>NC_092719.1:222316453-222957703 GCF_047496885.1 Scyliorhinus torazame
GTGACACAAACACACTGACACACACTTTGACACACTCATTTTCATACACACACACTGACACACACATGCACTGACACACACACTGACACACAGTGACTCACACACACTGACACACACACACAGACACACAAACTGACACAGACACACACTGACACACACACTGACACACACACTGACGCACACACTGACACATGCACTAACACACACGCAGTTGCCCAAACACACTGACACAAACACTGGCACGCACACTCTGACACACACAATGACTCACACACCGACACGCACACTGACACACGCACACACTGACACACACATTGACACACACACTGACACTCACAAACTGACACATACACTGAGACACACACTGAAACGCACACACTGTCACATAAACTGACACACATACTGACACACACTCTGACACTGACACTCTGACACACACACTGAGACACACACTGAAACGCACACACTGTCACACAAACTGACACACACACACTGGCACACACTCTTACACTCACACTCTGACACACACACACTGACACACACACAGTGAAACACACACACTGACACACACCTTGACACACCCACTGACACAGACACTGACACATACATACTGACACTCATGCTGACACACAAACACTGACACATACACTGACACACACACTAACACACACACTGACACACATACTGGCACACACAGTGACACACACACTGACACACGGACACACAGACTGACACATACACTGAGACACACACTGAAAATCACACACTGACACAGACACACACTCACACACACACTGGCACACACACAGCCACCCACACTGACACAGGCACTGACAAACACACACTGACACACATGCACGGTCTCACACACACTGACACACACACACTGACACACACACTGGCACACACACTGACACACACACTCAAAGACACACACTGACACTCACACCGAGACACACACACTGACACATAGATGGACACACACACTGACAAACACACACTGGCAAACACTCACTGACATACACACACTATGACACTCACACACTGACACACACACACTGACACATACACACTGACACACACACTGACAGACGCACTGACATTTGCACACTGACACACACAACTGACACACACACTGACACACACACACTGTCACACACACACTGACACACACACACACAGTGACACACACACACAGTGACACAAACACACACTGACACAGGCACATACTGACACACAGACACTGACACACACACACACTGACACACACACTGACACACACAGTGACACACACTGACTCACACACACTGACACACACACACAGACACACAAACTGACACAGACATACACTGACACACACACTGACACACACACTGACACATGCGCACTGACACACAGACATTGACACACACACACACTGACACACACACTGACACACACAGTGACACACACTGACTCACGCACACTGACACACACACAGACACACAAACTGACACAGACATACACTGACACACAAACTGACACAGACATACACTGACACACGCACACTGACACATACACTAACACATACGCAGTTGCACACACACACTGACACAAACACTGGCACGCACACTCTGACACCCACACTGACACACACACTGAAATGCACATTGACACACGCACACACTGAACACACATTGACACACACACTGACACTCACAGACTGACACACACACTGAGACACACACTGAAACGCAGACACTGACACACAAACTGGCACACACTCACTGACACACTCACTGACACAAACACTGGCACACACTCACTGACACACTCTCAGTGACACACACATTGCCACACACACTGAGACACAAACACTGACACACACACTGACACACGCGCACTGACACATACACACAGACACTCACGCTGACACACAAACACTGACACACACACTGACACACACATACAGTAACACACACACAAAGTGAGACAAACAAACTGACACACACTTTGGCAT
Organism: Scyliorhinus torazame; assembly: GCF_047496885.1. Taxonomy (NCBI): domain Eukaryota; kingdom Metazoa; phylum Chordata; class Chondrichthyes; order Carcharhiniformes; family Scyliorhinidae; genus Scyliorhinus; species Scyliorhinus torazame. Next base: position 222,318,453 of record NC_092719.1, read on the forward strand.
TCACAGCGACATACACACACACTGACACATACACACTGACGCTCAGTTGGACACACATACTGACACACACACACTGACACACACACTAACATACACACACTGACTCACAGAACTGACACACGCGCACTGACACACGCACACTTACACATACACTGACACACACGCAGTGACACACACACACTGACACACACACACAGTGACACACGCACACAGTGACACAAACACACTGACACACACTTTGGCACACACAGTGACACACATACACAGACACACACACACTGACACACACACAGCGACACACACACTGACACACACAGTTCCACACACACTGACACACGGACACACACACTGACACATACACTGAGACACACACTGAAACGCACACACTGACACAGACACACACTCACACACACACACTGGCACACACACACAGCCACCCACACTGACGCAGGCACTGATAAACACACACTGACACACATGCACGGACTCACACACACTGACACACACACTGGCACACACACTGACACACACTCTCAAACACACAGACTGACACTCACACCGAGACACACACACTGACACTTAGATGGACACACACACTGACAAACACACACTGGCAAACACTCACTGACATACACACATTATGACACTGACACACTGACACACACACACTGACACATACACACTGACACACACACAGACAGACTCACTGACATTCGCACACTGACACACACCACTGACACACACACTGACACACACACACTGTCACACACACACTGACACACACACAGTGACACACACACACAGTGACACAAACACACACTGACACAGATACATATTGACACACGGACACTGAGACACACACACACTGACACACACACTGACACACACACTGACACATGCGCACTGACACATGCACTCTGACACATAAACTAACACACACGCAGTTGCACACACACTGACACAAACACTTGCACGCACACTCTGACACCCACACTGACGCACATACTGAAACGCACACTGACACACGCACACACTGACACACACATTGACACACACATTGACACTCACAGACTGACGCACACACTGAGACACACACTGACACACACACACAGTGACACACACACACAGTGACACAAACACACACTGACACAGATACATATTGACACACAGACACTGAGACACACACACACTGACACACACACTGACACACACCGACACATGCGCACTGACACATGCACTCTGACACATAAACTAACACACACGCAGTTGCACACACACTGACACAAACACTTGCACGCACACTCTGACACCCACACTGACGCACACACTGAAACGCACACTGACACACGCACACACTGACACACACATTGACACACACATTGACACTCACAGACTGACACACACTGAGACACACACTGAAACGCAGACACTGACACACAAACTGACACACACTCACTGACACACTCAGTGACACACACACTGACAAACACACACTGGCACCCATTAACTGACACACACACTCTGACACTCACACTCTGACACACACACACTGACACACACACAGTAAAACACACACACTGACACACACTTTGGCACACCCACTGACACACAGACAGACACATACATAATGACACACACACTGGCACACACTCACTGACACACTCAGTGACACACAGACTGACAAACACACACTGGCACCCATTAACTGACACACACACACTCTGACACTCACACTCTGACACACACACACTGACACACTCACGCTGAAACACAAACACTGACACACACACTGACACACACACACATTGACACACACACACTGTCACCAATATTTACACACACACTGACACACACGCTGACACACAAACACTGACACACACACTGACACACACACTGACACTCACACACAGACACACACACTGTCACACACACTGACACACACACAATGACACGCACACTGGCACACACTCACTGACACACACTCAGTGACACACACATTGCCACACACACAGAGACACAAACACTGACACACACACTGACACACGCACTGACACACGCGCACTGACACATACACACTGACACTCACGCAGACACACAAACACTGACACACACACTGACACGCACACACACATTGATACAAACACACTGACACACACTTTGGCACACACAGTGACACACACACACACTGACACACACACCATGACACACACACTGACACACACAGTGACACACGTGCACTGACACACGCACACTGACACATACACTGACACACACGCAGTGGCACACACACACTGACACACACACACAGTGACACAAACACTCTGACACACACTTTGGTACACACAGTGACACACACACACACACTGACACAGACACACACACACTGACACGCACACACTGACACACACATTGACACACACACACTGACACTCACAGACTGACACACACACTGAGACACACACTGAAACGCACACACTGACTCACAAACTGACACACACACTGACACACTCACTGACACACACTCACACACTCACTCACACAGACACTCACTGACACACTCACGTACTCTGACACACACACTGAAACACACACACTGACAAACACACTGAAAGACTCACTGACACACACACGCACTGACACACACATTCCGATAAACACATACTGACGCACACACTGACACATACATTGCCACACACACTGAGACACAAACACTGACACACACACTGACACACACACTAACACACAAACACTGACACACACACTGACACGCACACACATTGACACAAACACACTGACACACACTTTGGCACACACGGTGACACACACAGTCACTGACACAGACACATACTGACACTCACACACTAACACTCTCACACTGACACACACACACTGACACATACACACTGATGCACAGTTGGCCACACACACTGACACGCACACACTGACATACACACACTGATGCACAGATCTGACATGCTCACTGACACACACACACTGACACTGACACACACACACAGTGACACACGCACACAGTGATACAAACACACTGACACACACTTTGACACACTCATTTTCATACACACACACTGACACACACATGCACTGACACACACACTGACACACAGTGACTCACACACACTGACACACACACACAGACACACAAACTGACACAGACACACACTGACACACACACTGACACACACACTGACGCACACACTGACACATGCACTAACACACACGCAGTTGCACAAACACACTGACACGAACACTGGCACGCACACTCTGACACACACACCGACACGCACACTGACACACGCACACACTGACACACACATTGACACACACACTGACACTCACAAACTGACACATACACTGAGACACACACTGAAACGCACACACTGTCACATAAACTGACACACTTACTGACACACACTCAGACACTGACACTCTGACACACACACTGAGACACACACTGAAACGCACACACTGTCACACAAACTGACACACACACGCAAACACACACTCTTACACTCACACTCTGACACACACACACTGACACACACACAGTGAAACACACACACTGACACACACCTTGACACACCCACTGACACAGACACTGACACATACATACTGACACTCACGCTGACACACAAACACTGACACATACACTGACACACACACTAACACACACACTGACACACATACTGGCACACACAGTGACACACACACTGACACACGGACACACAGACTGACACATACACTGAGACACACACTGAAAAGCACACACTGACACAGACACACACTCACACACACACTGGCAAACTCACACACTGACACACACACACTGACACATACACACTGACACACACACTGACAGACGCACTGACATTCGCACACTGACACACACAACTGACACACACACTGACACACACACACTGTCACACACACACTGGCACACACACACCTGGTGACACACACACACAGTGACACAAACACACACTGACACAGGCACATACTGACACACAGACACTGACACACACACACTGACACACACACTGACACATGCACTAACACACACTGACTCACACACACTGACACACACACACAGACACACAAACTGACACAGACATACACTGACACACACACTGACACACACTGAAACGCACACACTGTCACATAAACTGACACACATACTGACACACACTCTGACACTGACACTCTGACACACACACTGAGACACACACTGAAACGCACACACTGTCACACAAACTGACACACACACACACTGACACACACTCTTACACTCACACTCTGACACACACACACTGACACACACACAGTGAAACACACACACTGACACACACCTTGACACACCCACTGACACAGACACTGACACATAAATACTGACACTCATGCTGACACACAAACACTGACACATACACTGACACACACACTAACACACACACTGACACACATACTGGCACACACAGTGACACACACACTGACACACGGACACACAGACTGACACATACACAGAGACACACACTGAAAAGCACACACTGACACAGACACACACTCACACACACTGGCACACACACAGCCACCCACACTGACACAGGCACTGACAAACACACACTGACACACATGCACGGTCTCACACACACTGACACACACACACTGACACACACACTGGCACACACACTGATACACACACTCAAAGACACACACTGACACTCACACCGAGACACACACACTTACACATAGATGGACACACACACTGACAAACACACACTGGCAAACACTCACTGACATACACACACTATGACACTCACACACTGACACACACACACTGACACATACACACTGACACACACACTGACAGACGCACTGACATTCGCACACTGACACACACAACTGACACACACACACTGACACACACACACTGTCACACACACACTGACACACACACACACAGTGACACACACACACAGTGACACAAACACACACTGACACAGGCACATACTGACACACAGACACTGACACACACACACACACTGACACACACACTGACACACACAGTGACACACACTGACTCACACACACTGACACACACACACAGACACACAAACTGACACAGACATACACTGACACACACACTGACACACACACTGACACATGCGCACTGACACACAGACATTGACACACACACACACTGACACACACACTGACACACACAGTGACACACACTGACTCACGCACACTGACACACACACACAGACACACAAACTGACACAGACATACACTGACACACAAACTGACACAGACATACACTGACACAGACATACACTGACACACACACTGACACACACACTGACACATGCGCACTGACACACAGACATTGACACACACACACACTGACACACACACTGACACACACAGTGACACACACTGACTCACGCACACTGACACACACACACAGACACACAAACTGACACAGACATACACTGACACACAAACTGACACAGACATACACTGACACACACACACTGACACATACACTAACACATACGCAGTTGCACACACACACTGACACAAACACTGGCACGCACACTCTGACACCCACACTGACACACACACTGAAATGCACATTGACACACGCACACACTGACACACACATTGACACACACACTGACACTCACAGACTGACACACACACTGAGACACACACTGAAACGCAGACACTGACACACAAACTGGCACACACTCACTGACACACTCACTGACACACACACTGGCACACACTCACTGACACACTCTCAGTGACACACACATTGCCACACACACTGAGACACAAACACTGACACACACACTGACACACACACTGACACACGCGCACTGACACATACACACAGACACTCATGCTGACACACAAACACTGACACACACACTGACACACACATACAGTAACACACACACAAAGTGAGACAAACACACTGACACACACTTTGGCATTCACAGTGACATACACACACACACTGACACATACACACTGACGCTCAGTTGGACACACATACTGACACACACACACTGACACACACACTGACATACACACACTGACTCACAGAACTGACACACGCGCACTGACACACGCACACTTACACATACACTGACACACACGCAATGACACACACACACTGACACACACACAGTGACACACACACACAGTGACACAAACACACTGACACACACTTTGGCACACACAGTGACACACATACACAGACACACACACACTGACACACACACAGCGACACACACACTGACATACACAGTGACACACACACTGACACACGGACACACACACTGACACATACACTGAGACACACACTGAAACACACACACTGACACAGACACACACTCACACACACACACTGGCACCCACACACAGCCACCCACACAGACACAGGCACTGACAAACACACACTGACACACATGCACGGACTCACACACACTGACACACACACTGGCACACACACTGACACACTCTCTCAAACACACACATTGACACTCACACCGTGACACACACACTGACACATAGATGGACACACACACTGACAAACACACACTGGCAAACACTCACTGACATACACACACTATGACACTCACACACTGACACACACACACTGACACATACACACTGACACACACACAGACAGACTCACTGACATTCGCACACTGACACACACAACTGACACACACACTGACACACACACACTGTCACACACACACTGACACACACACACAGTGACACACACACACAGTGACACAAACACACACTGACACAGATACATATTGACACACAGACACTGAGACACACACACACTGACACACACACTGACACATGCGCACTGACACATGCACTCTGACACATAAACTAACACACACACAGTTGCACACACACTGACACAAACACTTGCACGCACACTCTGACACCCACACTGACGCACACACTGAAATGCACACTGACACACGCACACACTGACACACACATTGACACACACATTGACACTCACAGACTGACACACACACTGAGACACACACACTGACACACACACACAGTGACACACACACACAGTGACACAAACACACACTGACACAGATACATATTGACACACAGACACTGAGACACACACACACTGACACACACACTGACACACACACTGACACATGCGCACTGACACATGCACTCTGACACATAAACTAACACACACGCAGTTGCACACACACTGACACAAACACTTGCACGCACACTCTGACACCCACACTGACGCACACACTGAAACGCACACTGACACACGCACACACTGACACACACATTGACACACACATTGACACTCACAGACTGACACACACACTGAGACACACACTGAAACGCAGACACTGACACACAAACTGACACACACTCACTGACACACTCAGTGACACACACACTGACAAACACACACTGGCACCCATTAACTGACACACACACACTCTGACACTCCACTCTGACACACACACACTGACACACACACAGTAAAACACACACACTGACACACACTTTGGCACACCCACTGACACACAGACACTGACACATACATAATGACACACACACTGGCACACACTCACTGACACACTCAGTGACACACAGACTGACAAACACACACTGGCACCCATTAACTGACACACACACACTCTGACACTCACACTCTGACACACACACACTGACACACTCACGCTGAAACACAAACACTGACACACACACTGACACACACACAATGACACACACACTGGCACACACTCACTGACACACACTCAGTGACACACACATTGCCACACACACTGAGACACAAACACTGACACACACACTGACACACGCACTGACACACGCGCATTGACACATACACACTGACACTCACGCAGACACACAAACACTGACACACACACTGACACGCACACACACATTGATGCAAACACACTGACACACACTTTGGCACACACAGTGACACACACACACACTGACACACACACCATGACACACACACTGACACACACAGTGACACACGTGCACTGACACACGCACACTGACACATACACTGACACACACGCAGTGGCACACACACACTGACACACACACACAGTGACACAAACACTCTGACACACACTTTGGCACACACAGTGACACACACACACACACTGACACAGACACACACACACTGACACGCACACACTGACACACACATTGACACACACACACTGACACTCACAGACTGACACACACACTGAGACACACACTGAAACGCACACACTGACTCACAAACTGACACACACACTGACACACTCACTGACACACACTCACACACTCACTCACACAGACACTCACTGACACACTCACGCACTCTGACACACACACTGAAACACACACACTGACAAACACACTGAAAGACTCACTGACACACACACACACTGACACACACATTCCGATAAACACATACTTACGCACACACTGACACACACACTGACACACACACACTGACACACACACTGGCACACACTCACTGACACACACTCAGTGACACATACATTGCCACACACACTGAGACACAAACACTGACACACACACTGACACACACACTAACACACAAACACTGACACACACACTGACACGCACACACATTGACACAAACACACTGACACACACTTTGGCACACACAGTGATACACACAGTCACTGACACAGACACATACTGACACACACACACTGACACTCTCACACTGACACACACACACTGACACATACACACTGATGCACAGTTGGCCACACACACTGACACACACACACTGACATACACACACTGATGCACAGATCTGACATGCTCACTGACACACACACACTGACACTGACACACACACACCGTGACACACGCACACAGTGACACAAACACACTGACACACACTTTGACACACTCATTTTCATACACACACACTGACACACACATGCACTGACACACACACTGACACACAGTGACTCACACACACTGACACACACACACAGACACACAAACTGACACAGACACACACTGACACACACACTGACACACACACTGACGCACACACTGACACATGCACTAACACACACGCAGTTGCACAAACACACTGACACAAACACTGGCACGCACACTCTGACACACACACTGACGCACACACCGACACGCACACTGACACACGCACACACTGACACACACATTGACACACACACTGACACTCACAAACTGACACATACACTGAGACACACACTGAAACGCACACACTGTCACATAAACTGACACACATACTGACACACACTCTGACACTGACACTCTGACACACACACTGAGACACACACTGAAATGCACACATTGTCACACAAACTGACACACACACACAAACACACACTCTTACACTCACACTCTGGCACACACACACTGACACACACACAGTGAAACACACCCACTGACACACACCTTGACACACCCACTGACACAGACACTGACACATACATACTGACACTCACGCTGACACACAAACACTGACACATACACTGACTCACACACTAACACACACACTCAAAGACACACACTGACACTCACACCGAGACACACACACTGACACATAGATGGACACACACACTGACAAACACACACTGACACACACACTGGCACACACACTGACACACACACTCAAAGACACACACTGCCACTCACACCGAGACACACACACTGACACATAGATGGACACACACACTGACAAACACACACTGGCAAACACTCACTGACATACACACACTATGACACTCACACACTGACACACACACACTGACACATACATACTGACACACACACTGACAGACGCACTGACATTCGCACACTGACACACACAACTGACACACACACTGACACACACACACTGTCACACACACACTGACACACACACACACAGTGACACACACACACAGTGACACAAACACACACTGACACAGGCACATACTGACACACAGACACTGACACACACACACTGACACACACACTGACACACACAGTGACACACACTGACTCACACACACTGACACACACACACAGACACACAAACTGACACAGACATACACTGACACACACACTGACACACACACTGACACATGCGCACTGACACACAGACATTGACACACACACACACTGACACACACACTGACACACACAGTGACACACACTGACTCACGCACACTGACACACACACACAGACACACAAACTGACACAGACATACACTGACACACAAACTGACACAGACATACACTGACACACGCACACTGACACATACACTAACACATACGCAGTTGCACACACTCACTGACACAAACACTGGCACGCACACTCTGACACCCACACTGACACACACACTGAAATGCACACTGACACACGCACACACTGACACACACATTGACACACACACTGACACTCACAGACTGACACACACACTGAGACACACACTGAAACGCAGACACTGACACACAAACTGGCACACACTCACTGACACACTCACTGACACACACACTGACAAACACACACTGGCACCCATTAATTGACACACACACACTCTGACACTCACACTCGGACACACACACACTGACACACACACAGTAAAACACACACACTGACACACACTTTGGCACACCCACTGACACACAGACACTGACACATACACACTGACACTCACACTGAAACACAACCACTGACACACTCACTGACACACACACAAATTGACACAAAGTCACTGACACCAACATTTACACACACACTGACACACACGCTGACACACAAACACTGACACACACACTGACACACACACTGACACTCACACACAGACACACACACTGTCACACACACTGACACACACACAATGACACACACACTGGCACACACACACTGACACACACTCAGTGACACACACATTGCCACACACACTGAGACACAAACACTGACACACACACAGACACACACACTGACACACGCGCACTGACACATACACACTGACACTCACGCTGGCACACAAACACTGACACACACACTGACACGCACACACACATTGACACAAACACACTGACACACATTTTGGCACACACAGTGACACACACACACTGACACACACACCATGACACACACACTGACACACACAATGACACATGCGCATTGACACACGCACACTGACACGCACACTGATACACACTCAGACTGACACACACATACTGACACACACACTGACACACGCACAACAACATACCATCACTGACACACACACTCACTGACACACACACACTGACACACGCACTGAGACAAAAACACTGACACACCCTGACAGACACACCATGACACACACACTGACACACACAGTGACACACGCGCACTGACTCACGCACACTGACACGCACACTGATACACACACAGACTGACAGCCACACACTGACACACACACACTGACACACGCACAACAACATACCATCAGTGACACACACACTCTCTGGCACGCACACTATGACACACACTGACGCACACACCGACACGCACGCTGACACACGAACACACTGACACACGCATTGACACACACACTGACACTCACAAACTGACACATACACTGAGACACACACTGAAACGCACACACTGTCACACAAACTGACACACACACTGACACACACACTGAGACACACACTGAAACGCACACACTGTCACACAAACAGACACACACACACTGACACACACTCTTACACTCACACTCTGACACACACACACTGACACACACAAAGTGAAACACACACACTGACACACACCTTGACACACCCACTGACACACAGACACTGACACATACATACTGTCACTCACGCTGACACACAAACACTGACACACACACTGCCACACACACTGACAGACACACACTGACACACACACTGGCACACACAGTGACACACACACTGACACACAGACACACAGACTGACACATACACTGAGACACACACTGAAACACACACACTGACACAGACACACACTCACACACACACTGGCACACATACACAGCCACCCACACTGACACAGGCACTGACAAACACACACTGACATACATGCACGGGCTCACACACACTGACACACACACACTGACTCACACACTGACACACACACTCAAACACACACTCAAACACACACACTGACACTCACACCGAGACACACATACTGGCACATAGATGGACACACACACTGACAAACACACACTGGCAAACACTCACTGACATACACACACTATGACACTCACACACTGACACACACACACTGACACATACACACTGACACACACACTGACAGACGCACTGACAATCGCACACTGACACACACAACTGACACACACACGGACACACACACACTGTCACACACACTGACACACACACACACAGTGACACACACACACACAGTGACACAAACACACATTGACACAGACACATACTGACACACAGACACTGACACACACACACACTGACACACACACTGACACACACAGTGACACACACTGACTCACACACACTGACACACACACACAGACACACAAACTGACACAGACATACACTGACACACACACTGACACACACACTGACACATGCGCACTGACACACAGACATTGACACATACTCACACTGACACACACACTGACACATACACTGAGACACACACTGAAAATCACACTCTGACACAGACACACACTCACACACACACTGGCACACACACAGCCACCCACACTGACACAGGCACTGACAAACACACACTGACACACATGCACGGTCTCACACACACTGACACACACACACTGACACACACACTGGCACACACACTGACACATACACTCAAAGACACACACTGACACTCACACCGAGACACACACACTGACACATAGATGGACACACACACTGACAAACACACACTGGCAAACACTCACTGGCATACACACACTATGAAACTCACACACACACACTGACACATACACACTGACACACACACTGACAGACGCACTGACAATCGCACACTGACACACACAACTGACACACACACGGACACACACACACTGTCACACACACTGACACACACACACACAGTGACACACACACACACAGTGACACAAACACACACTGACACAGACACATACTGACACACAGACACTGACACACACACACTGACACACACACTCAAACACAAACTGGCACACACACACAGCCACGCACACTGACTCAGGCACTGACAAACACACACTGACATACATGTACGGACTCACACACACTGACACACACACACTGACACACACACTGACACACACACTCAAACACACACTCAAACACACACACTGACACTCACACCGAGACACACACACTGACACATAGATGGACACACACACTGACAAACACACACTGGCAAACACTCACTGACATACACACACTATGACACTCACACACTGACACACACACACTGACACATACACACTGACACACACACTGACAGACGCACTGACATTCGCACACTGACACACACAACTGACACACACACTGACACACACACACTGTCACACACACTGACACACACACACAGTGACACACACACAGTGACACAAACACACACTGACACAGACACATACTGACACACACACAGACACACAAACTGACACACACAACTGACACACACACTGACACACACACACTGTCACACACACTGACACACACACTCAGTGACACACACTCAGTGACACACACATTGCCACACACACTGAGACACAAACACTGACACATACACTGACACACACACTGACACACGCGCACTGACACATACACACTGACACTGACGCTGACACACAAACACTGACACACACACTGACACGCACACACACATTGACACAAACACACTGACACAAACTTTGGCACACACAGTGACACACACACACACTGACACACACACCATGACACACACACTGACACACACAGTGACACACGCGCACTGACACACGCACACTGACACATACCCTGACAGACACGCAGTGGCACACACACACTGACACACACACTGACACATGCACAACAACATACCATCACTGACACACACACTCACTGACACACACACACGCACTGAGACAAAAACACTGACACACCCTGACAGACACACAGACACTGCCACACAAACTCTGACACACATGCACTGACACACACTGACTCACACACACTGACACACACATACAGACACACAAACTGACACAGACACACACTGACACACACTCTGACACACACACTGACGCACACACTGACACATGTGCACTGACACACGCACAGTGACACATACACAGTTGCACACACACACTGACACCGACATTTACACACACACTGACACACACATTGACACTGACACCAACATTTACACACACACTGACACACACGCTGACACACAAACACTGACACTCACACACAGGCACACACACTGTCACACACACTGACACACACACATTGACACAAACACACTGACACACACTTTGGCACACACAGTGACACACACACTCTGACACACACAGTGACACACGCGCACTGACACACACACACTGAAACATACTCTGGCACACACGCGCACTGACACACACACACTGACACAAACACAGTGACACCCACTGTGGCACACACAGTGACACACACAGTGACACAGACACACACACACTGACACGCACACACTGACACAAACTTTGACACACACACACTGACACTCACAGACTGACACACACTGAGACACACACTGAAATGCACACACTGACACACAAACTGACACACACATTGACACAATCACTGACACACACACTCTCACACTCACTCACGCACACACACACTGACACACACACACTGAGAAACACACTGAAACACTCACTGACACACACACACACTGACACACACATTCCAATAAACACATACTTACACACAAACTGACACACACACTGACACACACACACTGACACACACACTGGCACACACTCACTGACACACACTCAGTGACACACACATTGCCACACTCACTGAGATACAAACACTGACACACACACTGACACACACACTGACACACAAACACTGACACACACACTGACACGCACACATATTGACACAAACACACTGACACACACTTTGGCACACACAGTGACACACACACACACTGACACAGGCACATACTGACACACACACACTGACACTCTCACATTGACACATACACACACACACACTGACACAGTTGGCCACACACACTGACATACACACACTGACACACAGAGCTGACATGCTCACTGACACACACACACTGACACACACACACACACAGTGACACACGCACACAGTGACACAAACACACTGACACACACTTTGACACACACATTTTCATACACACACACATGCACTGACACACACACTGACACACAGTGACTCACACACACTGACACACACACACAGACACACAAACTGACACAGACACACACTGACAGACACACTGACACACACACTGACGCACACACTGACACATGCACTAACACACACAGTTTCACAAACACACTGACAGAAACACTGGCACGCACACTCTGACACACACACTGACGCACACACCGACACGCACACTGACACACGCACACACTGACACACACACTGACACTCACAAACTGACACATACACTGAGACACACACTGAAACGCACACACTGTCACACAAACTGACACACACACACTGACACACACTCTTACACTCACAGTCTGACACACACACACTGACACACACACAGTGAAACACACACACTGACACACACTTTGACACACCCACTGACACACAGACACTGACACATACATACTGACACTCACGCTGACACACAAACACTGACACACACACTGACACACACACTGACACACACACACTGACACACACACTGGCACACACTCACTGATAAACACTCAGTGACACACACATTGCCACATACACTGAGACACAAACTCTGACACACACACTGACACACGCGCACTGACACATACACACTGAGACGCTGACACACAAACACTGACACACACACTGACACGCACACACATTGACACAAACACGCTGACACACACTTTGGCACACATACTGACACACACACACTGACACACACACACTGTCACACACACTGACACACACAGTGACACATGCGCACTGACACACGCGCACTGAAACATACACTGACACACACGCAGTGGCACACATACACTGACACACACACATAGTGACACACACACACAGTGACACAAACACACTGACACACACTTTGGCACACACAGTGACACACACACTGACCACACAGTGACACATACGCACTGACACTCGCACACTGACACAAACACTGGCACGCACACTGTCACACACACTAAAAACACTGACACACACACTGACACAAACACTGACACACACTGACACACAGACTTACACACACACACTGACAGCCACAATGACACACACACACAGACACACACACACTGACACATGCACTGACAGACACACACACTGACACACATTGACATACACGCACGGACACACATGCACTGATACACGCACTGGCACACTCACAGACACACACACTGACACACACACACTGACACACACTCACTGAGACATACACACTGACACACGCACTGACAGACACACACACTGACACACACTGATACACACACTGACACACACACTGACACACACGCTGACATACATGCACGGACACACATGCACTGATACACGCACTGGCACACTCACAGACACACACACTGACACACACACACTGACAAACACGCACTGACAAACACATACTGACACACACTCACTGAGACACACACACTGACACACACACACATGGACACACTGAAACACACACACTGTCACACGCGCTGACACACACACACTGACACACAGACTGACACACATGCACTGACATGCACACACTGTCACACTCTGACACAAACACTGACATACACACACTGACACACGGACTTACACACACACACTGACACACACACACACTGACATAGACACACACTCACACACACACTGACACACACACTGACACAGACACTGACACACACACTGACACACACACACTGACACACACACTGACACACACACACTGACAAACACATACTGACACACACTCACTGAGACACACACACTGACACACGCACTGACAGACACACACACTGACACACACTGATACACACACTGACACACACGCTGACATACATGCACGGACACACATGCACTGATACACGCACTGGCACACTCTCAGACACACACACTGACACACACACACTGACATACACGCACTGGCAAACACATACTGACACACACTCACTGAGACACACACACTGACACACACACACATGGACACACTGAAACACACACACTGTCACACGCGCTGACACACACACACAGACACACAGACTGAAACACATGCACTGACATGCACACACTGTCACACTCTGACACAAACACTGACACACACACACTGACACACAGACTTACACACACACACTGACACACACACACACTGACATAGACACACACTCACACACACACTGACACACACACTGACACAGACACTGACACACACACTGACACACACACACTGACACACAGACTGACACACACACACTGACACACACACACTTACGCACACACCAACAGACAATGACACTCACACACACTGACACACACAAACTTACATACATGCACTGACACAAACACACTGACACACACACACCCTGACGTACACACTGACACACACTGACATCCACAATGGCACACAGACACTGACACATGCACTGACAGATACACACACTGACACACACTGATACACACACTGACACACACACTGACACACATTGACATACACACACTGACAAACACACACTGACACACATACACTGACATACACTCTGACTCACACAACTAACACCCACACACTGTCCCACACGCACTGACAAACACACACTGACACACACACTGACATACACGCACGGACACACATGCACTGATACACGCACTGGCACACTCACAGACACGCCCACTGACACATACACACTGACACACACACATTGACACACACACTGACACACACACACTGACAAACATGCACTGACAAACACATACTGACACACACTCACTGAGACACAGTCACACTGACACACACACAAGGACACACTGAAACACACACACTGTCACATGCGCTGACACACTCACTGACACACAGACTGACACACATGTACTGACATGCACACACTGACACACACTGACACAAACACTGACACACACACACTGACACACAGACTTACACAGACACACTGACACACACACTGACATAGACACACACTCACACACACACTGACACACACACTGACACAGACACTGATACACTCACTGACACACACACACTGACACAGACACTGACAAACACACACTGACACCAACTCACTGACACACACACTTACACACACACTGACACACAAACACTGACACCCACCCACTGAGCACTCACACTGTAACACACACTGACAAACACAAACTGACACACCCTCTGACACACAGACACTGACACACACACTGACACACACACACTGACACACACACTGACACACATACACTGACACACACACTGAAACACACATGCTGACACACACCACTGACACACACACACTGACACACACAGACTGACACACACACACTGACACACACAGTGATGCACACCCACTCATACACACACACTGACACATGCACTGACACACACACACTGACACACACACTGACACACACAATGACACAGACACACATGGACACACACACACTGACACACACTCACTGACACACACACACTGACACACAGAAACTGACACACACACTGACTCCCACAATGCCACACTTACACTGAAACACACACACAGACACACACACTGACACACACACACTGACACACACATACTGGCACACCTAACTAACCCACACACTGACACACACACACTCACACACACATACTGACACACACACACACTTTCCAACACTGACACACACACTGACACACTAACACACTGACACACACACTGACACCCACTATCTCATGCACTGACAGATACTCGCACTGACACACGAACACTGAGACACACACAGACACACACACACTGACGCACACATCGACACACACACTTTATCACAGACTGACATACACACAGTGACACAGACGCACTGACACACACACTGACACACACACTAACACACACACACACTGATGCATACACCGACTCACACGCTGATGCAGACACTGACACATACACACTGAACCACACACACTGTCACACACACTGACACGCACTGGCACACACACACTGACACAAACATACTGACACATAAAACTGACACCAACACACACACACACACAACCACACACTGACAAACACACACTGACACACACACTGACACTGGAACACACACTGACACACACTCTGACTCACACACTGACACGCACACACTGGCTCACACACACTGACACACGCACAG
Organism: Scyliorhinus torazame; assembly: GCF_047496885.1. Taxonomy (NCBI): domain Eukaryota; kingdom Metazoa; phylum Chordata; class Chondrichthyes; order Carcharhiniformes; family Scyliorhinidae; genus Scyliorhinus; species Scyliorhinus torazame. The sequence goes on from NC_092719.1 coordinate 222,338,121, forward strand.
GCTCACACATACTGACACACATAACTAGCATGCACACTTAAACAAACATACTGACACAGATGAGCTGACACACACACTGACACACACACAATGACACACACACACACTGACACACACACACTGACACACACTGACGCACACACACAATGACACACACAAACTGCCACACACACACTGACACATGCACTGACAGACACTCACACTGACGCACACACACTGAGACATACACTGACACACACACACTGACACACACACTGACAAACATACACTGACACAAGCACTGACACACACATTAACACACACAAACTTACGCACACACCGACACACACACTGACACACACACTGACACACACACAGTGACACACACGCACTGACACACACTGACACACACACTGACACACGCACACTGAGACACATAACTAACACCCACACTGGCACACACACACACTGACACACACACACTGACACACACACACTAACACTGACAGACACTCGCACTGATGCACACACACTGAGACACACACAGGCACACACGCACTGACACACACACACTCACTGACACATACACACTGATGCACACACCGACACACCCACTGACGCACACACTGACACACACACACTGACACACACAAACTGACACACACACTGACACGCATGCACTGACACACATACACTGACACACACACTGACTGACACACACAACTGACAATGGCACACACACTGACACATCCCTGACACACACAAACTGACACACAAAATGATACACACACTGACACACATACACAGACACACACAAACACTGACACACACACACTGTAACACACACTGACAAACACAAACTGACACACCCACTGACACACAGACACTGACACAGACACTGACACACACACTGACACACATGCACTGTCACACACACACTGACACACACACTGACACACACATTCTGACATACACCACTGACACACACAGACTGACACACACACTGACTCCCATAATGCCACACACACACTGACACACACACAGTGACACACTCTCACTGACACACTCTGACACACATACTGACACACACACTGACACATGCACTGACACACACACACACTGACACACACACACTGACACACACGCACTGACATACACACACACTTACACACCCATGCGGACAAATACAACGGACACCAACACTGACACACACACACACTGACACACACACACTGACACTAATACACATACTGACACACACAATGTCACAAAAACTGACACACACACTGACACACACGCACTGACACACACACTGACACACACACTGACACACACACCGACACACACACTGACGCACACACTGACACACACACAGACACATACACACTGATCCACACACACTGACACACGCACACTGACACACATAACTAACACGCACACTGGCACACACACTGGCACACACGAACTGACACACACACACACACTGACACACACACACTAACACTGACAGACACTCGCACTGATGCACACACACTGCGACACACACGTGGCACAAACGCACTGACACAAACACTGACATACTCACAGACACACAGACACTGACGCACACACCGACACACCCACTGACGCACACACTGACACACACACAGGCACATACACACTGACCCACACAAACTGACACACACACTGACACACACAAACTGACACACATGCACTGACACATGCACTGACACACACACACTGACACACACACTGCCACCCAAAATGACACACACACACTGACACACACACACTGACACATGCACTGACACACACACACACTGACACACACACTGACACGCATGCACTGAAACACATACACTGACACACACACTGACTGACACACACAATTGACACTGGCACACACACTGACACATGCACTGACACACACACACTGACACACACACTGTCACACATGCACTGACACGCACACTGACACACACACTGACACACACATTCTGACACACACACTGACACACACAGACTGACACACACACACTGACACACACAACTGACACTGGCACACACACTTATACACACACACTGACACATGCACTGACACACACACACTGAGACACACACTGACACACATGCACTGACACACACAATAACACACACACACTGACACACACGCACTGACACACACACACTGACACACACAAATTGACACACACACTGACTCCCACAATGCCACACACACACTGACACACACGCCCAGACACACACACACTAACACACACATACTGACACACCTAACTAACCCACACACTGACACACACATGCTCACACACACGTACTGACACACACACACTGACCAACACTGACACACACACTGACACATTAACACACTGACACACACAGTGACACACACGAGCTGACAAACACACTGCCACACAAGCACTGACACACACACACTGACACACACACACTGACAGACACTGACGCACACTCACAATGGCACACACACACTGCCACACACCCACTATCTCATGCACTGACAGACACAAGCACTCACGCACATACACTGAGTCACACACATACACATACGCACTGACACAAACACTGACACACACACACTGACGCATTGACACACACAAACTGACGCACACACTGACACACACACTGACACACACACAGTAACACAAACGCACTGACACACTCTGACACACACACTGACACACACACACTGACGCAGACACTGACACATACACACTGACCCGCACACACTGTCGCACACACTGACACACACACTGACACACACGCACTGACACACACACACTGACATAAACACACATTGACACACACACTGCCACCCACAATGACACCCACTCACTGACACATGCACTGACACACACACACTGACACACACACTAAAACACACGCACTGACACACACGCACTGACACATACACTGACATACACACTAGCACGCAAGCACTGACACACACAACTGACACCAACACACATACACACACACTGACACTCACACACTGACACACACACTGACACTGGAACACACACTGACAGACACTCTGACTCACACACTGACACACACACACTGACACACACAAACTGACACACACAGTGATACACACACTGACACACACACACAGACAAACACCCACACTGACACAGACACAAACACACTGACACAAACGAAGACGCATGCACACACACACTGACACACACACACACTGACACATAATAACTGACACACACACACTGACAAACTCTGACGCACACACACAATGACACAATGACAAACACACACTGCCACACACACACTGACACATGCACTGACAGACATTCGCACTGGCGCACACACACTGAGACACAAACTGACACACACGCGCTGACACTCACACTGACACACACACTGACACACACACACTGATGCGCAAACCGACACACACACTAATGCACACACTGACACACACACAGAAACCTACTCACTGAACCACACACTGATACACACACTGACACACACACACTGACACACACGCACTGACACACCCACACTAACACATGCACTGTCACACACACACACTGACAAACACACTGACACACACGCACACACTGACACACACACAATGACACACACACACTAACACTGACAGACACTCGCACTGATGCACACACACTGAGACACACACTGGCACACACGCACTGACACACACACACACTGACACATACACACACTGACACACACACTGACACACACCCTCTGCAACACACACACACTGATACACACATTGACACACACACACTGACACACACACACTGACACACACATACTGAGACACACAAACTGACACACACACTGACACACACACACTAACACATACACTGTCACACAGACTGACACACACACACACTGACACACATACTGACACACACACTGTCACACACGCACACTGACAGACACAAACACACACTGAAACGCACACACACTGACACATACACACACTGACGCACACACACTGACACACACACTGATACACACACTTACATACACACACTGACACACACACTGACACACACACACTGATACACTCACGGAGACACACACTGACACACACACACTGACACACACACTGACACACACACACTCACCCACACACTGATACACACACTGATGCACACACACAGACACACACACACTGACACACAGACTGACACACCCACTGGCACACAAACACTGACACTCACTGTCACACACAGACTGACACACACAGACTGACACACACACACACACTGACACACGATAACTGACACACACATACTGACGCACACCCACAATGACACACACACACTGCCACACACACACTGACACATGCACTGACAGACACTCACACTGACGCACACACACTGAGACATACATTGACACACACACACTGACACACACACTGACAAACACACACTGACACGAGCACTGACACACACATTGACACACACAAACTGACGCACACACTGACACACACACTGACACACACACTGACACACACAGTAACACAAACGCACTGACATACTCTGACACACACACTGACACACACACACTGACGCATACACCGACACACACACTGACGCAGACACTGACACATACACACTGACCCGCACACACTGTTGCACACACTGACACACACACACTGATACACACGCACTGACACACACACACTGACATAAACACACATTGACACACACACTGCCACCCACAATGACACCCACCCACTGACACATGCACTGACACACACACACTGACACACACACTGACACACACGCACTGACACATGCACTGACACACACACACTGACACACACACTGACACGCACGCACTGACACACACAACTGACACCAACACACATACACACACACTGACACTCACACACTGACACACACACTGACACTGGAAAACACACTGACAGACACTCTGACTCACACACTGACACACACACACTGACACACACAAACTGACACACACACTGATACACACACTGACACACACACACAGACAAACACCCACACTGACATAGACACTGACACAAACACACTGACACAAACGAAGACGCACACACACACACACTGACACACACACACACTGACACATAATAACTGACACACACACACTGACAAATTCTGACGCACACACACAATGACACAATGACATACACTGGCACACACACTGGCACACACAAACTGACACACACACTGACACACACACACACACACTGACACACACACAATGACACACACACACTAACACTGACAGACACTCGCACTGATGCACACACACTGAGACACACACTGGCACACACGCACTGACACACTCACAGACACACACACACTGACACACACACCGACACACCCACTGACGCACTCACTGACACACACACAGACACATACACACTGACCCACACAAACTGACACACACAATGACACACACAAACTGACACACACGCACTGACACATGCACTGACACACACACACTGACACACACACTGCCACCCAAAATGACACACACACACTGACACACACACATGGACGCAAACACACACTGACACATGCACTGACACACACGCAATGACACACACACTGACACACACATACTGACACATAAAACTGACATCAACACACACACACACTGACAAACACACACTGACACACACGCACTGGCACACACACACTGACACAAACACACACAGACACACGATAACTGACACACACGGACACACACACCCACAATGACACACACACACTGCCACACACACACTGACACATGCACTGACAGACACTCACACTGACGGACACACACTGAGACATACATTGACACACACAAACTGCTGCATACACCGACACACACACTGACACACACACTGACACACACACAGTGACACACACGCACTGACACACTCTGACTCACACACTGACACACACACACTGACACACACAAACTGACACACACAGTGATACACACACTGACACACACACACAGACAAACACCCACACTGACACAGACACAAACACACTGACACAAACGAAGACGCATGCACACACACACTGACACACACACACACTGACACATAATAACTGACACACACACACTGACAAACTCTGACGCACACACACAATGACACAATGACAAACACACACTGCCACACACACACTGACACATGCACTGACAGACATTCGCACTGGCGCACACACACTGAGACACAAACTGACACACACGCGCTGACACTCACACTGACACACACACTGACACACACACACTGATGCGCAAACCGACACACACACTAATGCACACACTGACACACACACAGAAACCTACTCACTGAACCACACACTGATACACACACTGACACACACACACTGACACACACGCACTGACACACCCACACTAACACATGCACTGTCACACACACACACTGACAAACACACTGACACACACGCACACACTGACACACACACAATGACACACACACACTAACACTGACAGACACTCGCACTGATGCACACACACTGAGACACACACTGGCACACACGCACTGACACACACACACACTGACACATACACACACTGACACACACACTGACACACACCCTCTGCAACACACACACACTGATACACACATTGACACACACACACTGACACACACACACTGACACACACATACTGAGACACACAAACTGACACACACACTGACACACACACACTAACACATACACTGTCACACAGACTGACACACACACACACTGACACACATACTGACACACACACTGTCACACACGCACACTGACAGACACAAACACACACTGAAACGCACACACACTGACACATACACACACTGACGCACACACACTGACACACACACTGATACACACACTTACATACACACACTGACACACACACTGACACACACACACTGATACACTCACGGAGACACACACTGACACACACACACTGACACACACACTGACACACACACACTCACCCACACACTGATACACACACTGATGCACACACACAGACACACACACACTGACACACAGACTGACACACCCACTGGCACACAAACACTGACACTCACTGTCACACACAGACTGACACACACAGACTGACACACACACACACACTGACACACGATAACTGACACACACATACTGACGCACACCCACAATGACACACACACACTGCCACACACACACTGACACATGCACTGACAGACACTCACACTGACGCACACACACTGAGACATACATTGACACACACACACTGACACACACACTGACAAACACACACTGACACGAGCACTGACACACACATTGACACACACAAACTGACGCACACACTGACACACACACTGACACACACACTGACACACACAGTAACACAAACGCACTGACATACTCTGACACACACACTGACACACACACACTGACGCATACACCGACACACACACTGACGCAGACACTGACACATACACACTGACCCGCACACACTGTTGCACACACTGACACACACACACTGATACACACGCACTGACACACACACACTGACATAAACACACATTGACACACACACTGCCACCCACAATGACACCCACCCACTGACACATGCACTGACACACACACACTGACACACACACTGACACACACGCACTGACACATGCACTGACACACACACACTGACACACACACTGACACGCACGCACTGACACACACAACTGACACCAACACACATACACACACACTGACACTCACACACTGACACACACACTGACACTGGAAAACACACTGACAGACACTCTGACTCACACACTGACACACACACACTGACACACACAAACTGACACACACACTGATACACACACTGACACACACACACAGACAAACACCCACACTGACATAGACACTGACACAAACACACTGACACAAACGAAGACGCACACACACACACACTGACACACACACACACTGACACACACATGCTCACACACACGTACTGACACACACACACTGACCAACACTGACACACACACTGACACATTAACACACTGACACACACAGTGACACACACGAGCTGACAAACACACTGCCACACAAGCACTGACACACACACACTGACACACACACACTGACAGACACTGACGCACACTCACAATGGCACACACACACTGCCACACACCCACTATCTCATGCACTGACAGACACAAGCACTCACGCACATACACTGAGTCACACACATACACATACGCACTGACACAAACACTGACACACACACACTGACGCATTGACACACACAAACTGACGCACACACTGACACACACACTGACACACACACAGTAACACAAACGCACTGACACACTCTGACACACACACTGACACACACACACTGACGCAGACACTGACACATACACACTGACCCGCACACACTGTCGCACACACTGACACACACACTGACACACACGCACTGACACACACACACTGACATAAACACACATTGACACACACACTGCCACCCACAATGACACCCACTCACTGACACATGCACTGACACACACACACTGACACACACACTAAAACACACGCACTGACACACACGCACTGACACATACACTGACATACACACTAGCACGCAAGCACTGACACACACAACTGACACCAACACACATACACACACACTGACACTCACACACTGACACACACACTGACACTGGAACACACACTGACAGACACTCTGACTCACACACTGACACACACACACTGACACACACAAACTGACACACACAGTGATACACACACTGACACACACACACAGACAAACACCCACACTGACACAGACACAAACACACTGACACAAACGAAGACGCATGCACACACACACTGACACACACACACACTGACACATAATAACTGACACACACACACTGACAAACTCTGACGCACACACACAATGACACAATGACAAACACACACTGCCACACACACACTGACACATGCACTGACAGACATTCGCACTGGCGCACACACACTGAGACACAAACTGACACACACGCGCTGACACTCACACTGACACACACACTGACACACACACACTGATGCGCAAACCGACACACACACTAATGCACACACTGACACACACACAGAAACCTACTCACTGAACCACACACTGATACACACACTGACACACACACACTGACACACACGCACTGACACACCCACACTAACACATGCACTGTCACACACACACACTGACAAACACACTGACACACACGCACACACTGACACACACACAATGACACACACACACTAACACTGACAGACACTCGCACTGATGCACACACACTGAGACACACACTGGCACACACGCACTGACACACACACACACTGACACATACACACACTGACACACACACTGACACACACCCTCTGCAACACACACACACTGATACACACATCGACACACACACACTGACACACACACACTGACACACACATACTGAGACACACAAACTGACACACACACTGACACACACACACTAACACATACACTGTCACACAGACTGACACACACACACACTGACACACATACTGACACACACACTGTCACACACGCACACTGACAGACACAAACACACACTGAAACGCACACACACTGACACATACACACACTGACGCACACACACTGACACACACACTGATACACACACTTACATACACACACTGACACACACACTGACACACACACACTGATACACTCACGGAGACACACACTGACACACACACACTGACACACACACTGACACACACACACTCACCCACACACTGATACACACACTGATGCACACACACAGACACACACACACTGACACACAGACTGACACACCCACTGGCACACAAACACTGACACTCACTGTCACACACAGACTGACACACACAGACTGACACACACACACACACTGACACACGATAACTGACACACACATACTGACGCACACCCACAATGACACACACACACTGCCACACACACACTGACACATGCACTGACAGACACTCACACTGACGCACACACACTGAGACATACATTGACACACACACACTGACACACACACTGACAAACACACACTGACACGAGCACTGACACACACATTGACACACACAAACTGACGCACACACTGACACACACACTGACACACACACTGACACACACAGTAACACAAACGCACTGACATACTCTGACACACACACTGACACACACACACTGACGCATACACCGACACACACACTGACGCAGACACTGACACATACACACTGACCCGCACACACTGTTGCACACACTGACACACACACACTGATACACACGCACTGACACACACACACTGACATAAACACACATTGACACACACACTGCCACCCACAATGACACCCACCCACTGACACATGCACTGACACACACACACTGACACACACACTGACACACACGCACTGACACATGCACTGACACACACACACTGACACACACACTGACACGCACGCACTGACACACACAACTGACACCAACACACATACACACACACTGACACTCACACACTGACACACACACTGACACTGGAAAACACACTGACAGACACTCTGACTCACACACTGACACACACACACTGACACACACAAACTGACACACACACTGATACACACACTGACACACACACACAGACAAACACCCACACTGACATAGACACTGACACAAACACACTGACACAAACGAAGACGCACACACACACACACTGACACACACACACACTGACACATAATAACTGACACACACACACTGACAAATTCTGACGCACACACACAATGACACAATGACATACACTGGCACACACACTGGCACACACAAACTGACACACACACTGACACACACACACACACACTGACACACACACAATGACACACACACACTAACACTGACAGACACTCGCACTGATGCACACACACTGAGACACACACTGGCACACACGCACTGACACACTCACAGACACACACACACTGACACACACACCGACACACCCACTGACGCACTCACTGACACACACACAGACACATACACACTGACCCACACAAACTGACACACACAATGACACACACAAACTGACACACACGCACTGACACATGCACTGACACACACACACTGACACACACACTGCCACCCAAAATGACACACACACACTGACACACACACATGGACGCAAACACACACTGACACATGCACTGACACACACGCAATGACACACACACTGACACACACATACTGACACATAAAACTGACATCAACACACACACACACTGACAAACACACACTGACACACACGCACTGGCACACACACACTGACACAAACACACACAGACACACGATAACTGACACACACGGACACACACACCCACAATGACACACACACACTGCCACACACACACTGACACATGCACTGACAGACACTCACACTGACGGACACACACTGAGACATACATTGACACACACAAACTGCTGCATACACCGACACACACACTGACACACACACTGACACACACACAGTGACACACACGCACTGACACACTCTGACTCACACACTGACACACACACACTGACACACACAAACTGACACACACAGTGATACACACACTGACACACACACACAGACAAACACCCACACTGACACAGACACAAACACACTGACACAAACGAAGACGCATGCACACACACACTGACACACACACACACTGACACATAATAACTGACACACACACACTGACAAACTCTGACGCACACACACAATGACACAATGACAAACACACACTGCCACACACACACTGACACATGCACTGACAGACATTCGCACTGGCGCACACACACTGAGACACAAACTGACACACACGCGCTGACACTCACACTGACACACACACTGACACACACACACTGATGCGCAAACCGACACACACACTAATGCACACACTGACACACACACAGAAACCTACTCACTGAACCACACACTGATACACACACTGACACACACACACTGACACACACGCACTGACACACCCACACTAACACATGCACTGTCACACACACACACTGACAAACACACTGACACACACGCACACACTGACACACACACAATGACACACACACACTAACACTGACAGACACTCGCACTGATGCACACACACTGAGACACACACTGGCACACACGCACTGACACACACACACACTGACACATACACACACTGACACACACACTGACACACACCCTCTGCAACACACACACACTGATACACACATTGACACAAACACACTGACACACACACACTGACACACACATACTGAGACACACAAACTGACACACACACTGACACACACACACTAACACATACACTGTCACACAGACTGACACACACACACACTGACACACATACTGACACACACACTGTCACACACGCACACTGACAGACACAAACACACACTGAAACGCACACACACTGACACATACACACACTGACGCACACACACTGACACACACACTGATACACACACTTACATACACACACTGACACACACACTGACACACACACACTGATACACTCACGGAGACACACACTGACACACACACACTGACACACACACTGACACACACACACTCACCCACACACTGATACACACACTGATGCACACACACAGACACACACACACTGACACACAGACTGACACACCCACTGGCACACAAACACTGACACTCACTGTCACACACAGACTGACACACACAGACTGACACACACACACACACTGACACACGATAACTGACACACACATACTGACGCACACCCACAATGACACACACACACTGCCACACACACACTGACACATGCACTGACAGACACTCACACTGACGCACACACACTGAGACATACATTGACACACACACACTGACACACACACTGACAAACACACACTGACACGAGCACTGACACACACATTGACACACACAAACTGACGCACACACTGACACACACACTGACACACACACTGACACACACAGTAACACAAACGCACTGACATACTCTGACACACACACTGACACACACACACTGACGCATACACCGACACACACACTGACGCAGACACTGACACATACACACTGACCCGCACACACTGTTGCACACACTGACACACACACACTGATACACACGCACTGACACACACACACTGACATAAACACACATTGACACACACACTGCCACCCACAATGACACCCACCCACTGACACATGCACTGACACACACACACTGACACACACACTGACACACACGCACTGACACATGCACTGACACACACACACTGACACACACACTGACACGCACGCACTGACACACACAACTGACACCAACACACATACACACACACTGACACTCACACACTGACACACACACTGACACTGGAAAACACACTGACAGACACTCTGACTCACACACTGACACACACACACTGACACACACAAACTGACACACACACTGATACACACACTGACACACACACACAGACAAACACCCACACTGACATAGACACTGACACAAACACACTGACACAAACGAAGACGCACACACACACACACTGACACACACACACACTGACACATAATAACTGACACACACACACTGACAAATTCTGACGCACACACACAATGACACAATGACATACACTGGCACACACACTGGCACACACAAACTGACACACACACTGACACACACACACACACACTGACACACACACAATGACACACACACACTAACACTGACAGACACTCGCACTGATGCACACACACTGAGACACACACTGGCACACACGCACTGACACACTCACAGACACACACACACTGACACACACACCGACACACCCACTGACGCACTCACTGACACACACACAGACACATACACACTGACCCACACAAACTGACACACACAATGACACACACAAACTGACACACACGCACTGACACATGCACTGACACACACACACTGACACACACACTGCCACCCAAAATGACACACACACACTGACACACACACATGGACGCAAACACACACTGACACATGCACTGACACACACGCAATGACACACACACTGACACACACATACTGACACATAAAACTGACATCAACACACACACACACTGACAAACACACACTGACACACACGCACTGGCACACACACACTGACACAAACACACACAGACACACGATAACTGACACACACGGACACACACACCCACAATGACACACACACACTGCCACACACACACTGACACATGCACTGACAGACACTCACACTGACGGACACACACTGAGACATACATTGACACACACAAACTGCTGCATACACCGACACACACACTGACACACACACTGACACACACACAGTGACACACACGCACTGACACACTCTGACACACACACTGACACACACGCACTGACACACACACACTGACATAAACACACATTGACACACACTCTGCCACCCACAATGACACCCATCCACTGACACATGCACTGACACACACACACTCACACACACACTGATACACACGCACTGACACATGCACTGACACACACACACACACTTACACATAATAACTGACACACACACACTGACAAACTCAGACGCACACACACAATGACACAATGACACACACACACTGCCACACACACACTGACACATGCACTGACAGACATTCGCACTGGCGCACAGACACTGAGACACAAACTGACACACACGCACTGACACTCACACTGACACACACACTGACACACACACACTGACGCACAAACCGACACACACACTAATGCACACACTGTCACCCACACAGAAATCTACACACTGAACCACACACTGACACACACGCACTGACACACACACACTGACACATGCACTGTCACACACACACACTGACACACACACTGACACACACGCACTGACATACACACACACTGACACACCCATACGGACAAATACAACGGACACCAACACTGACACACACACAAACTGACACACACACACACACTGACACTAACACACACACTGACACACAAAATGTCACAAAAACTGACACACACACTGACACACACGCACTGACACACACACTGACACACACACTGACACACACACAGACACACTGATCCACACACACTGACACACGCACACTGACACACATAACTAACACGCACACTGGCACACACACTGGCACACACGAACTGACACACACACTGACACACACACACACACTGACACACACACAATGACACACACACACTAACACTGACAGACACTCGCACTGATGCACACACACTGAGACACACACCGACACACCCACTGACGCACTCACTGACACACACACTGACACACACACACACACTGACACACACACAATGACACACACACACTAACACTGACAGACACTCGCACTGATGCACACAAACTGAGACACACGCACTGACACATGCACTGACACACACACACTGACACACACACTGCCACCCAAAATGACACACACACACTGACACACACACACGGACGCAAACACACACTGACACATGCACTGACACACACGCAATGACACACACACTGACACACACATACTGACACATAAAACTGACGTCAACACACACACACACTGACAAACACACAATGACACACACGCACTGGCACACACACACTGACACAAACACACACTGACACACGATAACTGACACACACACGGACACACACCCACAATGACGCACACACACTGCCACACACAAACTGACACATGCACTGACAGACACTCACACTGACGCACAAACACTGAGACATACATTGACACACACATTGACACACACAAACTGCCGCATACACCGACACACACACTGACACACACACTGACACACACACAGTGACACACACGCACTGACACACTCTGACACACACACTGACACATACGCACTGACACACACACACTGACATAAACACACATTGACACAAACTCTGACACCCACAATGACACCATCCACTGACACATGCACTGACACACACACACTGACACACACACTGACACACACGCACTGACACATGCACTGACACACACACACTGACACACACACTGACACGCACGCACGGACACACAAACTCTGACACACACACTGACACACACATACTGACACACACAACTGACACCAACACACACACACACTGACACACACACACACTGACACACATACTGACACTGGAACACACACTGACAGACACTCTGACTCACACACTGACACACACACACTGACACACACAAACTGACACACACACTGATACACACACCGACACACACACAGACAAACACCCACACTGACCCTGACACACATGCACTCGCACACACACTCTGACTCACACACTGACAGACACACTGACAAACACACCCTGACACACACAAACTGACACACAAAATGATATCCACACTGACACACACACACAGACACACACAAACACTGACACACACACAAACTGTAACACACACTTATAAACACAAACAGACGCACCCACTGACACACAGACATACTGACATACACACACTGATACACACGAGCTGACATACACACTGACACACAAGCACTGACACTCACACACTGACACACATTAACTGCCACACACACACTGACAAACACTGACGCACACCAACAATGACACACACCCCCTATCTCATGCACTGACAGACACTCGCACAGACGCACACACACAGTGACACACACGCACTGACACACTCACTGACACACACACACTGATGCATACACCGACACACACACTGACGCAGACACTGACACATACACACTGACCCACACACTATCACACACCCTGACACACACAAACTGACGCACAAAATGATACCCACACTGACACACACACATAGACACACACAGACACTGACACACACACACACTGTAACACACACATTGATACACACAAACTGACGCACACACCAACACACATATTGACACACACACTGACACACACACAGTGACACACACGCACTGACACACTCTGACACACACACTGACACACACACTGACGCAAACGCCGACACACACACTGACGCAGGCACTGTCTCACACACACTGGCACACTCACACTGACACAAACGCACTGACACACACACAGTGACATAAACACACATTGACACTAACACACACACTGACACACACAATGACAGAAAGACTGACACACACACTGACACACACACGCACTGACACACACATACTGAAACAAACACTGACACACTAACAAGCACACTGACACACACACAGACACACACACTGACAAACACTAACACACACACTGACACACACACTGACACACACGAGCTGACACACACACTGACACACACACTGACACACACACACTGACACTCGATAACTGACACTCACACACTGACACACACTGACGCACACACACAATGACACACACATTGCCACACACACACACTAACACTGACAGACACTCGCATGGCGCACACACACTGAGACATACACTGACACACACACACTGACACACATAACTAACACGCACACTGACACACACACTGGCACACACAAACTGACACACACTGACACACACACACACTGACACACACACTGACACAAACACACCGACACGCACTGACACACACGAGCTGACACACACACTGACACACACACACTGACACACAGACACTGACATATCATAACTGACACACATACACTGTCAAACACTGATGTACACCCACAATGACACAGACACTGACATACACACACTGACACATACACACTGACACACACACTGACACACAGACTGACACACACGCACTGACACACATAACTAACACGCACACTGACATACACACAGACGCACACGAACTGACACACACACTGACACACACGTACTGACACACACTCACACTGACAAACACTGACACACACACTGACACACAAACACACTAACACTCACACTGACACACACGAGCTGACACACACTGACACACACACTGACAAACAATAACTGACACACACACACTGTCGCACACCTAGAATGACACACACACACTGCCACACTCACACTGACACAAACACTGACACACACACCCTGACACACATAACTAACACGCACACTGGCACACACACTGACACACATAAACTGACACACACTCACTGACACACGCTGACACAAACACACTGACACACACACAATGACACTGACAGACACTCGCACTGATGCACACCGACTAAGACACACACTTGCACACACGCACTGACACACACACTGACACACTCACTGACACACATGCACTGATGCACACACTGACACACATACTGATGCACACACTGACACACACACAGAAACATACACACTGGCCCACACACACTGACATACACGCACTGACACACACACACTGACACACACACACACTGACACAGACACTGCCACCCACAATGACACACACACTGACACACGCACACTGACACATGCACTGACACACACACACACTGACACACACACTGACACATACACACTGACACACACACTGACACAAACACAGACACACCCATGCTGACAAATACAACTGACACCAACACTGACACACACACGGACACACACACTGACACTAACACGCACACTGACACAGACAATGACACAAAAACTGACACGCACACTGACACACACTCAGTGACACACACACGCACTGACACACGCACACTGACACACACATACTCACATACACATACTGACACACACACACTGACAAACACTGACAAACACACTGACACACACACACTGACACACGAGAACTGACACACACTGACACACACTGACGCACACCCACAGACACTCGCACTGATGCACACTCACTGAGACATACACTGACACACACACACTGACACACACACTGACACACACACTGACACACACACACACACTGACACAAACACACTGACACACACTGGCACACACGAACTGACACACACACTGACACACTCACTGACACACATGCACTGACGCACAAACCGACACACACACTGATGCACACACTGACACACACACAGAAACATACACACTGACCCACACACACTGACATACATGCACTGACACACACACACTGACACACACACACACTGACACAGAGACTGTCACCCACAATGACACACACACTGACACACACACACTGACACATGCATTGACACACACAGACTCACACACTGACGCACACGCACTGACACACACACTGACACAAACACTGACACACCCATGCTGACAAATACAACTGACACCAACACTGACACACACACATGGGGACACACAGTGACACTAACACGCACACTGACACACACAATGACACAAAAACTGACACACACACTGACACACACTCAGTGACACACACACGCACTGACACACGCACACTGACACTCACACTGACACACACGAGCTGACACACACACAGACACACAAACACTGACAAACAATAACTGACGCACACACACTGTCGCACACCTAGAATGACAGACACACACTGCCACACTGACACACACACTGACACAATCACCCTGACACACATAACTAACACACACACTGACACACATGAACTGACACACACACTGACACACACTGACAAACACACTGACACACGCACTGACACATGAGAACTGACACACACACTGACACACACTGACGCACACCCACAATGTCACACACACTCTGCCACACACACAGTGACACATGCACTGACAGACACTCGCACTGATGCACACACACTGAGACATTCACTGACACACACACGCTGACACACACACTGACACACACACTGACACACACACACTGACGCACACTCGAACACACACAATGACACCCACACTGACACACACACAGACACATACACTGACAACCACACACTGACACACACACAGACACACACACACTGACACACACAATTAACACGCACACTGACACACACATTGACACACACGAACTGACACACACACTGACACACACACACACTGACACACACACTGACACAAACACACTGACACACGCTGGCACGCACAAACTGACACACTCACTGACACACACATACTCACACAAACACATACTGACACTCACTGACACACACTGGCACACACGAACATACACACACACTGACACACATATACTCACACAAACACATACTGACACTCACTGACAAACACTCTGACACCCACGCACAATGACACACACACACTGCCACACACACACTGACGCATACACTGACAGACACTCGCACTGACGCACACACACTGAGACACAAACTGACACACACGCACTGACGCCCAAACCGACACACACACTGACGCACGCACTGACACACACACAGAAACATACACACTGACCCACACACACTGACACACACTGACACACACACTCTGATACTCACGCACTGACACACAGACACTGACACACACACACTGACACCCAAAATGACACACACACACACTCACACATGCACTGACACACACACACACTGACACACATAACTAACACGCACACTGGCACACACACTGACACACCTGAACTGACACGCACACTAACACACACACACACTGACACACACACACTGGCACACACGCACTGACACACACACTGACACACTCACTGACACACACGAGCTGACATACACACTGACACACAAGCACTGACACAAACAAACTGACACACAATAACTGACACACACACACTGACAGACACTGACGCACACCCACAATGACACACACGCACTGACACAAACACTGACACACACACTGACGCACACACCGTCACACACACTGACGCACAGAATGACACACACACACAGTGACACACATGCACTGACACACACACACTGATGCATAGACCGACACACACACTGACGCAGAAACTGACACATACACACTGTCCCACACACACTGTCACACACACTGACACACACATACTGACACACAAGCACTGGCTCACACACACTGACACAAACACACACTGACACATGCACTGACACACATGCACTGACACACACACTGATACACACATACTGACAAATTAAACTGACACCAACACACACACACACACACACTGACAAACACACACTGACAAACACACTGACACTGGAACACACACTGACACACACTCTGACTCACACACTGACACACACACTGACACACACACAGACTCACACATACTGACACACACAACTAGCATGCACACTGACACACACAAACTGACACACACGAGCTGACACACACACTGACACACACACACAGACACACACACACACTGACACACACACACTGACACATGCACTGACAGACACGCACACTGACACACACACACTGAGACATACACTGACACACACACACTGACACACACACTGACATACACATTGACACCACAATCTTAAGCCCACACCGACACACACACTGACACACACACTGACAGACACACAGTGACGCACACACACTGACACAGTCTGACACACACACTGACACACACGCACTGACACAAACACTGTCACAAACACTGACACACATACACTGACGCACAACCCGACACACACACTGACGCACAGACTGACACACACACAGTGACACCCACGCACTGACACACACACTGACACACACACTGACAAACACACCCTGACACACACAAACTGACACACAAAATGATACACACACTGACTCACACATACAGACACACAAAAACACTGACACACACACTGTAACACACATTGACAAACACAAACTGACACACCCACTGACACACAGACACTGACACACACACTGACACACACGCACTAACAAACACACACTGACACACACATACTGACACACTCCACTGAAACACACACTGACACACAGAGACTGACACACACACACTGACACACACACTGACACACACAATGACACACACACACACGGACACACACCCACTGACACACACACACTGACAAACACACACTGACACACACACTCCACTGAAACACACTGACACACAGAGACTGACACACACAAACTAACACACACACTGACTCCCACAATGACACACACACACTGACACACACGCACAGACACACACACATTCACACAAACTAACACACACACTGGCATACACATACTGACACACCTAACTAACCCGCACACTGGCACACACATACTCACACACATATACTGACACACGCACACACACTGACCAACACACACACTGACACACACGAGCTGACATACACACTGACACACAAGCACTGACACACACACACTGACACACATTAACTGCCACACACACACTTACAGACACTGACGCACACCAACAATGACACATACACACTGCCACACACCCCCTATCTCATGCACTGACAGACACTCGCACTGACGCACACACACTGAGACATACAGTGAAACACACGCACTGACACAAACACTGACACACACACACTGACGCACACACCGACACACACACTGACGCACAGACTGACACACACACAGTGACACACACGCACTGACACACACACTGACACACACACACACTGATGCATACACCGACACACACACGGACGCAGACACTGACACATACACACTGACCCACACACACTATCACACACACTGACACACACACACTGACACACTCGCACTGACACACACGCACTGACACACACTGACACACACACTGACACACACACACTGACGCACACACTGACACACACACACAGACACACACACTGACACTGGAACACACACTGACACACACTCTGACTCACACACTGACACACACACACTGGCTCACACACGCTGACACACACACAGACTCACACATACTGACACACATAACTAGCATGCACACTGACACACACATACTGACACAGACGAGCTGACACACACAGACACACACACACTGACACACACACACTGACACGCACACATTGACACACACTGACGCACACACACAATGACACACACACACTGCCACACACACGCTGACACATGCACTGACAGACACTCACACTGACCCACACACACTGTCACACACACTGACACACACACACTAACACATACACACTGACACACACACACTGACACACAGGCACTGACACACACTCACTGACATAAACACACATTGACTCACACAGTGCCACCAACAATGACACCCAGCCACTGACACATGCACTGACACACACATACTGACACACACACACATACTGACACACACAACTGACACCAAAACACACACACACTGACACACACACACTGACACACACACTGACACTGGAACACACACTGACACAGACACTCTGACTCACACACTGACACACACACACTGACACACACACTGACACTGGAACACAAACTGACAGACACTCTGACTCACACACTGACACACACACACTGACACACACAAACTGACACACACACTGATACACACACTGACACACACACAGACAAACACCCACACTGACACAGTCACTGACACAAACACACTGACACAAACGTAGACGCACACACATACACACTGACACACACACACACTGATACATAATAACTGACACACACACACTGAAACACTCTGACGCACACCCAAAATGACACACACACACTGCCACACACACACTGACACATGCACTGACAGACACTCGCACTGGTGCACACACACTGAGACACAAACTGACGCACACGCACTGACACACACACTGACACACACACTGACACACACACACTGGCGCACAAAACGACACACACACTATTGCACACACTGACACACACACAGAAACCTACACACTGGACCACACACTGATACACTCACTGACACACACACACTGACACACACGCACTGACACACAAACACTGACACACACACACACAGACACACACACTGCCACCCACAATGACACACACACACACTGACACACACATACTGACACAGGCACTGACACACACACACTGACACACACGCACTGACACACATACACACTGACACACCCATACGGACAAGCACAACTGATACCAACACTGACACACACACACTGACACACACACACTGACACTAACACACACACTGACACACACAATGTCACAAAAAGTCACACACACTGACACACACACACACTGACACACAGTCTGACACACACATACTGACACACACAACTAACATGCACACTGACACACACATTCTCACACACACAAACTGACACACACACACTGAGAAACACTGACACAAACACTGACACACACACAATGACACTCACAATGACACACACGAGCTGACACACACACTGAAACACACACACTGACACACAATAACTGACACAATCTGACGAACACCTACAATGACACACACACACTGACACACACACACACACTGAGACATGCACTGACAGACAATCGCACTTACGCACACACACTGAGACATGCACTGACACAAACGCACTGACACACACACTGACACACACACTGACACACACACACTGACGCACAAACCGACACACACACTGACGCACACACTGGCACCCACACAGACACACACACACACTGACATACACACACTGACACTCATGCACTGACACACATACACTGACACACACACTGACTGACACACACAACTGACACACAGGCACTGGCACACACATGATCCGGCTCACACACTGACTCACACACTGACAAACACACCCTGACAAACACAAACTGACACACCCACTGACACACAGACACTGACACACACATTGACACACACACTGACACACATGCACTGACACACACACACTGACACACACACTGACACACACATTCTGACACACACCACTGACACACACACTGACACACACAGACTGCCACACGCACACTAACACATGCTCTGACACACACACACTGAGACACACACTGACACACACGCACTGACACACACAATGACACACACACACACACACTCACGCACACGCACTGACACACACACACTGACACACACAAATTGACACACACACTGACTCCCACAATGCCACACACACACTGACACACTCGCACAGACACACACACACTAACACACTCACACTGACACGCACATACTGACACACCTAACTAACCCACACACTGACACACACATACTCACACACACATACTGACACACACACACTGACACTCAATAACAGACACACACACTGACAGACACTGACGCACACTCACAATGGCACACACACACTGCCACACACCCACTATCTCATGCACTGACAGACATAAGCACTGATGCACATACACTGAGACACACACAGACACACACGCACTGACACAAACACTGACACACACACTGACACACACACTGACACACACATTCTGACACACACCACTGACACACACACTGACACACACAGACTGACACACACACACTTACACACACACTGATGCACACCCACTTATTCACACACACTGACACATGCACTGACACACACACACTGAGACACACACTGACACACATGCACTGATACACACAATGACACACACACACACACTGATACACACGCACTGACACACACACACTGACACACACAAATTGACACACTCACTGGCTCCCACAATGCCACACACACACTGACACACACACACTGACACACACATACTGACACACCTAACTAACCCACACACTGACACACACATACTCACACACACATACTGACACACACACACACTGTCCAACACTGACACACACACTGACACACTAACACACTGACACACACAGTGACACACACGAGCTGACATACACACTGCCGCACAAGCACTGACACACACACACTGACACACACACACTGACAGACACTGATGCACACTCACAATGGCACACACACACTGCCACACATCCACTATCTCATGCACTGACAGACACAAGCACTGACGCACATACACTGAGACACACACACACACACTGATGCACACACCGACACACACACTGACGAACAGACTGACACAAACTCAGTGACACACACGCACTGACACACACACTGACACACACACTGACACACACACACTGACACAAACACTGACACACACACTGACACACACACTGACACACACATTCTGACACACACCACTGACACACACACTGACACACACAGACTGACACACACACACTTACACACACACTGATGCACACCCACTTATTCACACACACTGACACATGCACTGACACACACACACTGAGACACACACTGACACACATGCACTGATACACACAATGACACACACACACACACTGATACACACGCACTGACACACACACACTGACACACACAAATTGACACACTCACTGGCTCCCACAATGCCACACACACACTGACACACACACACTGACACACACATACTGACACACCTAACTAACCCACACACTGACACACACATACTCACACACACATACTGACACACACACACACTGTCCAACACTGACACACACACTGACACACTAACACACTGACACACACAGTGACACACACGAGCTGACATACACACTGCCGCACAAGCACTGACACACACACACTGACACACACACACTGACAGACACTGATGCACACTCACAATGGCACACACACACTGCCACACATCCACTATCTCATGCACTGACAGACACAAGCACTGACGCACATACACTGAGACACACACACACACACTGATGCACACACCGACACACACACTGACGAACAGACTGACACAAACTCAGTGACACACACGCACTGACACACACACTGACACACACACTGACACACACACACTGATGCATACACCGATACACACACTGACGCAGACACTGACACAAACGCACTGGCACACACGCACTGACACAAACACACACTGACACATGCACTGACACACACACACTGACAAACACACACTGACACACACACTGACACTGGAACACACACTGACACACACTCTGACTCACACACTGACACACACATACTGGCTCACACACACTGACACACACACAGACTCACACATACTGACACACATAACTAGCATTGCACACTGACACACACATACTGACACAGACGAGCTGACACACACACTGACACACACACACTGACACACACACACACTGACACACAATAACTGCCACACACACACTGACGCACACCCACAATGACACACACACACTGCCACACACACACTGACACCTGCACTGACAGTCACTCACACTGACGCACACACACTGAGACATGCATTGACACACACACACTGACACACACACTGAGAAACACACACTGACACACGCACTGACGCACACACCGACACACACACTGACACACACACAGACACACACACAGTAACACAAACGCACTGACACACTCTGACACACACACTAACACACACACACTGTGTATTCACCGACGCACACACTGACGCAGACACTGGCACTGACACACACACTGACACGCACGCACTGACACACAAACTCTGACACACACACTGACACACACATACTGACACACACAACTGACACCAACACACATACACACTGACACTCACACACTGACACACACACTGACACTGGAACACACACTGACAGACACTCTGACTCACACACTGACACACACACACTGACACACACAAACTGACACACACACTGATACACACACTGACACACACACACACAGACAAACACCCATACTGACTCCACAGACACTGACACAAACACACTGACACAAACGAAGACGCACACACACACACTGACACACACACACACTGACACATAATAACTGACACACACACACTGACATACACGCACTGACACATACACACTGACACATGCACTGACACACACACACACTGTCACACACACACTAACACACACGCACTGACATACACAGACACTGACACACCCATACGAACAAACACAACGGACACCAACAGTGAGACACACACACACACTGACACACACACACTGACACTAACACACACACTGACACACACAATGTCACAAAAACTGACACACAAACACTGACGCACACACCGACACACACACTGACGCACATACTGACACACACACAGACACATACACACTGATCCACACACACTGGCAAACACACTGGCACACACGAACTGACACACACACACACACACTGACACACACACACTGACACACACACACTAACACTGACAGACAGTCGCACTGATGCACACACACTGAGACACACACTGGCACACATGCACTGACACAAACACTGACACTATCACAGACACACACACACTGATGCACACATCGACACACCCACTGACGAACACACTGACACACACACAGACACATACACACTGACCCATACAAACTGACACACACACAGACACACACAAACTGACACACACGCACTGACAAATGCATTGACACACATACACTGACACACACATTGCCACCCAAATTGACACACACACTGACACACACACACTGACACATGCACTGACACACACACTGACTGACACACACAACTGACACTGGCACACACACTACACATGCACTGACACACACACCACTGACACACACACTGACACACATGCAGTAGCACACACACTCTGACTCACACACTGACACACACACTGACAAACACACCCTGACACACACACACTGACACACAAAATGATACACACACTGACACACACACAGACACACACAAACACTGACACACACACACTGTAATACTCACTGACAAACAGAAACTGACACACCCACTGACACACAGACACACACACTGACACACACATACTGACACACACACACTGACACACACACTGATGCACACCCACTTATACACACACACTGACACATGCACTGACACACACACACTGACACACATGCACGGACACACACACTGACATACACAATGACACACACACACTGGCACACACAAACTGACACACACACTGACTCCCACAAGGACACACAGACACTGACACACACGCACATACACACGCACACTGACACACACACACTTACACACACATACTGGCACACATAACTAACCCATACACTGATACACACATACTCACACACACATACTGACACACACACACTGACCAACACTGACACACACACACTGACACACTAACACACTGACACACACTCTGACACACACGAGCTGACATACACACTGACACTCAAGCACTGACACACACACACTGACGCACAATAAGTGACACACACACACTGACAGACACTGACGCACACTCACAATGACACACACACAGCCACACACACAGTGACACATGCACTGACAAACAATCGCACTGACACACACGCACTGACACAAACACTGACACAAACACTGACATGCACACACTGACGCACACACCGACACACACACTGACGCACAGACTGACACACACACAGTGACACACACGCACTGACACACATAACTAACACGCACACTGGCTCACATACTGACACAAAAGAACTAACACACACACTGACACACATACACTAACACTGACAGACACTCGCACTGATGCACACACACTGAGACACACACTGGCACAGACGCACTGACACACTCATTGACACACTCAATGACACACACACACTGACGCACACACCAACACACCCACAGGCGCACACACTGACACCCACACACACTGACACACACACACTGACACACATAACTAACACGCACACTGACGCACACACTGACACTCACAAACTGACACACACACTGACACACACACACACTGACACACAAACTGACACAAACACACCGACACACACTGACACACACGAGCTGACACACACACTGACACACACAATTACACACACACTGACACATCACAACTGACACACACACACTGACACACACACTGACACAGACACTGACACACACACACTGACGCACACACCGGCACACACAGACACATACACACTGACCCACACACACTGACACACACACAGACACACACACACTGACACACATAACTAACACGCACACTGACGCACACACTGACACACACAAACTGACACACAAACTGACACACACACACTGACACACATACTGACACAAACACACCGACACACACTGACACACACGAGCTGACACACACACTGACACACATACACTGACGCACAAACCGACACACACACTGACGCACTCACTGGCACTGACACACACACTGGCACCCTCACAGAAACATACACACTGACCCACACACACTGACAAACACACTGACATACACACACTGACACATGCACTGACACACACACACTGACACACACACTGACACACAGACTGACACACACACACTGACACACATAGCTAACACGCACACTGACATACACACAGACGCACACGAACTGACACACACATATGTACACACACACACTGACAAACACTGACACACACACTGACACACAAACACACTGACACTCACACTGACACACACGAGCTGACACACATAATGACAGAAAAACTGACACACACACACTGACACACACACACTGAAACAAACACTGACACGCAAACACACTAACATGCACACTGACACACAAATACTCACACACACACATTGACACACACACACCGACAAACACTAACACACACACTGACACACACACTGACGCACACGAGCTGACACACACACTGACACACACACACTGACACACACACACTGACACACGATAACTGACACACACACACTGACACACACACTGACACACACACTGACGCACACACTGGCACCCACACAGAAACATACACACTGACCCACACACACTGACACACACACTGACACGCACACACTGACACACTGACACACATGCACTGACACACACACACACTTCCACCCACAATGTCACAAACACACTGACACATGCACTGACACATACATACACACTGACACACACACTGACACTCACGCACTGACACACACACACTGACACACACTGACACGTCCATACTGACAAACACAACTGACACCAACACTGACACACACACACTGACACACACACACACTGGCACTAACACACACACTGACACACACAATGTCAGAAAAATTGACACGCACACACTGACACAAACTCAGTGACACACACACGCACTGGCACACACACACTGAAACACACAAACACACTAACATGCACGCTGACACACAAATACTCATACACGCACACTGACACACACACACACCGACAAACACTAACACACACACTGACACACACACTGACGCACACGAGCTGACACACACACTGACACACACACACTGACACACGATAACTGACACACACACACTGACACACACACTGACACACACACACTGACGCACAAACCGACACACACACTGACGCACACACTGGCACCCACACAGAAACATACACACTGACCCACACGCACTGACACACACACTGACACGCACACACTGACACACTGACACACATGCACTGACACACACACACACTTCCACCCACAATGTCACAAACACACTGACACACACACACTGACACATGCACTGACACATACATACACACTGACACACACACTGACACTCACGCACTGACACACACACACTGACACACACTGACACGCCCATACTGACAAACACAACTGACACCAACACTGACACACACACACTGACACACACACACACTGGCACTAACACACACACTGACACACACAATGTCAGAAAAATTGACACGCACACACTGACACAAACTCAGTGACACACACACGCACTGGCACACACACACTGAAACACACAAACACACTAACATGCACGCTGACACACAAATACTCATACACACACACTGACACACACACACACTGACAAACACTAACACACACACTGACACACACACTGACACACACGAGCTGGCACACACACTGACACACACACACTGACACACACACACTGGCACACAATAACTGACACAAACACACTGACGCACACCCACAATGACACACACATTGCCACACACACACTGACACATGAAATGACAGACACTCGCACTGACGCACACACACTGAGACATACACTGACACACACACACTGACACACACACAGACACACACACTGAAGCACACACCGGCACACACAGACACATACACACTGACCCACACACACTGACACACACAGACACACACACACTGACACACATAACTAACACGCACACTGACGCACACACTGACACTCACAAACTGACACACACACTGACACACACACACACACTGACACACAAACTGACACAAACACACCGACACACACTGACACACACGAGCTGACACACACACTGACACACACAATTACACACACACTGACACATCACAACTGACACACATACACTGACACATGCACTGACACACACACACTGACACACACACTGACACACAGACTGACACACACGCACTGACACACATAAATAACACGCACACTGACATACACACAGACGCACACGAAATGACACACATACTGACACACACATACTGACACACACACAAACACTGACAAACACTGACACACACACTGACACACAAACACACTGACACTCACAGTGACACACACGAGCTGACACACACACTGACACACACACACTGACGCACAAACCGACACACACACTGATGCACACACTGCCACCCACACAGAAACATACACACTGACCCACACACACTGACACGCACACTGACATGCACACACTGACACACACACACTGACACACATGCACTGACTCACACACACACTGCCACCCACAATGACACAAACACACTGACACACATACACTGACACACATACTGACACTAACACACACACTGACACACACAATGACAGAAAGACTGACACACACACACTGACACACACTCAATGACACACACACGCACTGACACACACATACTGAAACAAACACTGACACACAAACACACTAACATGCACACTGACACACAGATACTCACACACACACACTGACACACACACTGACAAACACTAACACACACACTGACACACACACTGACACACACGAGCTGACACACACACTGACACACACACACTGACACTCGATAACTGACACTCTCACACTGACACACACTGACGCACACCCACAATGACACACACATTGCCACACACACAATGACACATGAACTGACAGACACTCGCATGGCGTACACACACTGAGACATACACTGTCACACACACACTGACACACACACTGACACACACACACTGACACACATAACTAACACGCACACTGACACACACACTGGCACACACAAACTGACACACACTGACACACACACACACTGACACACACACACTGACATACACACACTGACACATGCACTGACACATACACACTGACAAACACACTGACACACAGACTGACACACACGCACTGACACACATAACTAACACGCACACTGACATACACACAGACGCACACAAACTGACACACACACTGACACACACATACTGACACTCACACTGACACACACGAGCTGACACACACTGACACACACACTGACAAACAATAACTGACACACACACACTGTCGCACACCTAGAATGACACACACACACTGCCACAATCACACGGACACAAACACTGACACACACCCCCTGACACACATAACTACACGCACACTGGCACATACACTGACACACTTAAACTGACACACACACTGACACACACTGACACAAACACACTGACACACACACAATGACACTGACAGACACTCGCACTGACGCACACAGACTAAGACACACACTGGCACACACGCACTGACACACACACTGACACACTCACTGACACACATGCACTGACGCACACACCGACACACATACTGATGCACACACTGACACACACACAGAAACATACACACTGACACATGCACTGACACACACGCACTGACATGCACACTGACACACACATACTGACACACACACTGACACTGGAACACACACTGACACACACTCTGACTCACACACTGACACACACACACTGGCTCACACACACTGACACACACACAGACTCACACATACTGACACAAATAACTAGCATGCACACTGACACACACATACTGACACAGACGAGCTGACACACACAGACACACACTGACACACATACACTTACACACACTGACGCACACTCACACTGACCCACACACACTGACACACACACTGACACACACACACTGACACACACGCACTGACACACACTCACTGACATAAACACACATTGACTCACACAGTGCCACCAACAATGACACCCAGCCACTGACACATGCACTGACACACACACACTGACACACACATACTGACACACACTGACGCACACTCACACTGACCCACACACACTGACACACACACTGACACACACACACTGACACACACGCACTGACACACACTCACTGACATAAACACACATTGACTCACACAGTGCCACCAACAATGACACCCAGCCACTGACACATGCACTGACACACACACACACTGCCACCCACAATGTCACAAACACACTGACACACACACACTGACACACGCACACACTGGCACTAACACACACACTGACACACACAATGACAGAAAAACTGACACACACACACTGACACACACTCAGTGACACACACACGCACTGACACACACACATCGAAACACACACTGACACACAAACACACTAACAGGCACACTGACACACAAATACTCATGCACACACACTGACACATACACACACTGACAAACACTAACACACACACTGACACACACACTGACACACACGAGCTGGCACACACACTGACACACACACACTGACACACACACACTGACACACGATAATTGACACAAACACACTGACGCACACCCACAATGACACACACACACACATTGCCACACACACATGAACTGACAGACACTCGCACTGACGCACACACACTGAGACATACACTGACACACACACACTGACACACACACTGACACAGACACTGACACACACACACTGACGCACACACCGGCACACACAGACACATACGCACTGACCCACACACACTGACACACACACAGACACACACACACTGACACACATAACTAACACGCACACTGACGCACACACTGACACACACAAACTGACACACAAACTGACACACGCACACTGACACACATACTGACACAAACACACCGACACACACTGACACACACGAGCTGACACACACACTGACACACACACACTTACACACACACACTGACACACACACTGACACACACACTGAGACACACGCACTGACACACACACAATGACACGCACACTGACAAACACACACTGACACACGCACTGACACACACACACTGACGCACAAACCGACACACACACTGACGCACACACTGGCACTGACACACACACTGGCACCCTCACAGAAACATACACACTGACCCACACACACTGACAAACACACTGACATACACACACTGACACATGCACTGACACACACACACTGACACACACACTGACACACAGACTGACACACACACACTGACACACATAGCTAACACGCACACTGACATACACACAGACGCACACGAACTGACACACACATATGTACACACACACACACTGACAAACACTGACACACACACTGACACACAAACACACTGACACTCACACTGACACACACGAGCTTACACACATAATGACAGAAAAACTGACACACACACACTGACACACACACACTGAAACAAACACTGACACGCAAACACACTAACATGCACACTGACACACAAATACTCACACACACACATTGACACACACACTGACAAACACTAACACACACACTGACACACACACTGACGCACACGAGCTGACACACACACTGACACACACACACTGACACACACACACTGACACACGATAACTGACACACACACACTGACACACACACTGACACACACACACTGACGCACAAACCGACACACACACTGACGCACACACTGGCACCCACACAGAAACATACACACTGACCCACACAGACTGACACACACACTGACACGCACACACTGACACACTGACACACATGCACTGACACACACACACACTTCCACCCACAATGTCACAAACACACTGACACACACACACTGACACATGCACTGACACATACATACACACTGACACACACACTGACACTCACGCACTGACACACACACACTGACACACACTGACACGCCCATACTGACAAACACAACTGACACCAACACTGATACACACACACTGACACACACACACACTGGCACTAACACACACACTGACACACACAATGTCAGAAAAATTGACACGCACACACTGACACACACTCAGTGACACACACACGCACTGGCACACACACACTGAAACACACAAACACACTAACATGCACGCACACACACACACACTGACAAACACTAACACACACACTGACACACACACTGACACACACGAGCTGGCACACACACTGACGCACACACACTGACACACACACACTGGCACACAATAACTGACACAAACACACTGACGCACACCCACAATGACACACACATTGCCACACACACACTGACACATGAACTGACAGACACTCGCACTGACGCACACACACTGAGACATACACTGACACACACACACTGACACACACACTGACACACACACTGAAGCACACACCGGCACACACAGACACATACACACTGACCCACACACACTGACACACACACACTGACACACATAACTAACACGCACACAGACGCACACACTGACACACACACTGACACACAGACTGACACACACACACTGACACACATAGCTAACACGCACACTGACATACACACAGACGCACACGAACTGACACACACATATGTACACACACACACACTGACAAACACTGACACACACACTGACACACAAACACACTGACACTCACACTGACACACACGAGCTTACACACATAATGACAGAAAAACTGACACACACACACTGACACACACACACTGAAACAAACACTGACACGCAAACACACTAACATGCACACTGACACACAAATACTCACACACACACATTGACACACACACTGACAAACACTAACACACACACTGACACACACACTGACGCACACGAGCTGACACACACACTGACACACACACACACTGACACACACACACTGACACACGATAACTGACACACACACACTGACACACACACTGACACACACACACTGACGCACAAACCGACACACACACTGACGCACACACTGGCACCCACACAGAAACATACACACTGACCCACACACACTGACACACACACTGACACGCACACACTGACACACTGACACACATGCACTGACACACACACACACTTCCACCCACAATGTCACAAACACACTGACACACACACACTGACACATGCACTGACACATACATACACACTGACACACACACAGACACTCGCACTGACGCACACACACTGAGACATACACTGACACACACACACTGACACACACACTGACACACACACTGAAGCACACACCGGCACACACAGACACATACACACTGACCCACACACACTGACACACACAGACACACACACACTGACACACATAACTAACACGCACACTGACGCACACACTGACACTCACAAACTGACACACACACTGACACACACACACACACTGACACACAAACTGACACAAACACACCGACACACACTGACACACACGAGCTGACACACACACTGACACACACAATTACACACACACTGACACATCACAACTGACACACATACACTGACACATGCACTGACACACACACACTGACACACACACTGACACACAGACTGGCACACACGCACTGACACACATAAATAACACGCACACTGACATACACACAGACGCACACGAAATGACACACACACTGACACACACATACTGACACACACACACACACTGACAAACACTGACACACACACTGACACACAAACACACTGACACTCACACTGACACACACGAGCTGACACACACACTGACACACACACACTGACGCACAAACCGACACACACACTGATGCACACACTGCCACCCACACAGAAACATACACACTGACCCACACACACTGACACGCACACTGACATGCACACACTGACACACACACACTGACACACATGCACTGACTCACACACACACTGCCACCCACAATGACACAAACACACTGACACACACACACTGACACACACACTGACACTAACACACACACTGACACACACAATGACAGAAAGACTGACACACACACACTGACACACACTCAGTGACACACACACGCACTGACGCACACATACTGAAACAAACACTGACACACAAACACACTAACATGCACACTGACACACAGATACTCACACACACACACTGACACACACACTGACAAACACTAACACACACACTGACACACACACTGACACACACGAGCTGACACACACACTGACACACACACACTGACACTCGATAACTGACACTCTCACACTGACACACACTGACGCACACCCACAATGACACACACATTGCCACACACACAATGACACATGAACTGACAGACACTCGCATGGCGTACACACACTGAGACATACACTGACACACACACACTGACACACACACTGACACACACACACTGACACACATAACTAACACGCACACTGACACACACACTGGCACACACAAACTGACACACACTGACACACACACACACTGACACACACACACTGACATACACACACTGACACATGCACTGACACATACACACTGACAAACACACTGACACACAGACTGACACACACGCACTGACGCACATAACTAACACGCACACTAACATACACACAGACGCACACAAACTGACACACACACTGACACACACATACTGACACACACATACACTGACAAACATTGACACAATCACTGACACACAAACACACTAACACTCAAACTGACACACACGAGCTGACACACACTGACACACACACTGACAAACAATAACTGACACACACACACTGTCGCACACCTAGAATGACACACACACACTGCCACACTCACACGGACACAAACACTGACACACATAACTAACACGCACACTGGCACATACACTGACACACTTAAACTGACACACACACTGACACACACACACTGACACACTCGCACTGGCACACACAAACTGACACAAACACACACTGACACATGCACTGACACACACGCACTGACATGCACACTGACACACACATACTGACACACACACTGACACTGGAACACACACTGACACACACTCTGACTCACACACTGACACACACACACTGGCTCACACACACTGACACACACACAGACTCACACATACTGACACAAATAACTAGCATGCACACTGACACACACATACTGACACAGACGAGCTGACACACACAGACACACACTGACACACACACACTTACACACACTGACGCACACTCACACTGACCCACACACACTGACACGCACACTGACACACACACACTGACACACACGCACTGACACACACTCACTGACATAAACACACATTGACTCACACAGTGCCACCAACAATGACACCCAGCCACTGACACATGCACTGACACACACACACTGACACACACATACTGACACACACTGACGCACACTCACACTGACCCACACACACTGACACACACACT
This sequence comes from Scyliorhinus torazame, assembly GCF_047496885.1. Lineage (NCBI taxonomy): Eukaryota > Metazoa > Chordata > Chondrichthyes > Carcharhiniformes > Scyliorhinidae > Scyliorhinus > Scyliorhinus torazame. Next base: position 222,377,873 of record NC_092719.1, read on the forward strand.
GACACACACACACTGACACACACGCACTGACACACACTCACTGACATAAACACACATTGACTCACACAGTGCCACCAACAATGACACCCAGCCACTGACACATGCACTGACACACACACACACTGCCACCCACAATGTCACAAACACACTGACACACACACACTGACACACACACACACTGGCACTAACACACACACTGACACACACAATGACAGAAAAACTGACACACACACACTGACACACACTCAGTGACACACACACGCACTGACACACACACATCGAAACACACACTGACACACAAACACACTAACAGGCACACTGACACACAAATACTCATGCACACACACTGACACATACACACACTGACAAACACTAACACACACACTGACACACACACTGACACACACGAGCTGGCACACACACTGACACACACACAATGACACACACACACTGACACACGATAATTGACACAAACACACTGACGCACACCCACAATGACACACACACACACATTGCCACACACACATGAACTGACAGACACTCGCACTGACACACACACACTGAGACATACACTGACACACACACACTGACACACACACTGACACAGACACTGACACACACACACTGACGCACACACCGGCACACACAGACACATACGCACTGACCCACACACACTGACGCACACACAGACACACACACACTGACACACATAACTAACACGCACACTGACGCACACACTGACACACACAAACTGACACACAAACTGACACACGCACACTGACACACATACTGACACAAACACACCGACACACACTGACACACACGAGCTGACACACACACTGACACACACACACTTACACACACACACTGACACACACACTGACACACACACTGACACACACGCACTGACACACACACAATGACACGCACACTGACAAACACACACTGACACATGCTCTGACACACACACACTGACACTCACACTGACACACATGAGCTGACACACACACTGACACACACACACTGACGCACAAACCGACACACACACTGACGCACACACTGGCACTGACACACACACTGGCACCCTCACAGAAACATACACACTGACCCACACACACTGACAAACACACTGACATACACACACTGACACATGCACTGACACACACACACTGACACACACACTGACACACAGACTGACACACACACACTGACACACATAGCTAACACGCACACTGACATACACACAGACGCACACGAACTGACACACACATATGTACACACACACACACTGACAAACACTGACACACACACCGACACACAAACACACTGACACTCACACTGACACACACGAGCTGACACACATAATGACAGAAAAACTGACACACACACACTGACACACACACACTGAAACAAACACTGACACGCAAACACACTAACATGCACACTGACACACAAATACTCACACACACACATTGACACACACACTGACAAACACTAATACACACACTGACACACACACTGACGCACACGAGCTGACACACACACTGACACACACACACTGACACACACACACTGACACACGATAACTGACACACACACACTGACACACACACTGACACACACACACTGACGCACAAACCGACACACACACTGACGCACACACTGGCACCCACACAGAAACATACACAATGACCCACACACATTGACACACACACTGACACGCACACACTGACACACTGACACACATGCACTGACACACACACACACTTCCACCCACAATGTCACAAACACACTGACACACACACACTGACACATGCACTGACACATACATACACACTGACACACACACTGACACTCACGCACTGACACACACACACTGACACACACTGACACGCCCATACTGACAAACACAACTGACACCAACACTGACACACTGACACACACACACACTGGCACTAACACACACACTGACACACACAATGTCAGAAAAATTGACACGCACACACTGACACACACTCAGTGACACACACACGCACTGGCACACACACACTGAAACACACAAACACACTAACATGCACGCACACACACACACACTGACAAACACTAACACACACACTGACACACACAATGACACACACGAGCTGGCACACACACTGACGCACACACACTGGCACACAATAACTGACACAAACACACTGACGCACACCCACAATGACACACACATTGCCACACACACACTGACACATGAACTGACAGACACTCGCACTGACGCACACACACTGAGACATACACTGACACACACACACTGACACACACACTGACACACACACTGAAGCACACACCGGCACACACAGACACATACACACTGACCCACACACACTGACACACACAGACACACACACACTGACACACATAACTAACACGCACACTGACGCACACACTGACACTCACAAACTGACACACACACTGACACACACACACACTGACACACAAACTGACACAAACACACCGACACACACTGACACACACGAGCTGACACACACACTGACACACACAATTACACACACACTGACACATCACAACTGACACACATACACTGACACATGCACTGACACACACACACTGACACACACACTGACACACAGACTGACACACACGCACTGACACACATAAATAACACGCACACTGACATACACACAGACGCACACGAAATGACACACACACTGACACACACATACTGACACACACACACACACTGACAAACACTGACACACACACTGACACACAAACACACTGACACTCACACTGACACACACGAGCTGACACACACACTGACACACACACACTGACGCACAAACCGACACACACACTGATGCACACACTGCCACCCACACAGAAACATACACACTGACCCACACACACTGACACGCACACTGACATGCACACACTGACACACACACACTGACACACATGCACTGACTCACACACACACTGCCACCCACAATGACACAAACACACTGACACACACACACTGACACACACACTGACACTAACACACACACTGACACACACAATGACAGAAAGACTGACACACACACACTGACACACACTCAGTGACACACACACGCACTGACACACACATACTGAAACAAACACTGACACACAAACACACTAACATGCACACTGACACACAGATACTCACACACACACACTGACACACACACTGACAAACACTAACACACACACTGACACACACACTGACACACACGAGCTGACACACACACTGACACACACACACTGACACTCGATAACTGACACTCTCACACTGACACACACTGACGCACACCCACAATGACACACACATTGCCACACACACAATGACACATGAACTGACAGACACTCGCATGGCGTACACACACTGAGACATACACTGACACACACACACTGACACACACACTGACACACACACACTGACACACATAACTAACACGCACACTGACACACACACTGGCACACACAAACTGACACACACTGACACACACACACACTGACACACACACACTGACATACACACACTGACACATGCACTGACACATACACACTGACAAACACACTGACACACAGACTGACACACACGCACTGACACACATAACTAACACGCACACTGACATACACACAGACGCACACAAACTGACACACACACTGACACACACATACTGACACACACATACACTGACAAACACTGACACACTCACTGACACACAAACACACTAACACTCACACTGACACACACGAGCTGACACACACTGACACACACACTGACAAATAATAACTGACACACACACACTGTCGCACACCTAGAATGACACACACACACTGCCACACTCACACGGACACAAACACTGACACACATAACTAACACGCACACTGGCACATACACTGACACACTTAAACTGACACACACACTGACACACACTGACACAAACACACTGACACACACACAATGACACTGACAGGCACTCGCACTGACGCACACAGACTAAGACACACACTGGCACACACGCACTGACACACACACTGACACACATGCACTGACGCACACATCGACACACACTCTGATGCACACACTGACACACACACAGAAACATACACACTGACCCACACACACTGACATACACGCACTGACACACACACACTGACACACAACACACTGACACAAACACTGCCACCCACAATGACACACACACTGACACACACACACTGACACATGCACTGACACACACACACACTGACACACACTCACTATCACACACACTGACACACACTGACACACTCGCAGTGGCACACACAAACTGACACAAACACACACTGACACATGCACTGACACACACGCACTGACATGCACACTGACACACACATACTGACACACACACTGACACTGGAACACACACTGACACACACTCTGACTCACACACTGACACACACACACTGACACATGCACTGACACACACACACTGACACACACACAATGACACTGACAGACACTCGCACTGACGCACACACACTAAGACACACACTGGCACACACGCACTGACACACACACTGACACACATGCACTGACGCACACATCGACACACACTCCGATGCACACACTGACACACACACAGAAACATACACACTGACCCACACACACTGACATACACGCACTGACACACACACACTGACACACAACACACTGACACAAACACTGCCACCCACAATGACACACACACTGACACACACACACTGACACATGCACTGACACATGCACTGACACACACACACACTGACACACACTCACTATCACACACACTGACACACACACACTGACACACTCGCACTGACACACACAAACTGACACAAACACACACTGACACATGCACTGACACACACGCACTGACATGCACACTGACACACACATACTGACACACACACTGACAGTGGAACACACACTGACACACACTCTGACTCACACACTGACACACACACACTGGCTCACACACACTGACACACACACAGACTCACACATACTGACACAAATAACTAGCATGCACACTGACACACACATACTGACACAGACGAGCTGACACACACAGACACACACTGACACACACACACTTACACACACTGACGCACACTCACACTGACCCACACACACGGACACACACACTGACACACACACACTGACACACACGCACTGACACGCACTCACTGACATAAACACACATTGACTCACACAGTGCCACCAACAATGACACCCAGCCACTGACACATGCACTGACACACACACACTGACACACACATACAGACACACACAACTGACACCAACACACACACACACACACACTGACACACACACACTGACACACACACTGACACTGGAACACACACTGACACAGACACTCTGACTCACACACTGACACACACACACTGACACACACACTGACACTGGAACACATACTGACACAGGCGAGCTGACACACACAGACACACACACACTGACTAACACACACTGACGCACACACACAATGACACACACACTGCCACACACACGCTGACACGTGCACTGACAGACACTCACAATGACCCACACACACAGTCACACACAGTGACACACACACACTGACAGACACACACACTGACACACACACAGTGACACACACTGACGCACACACACAATGACACACACACACTGCCACACACACGCTGACACATGCACTGACAGACACTCACACTGACCCACACACACTGCCACACACACTGACACACACACACTTACACACAGGCACTGACACACACTCACTGACATAAAAACACATTGACTCACACAGTGCCACCAACAATGACACCCAGCCACTGACACATGCACTGACACTCACACACTGACACAGACATACTGACACACACAAATGACACCAACACACACACACACACTGACACACACACACTGACACTGAAACACACACTGACACAGACACTCTGACTCACACACTGACACACACACACTGACACACACACTGACACTGGAACACACACTGACACAGACACTCTGACTCACACACTGACACACACACACTGACACACACAAACTGACACACACACTGATACACACACTGACACACACAGACAAACACCCACACTGACACAGACACTGACACTGACACAAACACACTGATACAAACGTAGATGCACACACACACACACTGACACACACGTACTGACACACAAACACTGACACACACACAGACACACACACTGCCACCCACAATGACACACACACACACTGACACACACACTGACACAGGCACTGACACACACACACTGACACACACGTAAATGCACACACACACCCACTGACACACACACACACACAGATACATAATAACTGACACACACACACTGAAACACTCTGACGCACACCCACAATGACACACAACACACTGCCACACACACACTGACACATGCACTGACAGACACTCGCACTGGCGCACACACACTGAGACACAAACTGACGCACACGCACTGACACACACACTGTCACACACACTGACACACACACACTGGCACACACACACTGGCACACAAACCGACACACACACTATTGCACACACTGACACACAAACAGAAACCTACACACTGGACCACACACTGATACACTCACTGACACACACACACTGACACACTCGCACTGACACACACAAACTGACACAAACACACACTGACACATGCACTGACACACACGCACTGACATGCACACTGACACACACATACTGACACACACACTGACAGTGGAACACACACTGACACACACTCTGACTCACACACTGACACACACACACTGGCTCACACACACTGACACACACACAGACTCACACATACTGACACAAATAACTAGCATGCACACTGACACACACATACTGACACAGACGAGCTGACACACACAGACACACACTGACACACACACACTTACACACACTGACGCACACTCACACTGACCCACACACACGGACACACACACTGACACACACACACTGACACACACGCACTGACACGCACTCACTGACATAAACACACATTGACTCACACAGTGCCACCAACAATGACACCCAGCCACTGACACATGCACTGACACACACACACTGACACACACATACAGACACACACAACTGACACCAACACACACACACACACACACTGACACACACACACTGACACACACACTGACACTGGAACACACACTGACACAGACACTCTGACTCACACACTGACACACACACACTGACACACACACTGACACTGGAACACATACTGACACAGACGAGCTGACACACACAGACACACACACACTGACTAACACACACTGACGCACACACACAATGACACACACACTGCCACACACACGCTGACACGTGCACTGACAGACACTCACAATGACCCACACACACAGTCACACACAGTGACACACACACACTGACAGACACACACACTGACACACACACAGTGACACACACTGACGCACACACACAATGACACACACACACTGCCACACACACGCTGACACATGCACTGACAGACACTCACACTGACCCACACACACTGCCACACACACTGACACACACACACTTACACACAGGCACTGACACACACTCACTGACATAAAAACACATTGACTCACACAGTGCCACCAACAATGACACCCAGCCACTGACACATGCACTGACACTCACACACTGACACAGACATACTGACACACACAAATGACACCAACACACACACACACACTGACACACACACACTGACACACACACTGACACTGAAACACACACTGACACAGACACTCTGACTCACACACTGACACACACACACTGACACACACACTGACACTGGAACACACACTGACACAGACACTCTGACTCACACACTGACACACACACACTGACACACACAAACTGACACACACACTGATACACACACTGACACACACAGACAAACACCCACACTGACACAGACACTGACACTGACACAAACACACTGACACAAACGTAGATGCACACACACACACACTGACACACACGTACTGACACACAAACACTGACACACACACAGACACACACACTGCCACCCACAATGACACACACACACACTGACACACACACTGACACAGGCACTGACACACACACACTGACACACACGTAAATGCACACACACACCCACTGACACACACACACACACAGATACATAATAACTGACACACACACACTGAAACACTCTGACGCACACCCACAATGACACACAACACACTGCCACACACACACTGACACATGCACTGACAGACACTCGCACTGGCGCACACACACTGAGACACAAACTGATGCACACGCACTGACACACACACTGTCACACACACTGACACACACACACTGGCACACACACACTGGCACACAAACCGACACACACACTATTGCACACACTGACACACAAACAGAAACCTACACACTGGACCACACACTGATACACTCACTGACACACACACACTGACACACACGCACTGACACACAAACACTGACACACACACACACAGACACACACACTGCCACCCACAATGACACACACACACACTGACACACACACACTGACACAGGCACTGACACACACACACTGACACACACGCACTGACACACATACACACTGACACACCCATACTGACACACATAACTAACATGCACACTGACACACACATTCTCACACACACAAACACTGACACACACACAATGACACTCACAATGACACACACGAGCTGACACACAAACTGACACACACACACTGACACACAATAACTGACACAATCTGACGCACACCTACAATGACATAGACACACTGACACACACACACTGACACATGCACTGACATACACACACTGACACACACACTGACACTCATGCACTGACACACATACACTGACACACACACTGACTGACACACACAACTGACACTGGCACACACACTGACACATGCACTGACACACACAATGACACACACACTGACACACATGCACTGGCACAGACACAATCCGGCTCACACACTGACACACACACTGACAAACACACCCTGACACACACAAACTGACACACAAAATGATACACACACTGACACACGCACACAGACACACACAAACACTGACACACACACACTGTAACACACACTGACAAACACAAACTGACACACCCACTGACACACAGACACTGACACACACACTGACACACATGCACTGACACACACACACCGACACTCACACTGACACAAACATTCTGACACACACCACTGACACACACTGACACGCACAGACTGACACACACACTGACACACACACTGATGCACACCCACTTATACACACACACTAACACATGCACTGACACACACACAATGAGACACACACTGACACACACGCACTGACACACACAATGACACACACACACACACTGACTCACACAATGACACACACACACTGACAAACACGCACTGACACACACACACTGACACACACAAATTGACACACACACTGACACACACGCACAGACACACACACACAAACACTCACACTGACACACACATACTGACACACCTAACTAACCCACACACTGACACACACATACTCACACACACATACTGACACACTCACAGACACACATGCACTGACGCACACATCGACACACACTCTGATGCACACACTGACACACACACAGAAACATACACACTGACCCACACACACTGACATACACGCACTGACACACACAAATTACACACACACTGACACACACTCACAGACACACACACACAAACACACACACTGACACACACATACTGACACACCTAACTAACCCACACACTGACACACACATACTCACACACACATACTGACACACTCACAGACACACACACACTGACGCACACACCGACACACCCACTGACGCACACACTGACACACACGCAGAGACATACACACTGACCCACACAAACTGACACACACACTGACACACACAAACTGACACACACGCACTGACACATGCACTGACACACACACACTGTCACACACACTGCCACCCAAAATGACACACACACACTGACACACACACACTGACAAATGCACTGACACACACACAGTGACACACACACTGACACGCATGCACTGAAACACACACACTGACACACACACTGACTGACACACACAACTGACACTGACGCACACACTGACACACACACAGACACATACACACTGATCCACGCACACTGACACACATAACTAACACGCACACTTGCACACACACTGGCACACACGAACTGACACACACTGACACACACACACACACTGACACATACACACTGACACACACACACTAACACTGACAGACACTCGCACTGATGCACACACACTGTCACAAAAGCACACTGACACACACACACACACACACACACGGACACGCACACACTGACACATACACACACTGATGCACACACACTGATACACACACTTAGGCACACTGACACATACGCAATGACACACACACACACTGACGCACACACACTCACACACACACACTGACACCCTCAATGACACACACACTGACACAAACACTGAAACACACACTGACACACAAACACACTGACACACACACTGACACATATGCACTGAAACGCACTCGGACACACACATACTGACACACACACACTGACACACAATAACTGGCACACACACACTGACACACTCACTGATACACACGTACTAAAACACACACACTGGCACACACGCACTGACACAAACACTGACACACTCACAGACACACACACGCTGACGCACACACCGACGCACCCACTGACGCACACACTGACACACACACAGACACATACACACTGACACACACACACTGACACACACAAACTGACACACACGCACTGACACATGCTCTGACACACACACACTGACACACACACTGCAACCCAAAATGCCACACACACACTGACACACACACACTGACACACGCACTGACACACACACACTGTCACACACACTGACACGCATGCACTGAAACACATACACTGACACACACACTGACTGACACACGCAACTGACACTGGCACACACACTGACACATGCACTGACACACACACACTGACACACACACTGACACACACGCACTGACACACACACACTGACACACACGCACTGACACACACACACTGACACACACACTGACACATACATTCTGACACACACCACTGACACACACACTGACACACACAGACTGACACACACCCTGACACACACACTGATGCACACCCTCTTATACACACACACTGACACATGCACTGACACACACACACTGAGACACACACTGACACACATGCACTGATACACACAATGGGACACACACACACACACTGACACACACGCACTGACACACACACACACTGACACACACAAATTGACACACTCACTGACTCCCACAATGCCACACACACACTGACACACACGCACAGACACACACACACTAAGACACACATTCTGACACACACATACTGACACACCTAACTAACCCACACACTGACACACACATACTCACACACACATACTGACACACACACACACACTGACCAACACTGACACACACTGACACACTAACACACTGACACACACACACACTGACACACACACTGACACACTAACACACAGACACACATAGTGACACACACGAGCTGACATACACACTGCTTCACAAGCACTGACACGCACACACTGACACACAATAACAGACACACACTCACTGACAGACACTGACGCACACTCACAATGGCACACACACATTGCCACACACCCACTATCTCATGCACTGACAGACACAAGCACTGACGCACATACACTGAGACACACACAGACACACACGCACTGACACAAACACTGACACAGACACTCTCACGCACACACCAACACACACACTGACGTACAGACTGACACACACACAGTGACACACACACGCACTGACACACACACTGACACACACACACTGATGCATACACCGATACAAACATTGCCGCAGACACTGAAACATACACACTGACCCACACGCACTGTCGCACGCACTGACACACACACACACACACTGACACACACGCACTGAAACAAACACACACTGACACATGCACTGACACACACACACTGACACACACGCACTGGCACACACGCACTGCCACAAACACACACTGACACATGCACTGACACACACAACTGACACCAACACACACACACACACTGACAAACACACACAGATACACACACAGACTCACACATACTGACACACATAACTAGCATTGCACACTGACACACACATAACGACACAGACGAGCTGACACACACACTGACACACACACACTGACACACACACACACTGACACATACACACACTGACACACACACAGACACACACCCTCTGCAGCACACACACACTGATACACACATTGACACACACACTGACACACACACACTGACACACACATACTGAGACACACAAACTGACACACACACTGACACACACACACACACGCACACTGTCACACAGACTGACACACACACACACGGACACACAGACTGACACACACACTGTCACACACGCACACTGACAGACACAAACACGCACTGAAACGCACACACACTGACACATACACACACTGACGCACACACACTGACACACACACTGATACACACACTTACATACACACACTGACACACACACACTGACACACACTCACTGACACACACACTGACACACTCACGGAGGCACACACTGACACACACACACTGACACACACACACACTGACACACACACACTGACACACACACTGACACATGCACTGACAGACACATGCACTGACACACACACACTGACGCACACACCGACACACACATTGACGAACAGATTGACACACACACAGTGACACACACACACACTGACACACGCACTGACACACACACTGACACACACACACTGATGCATACACCGATACACACACTGCCGCAGACACTGACACATACACACTGACACACACACTGTCACACACACACTAACACGCACACTGTCACACAGACTGACACACACACACACTGACACACAGACTGACACACACACTGTCACACACGCACACTGACAGACACAAACACACACTGAAACGCACACACACTGACACATACACACACTAACGCACACACACTGACACACACACACTGATACACACACTTACATACACACACTGACAGACACACACTGACACACACACACACACTGACACACTCACGGAAAAACACACGGACACACACACACTGACACACACACACTCACCCACACACTGATACACACACTGATGCACACACACTGACACACACACACTGACACACACACTGACACACACTGAAACACACACTGACACACAGACTGACACACCCACTGGCACACAAACACTGACACTCACTGTCACACACAGACTGACACACACACACTGACACACACACACTGACACACACACACTGACACACGATAACTGACGCACACACACTGACCCACACTCACAATGACACACACACACTGCCACACACTCTGACACATGCACTGACAGACACTCACACTGACGCACACACACTGAGACATACATTGACACACACACACTGACACACACACTGACAAACACACACTGACACAAGCACTGACACACATTGACACACACAAACTGACGCACACACTGACACACACACTGACACACACACAGTAACACAAACGCACTGACACACTCTGACAGACACACTGACACACACACATTGACGCATACACCGACACACACACTGACGCAGACACTGACACATACACACTGACCCGCACACACTGTCGCACACACTGACACACACACACTGACACACACGCACTGACATACACACACTGACATAAACACACATTGGCACACACACTGCCACCCACAATGACACCCACCCACTGACACATGCACTGACACACACACACTGACACACACACTGACACACACGCACTGACACATGCACTGGCACACACACACTGACACACACGCACTGACACACATAACTGACACCAACACACATACACACACACTGACACTCACACAGTGACACACACACTGACACTGGAACACACACTGACAGACACTCTGACTCACACACTGACACACACACACTGACACACACAAACTGACACACACACTGATACACACACTGACACACACACACAGACAAACACCCACACTGACACAGACACTGACACAAACACACTGACAAAAACGAAGACGCACACACACACACACTGACACACACACACTGACACATAATAACTGACACACACACACTGACAAACTCTGACGCACACACACAATGACACACACACACTGCCACACACACACTGACACATGCACTGACAGACATTCGCACTGGCGCACACACACTGAGACACAAACTGACACACACGCACTGACACTCACACTGACACACACACTGACACACACACACTGACGCACAAACCGACACACACACTAATGCACACACTGACAGACACACAGAAACCTACAAACTGAACCACACACTGATACACACACTGACACACACACACAGACACACACGCACTGACACACACACACTGACACATGCACTGTCACACACACACACTGACACACACACTGACACACACGCACTGACATACACACACACTGACACACCCATACGGACAAATACAACGGACACCAACACTGACACACACACACACTGACACACACACACTGACACTAACACACACTGACACACACAATGTCACAAAAACTGACACACACACTGACACACACGCACTGACACTCACACTGACACACTCTCGGAGACACACACTGACACACACACACTGACACACACACTGACACACACACACTCACCCACACACTGACACTCACACTGACACACACACTGACATACACACACTGACGCACAAACCGACACACACACTAATGCACACACTGACACACACACAGAAACCTACACACTGAACCAGACACTGATACACACACTGACACACACACACTGACACACACGCACTGACACACACACACTGACACATGCACTGTCACACACACACACTAACACACACACACTGACATACACACACACTGACACACCCATACGGACAAATACAACGGACACCAACACTGACACACACACACACTGACACATACACACTGACACTAACATACACACTGACACACACAATGTCACAAAAACTGACACACACACTGACACACACGCACTGACACACACACTGACACACACACTGACACACACACAGACACATACACACTGATCCACACACACTGACACACGCACACTGACACACATAACTAGCATTGCACACTGACACACACATAACGACACAGACGAGCTGACACACACACTGACACACACACACTGACACACACACACACTGACACATACACACACTGACACCCACTGACACACACCCTCTGCAACACACACACACTGATACACACATTGACACACACACACTGACACACACACACTGACACACACATACTGAGACACACAAACTGACACACACACTGACACACACACACGAACACGCACACTGTCACACAGACTGCCACACACACACACTGACACACAGACTGACACACACACGCACACTGACAGACACAAACACACACTGAAACGTACACACACTGACACATACACACACTGACGCACACACACTGACACACACACTGATACACACACTTACATACACACACTGACACACACACACTGACACACACTCACTGACACACACACTGACACCCTCACGGAGACACACACTGACACACACACACTGACACACACACACACTGACACACACACACTGACACACACACTGACACATGCACTGACAGACACATGCACTGACACACTCACACTGACGCACACACCGACACACACACTGACGAACAGATTGACACACACACAGTGACACACACACGCACTGACACACACACTGACACACACACAGACACATACACACTGATCCACACACACTGACACACACACACTGACACACATAACTAGCATTGCACACTGACACACACATAACGACACAGACGAGCTGACACACACACTGACACACACACACTGACACACACACACACTGACACATACACACACTGACACCCACTGACACACACCCTCTGCAACACACACACACTGATACACACATTGACACACACACACTGACACACACACACTGACACACACATACTGAGACACACAAACTGACACACACACTGACACACACACACGAACACGCACACTGTCACACAGACTGACACACACACACACTGACACACAGACTGACACACACACGCACACTGACAGACACAAACACACACTGAAACGTACACACACTGACACATACACACACTGACGCACACACACTGACACACACACTGATACACACACTTACATACACACACTGACACACACACACTGACACACACTCACTGACACACACACTGACACCCTCACGGAGACACACACTGACACACACACACTGACACACACACACACTGACACACACACACTGACACACACACTGACACATGCACTGACAGACACATGCACTGACACACACACACTGACGCACACACCGACACACACACTGACGAACAGATTGACACACACACAGTGACACACACACGCACTGACACACACACACTGACACACACACACTGATGCATAAACCGATACACACACTGCCGCAGACACTGACACACACACACTGACCCACACACACTGTCACACACACACTAACACGCACACTGTCACACAGACTGACACACACACACACTGACACACAGACTGACACACACACTGTCACACACGCACACTGACAGACACAAACACACACTGAAACGCACACACACTGACACATACACACACTAACGCACACACACTGACACACACTGATGCACACACTTACATACACACACTGACACGCACACTGACACACACACACTGACACACACGCACACACTGACACATTCACAGAGAAACACACGGACACACACACACTGACACACACACTGACACTCACACACTCACCCACACACTGATACACACACTGATGCACACACACTGACACACACACACTGACACACACACTGACACACACTGAAACACACACTGACACACAGACTGACACACCCACTGGCACACAAACACTGACACTCACTGTCACACACAGACTGACACACACAGACTGACACACACACACTGACACACACATACTGACACACGAAAACTGACACACACACACTGACCCACACTCACAATGACACACACACACTGCCACACACTCTGACACATGCACTGACAGACACTCACACTGACGCACACACACTGAGACATACATTGACACACACACACTGACACACACACTGAAAAATACACACTGACATAGAACATAGAACATAGAACATAGAACAATACAGCGCAGTACAGGCCCTTCGGCCCACGATGTTGCACCGAAACAAAAGCCATCTAACCTACACTATGCCATTATCATCCATATGTTTATCCAATAAACTTTTAAATGCCCTCAATGTTGGCGAGTTCACTACTGTAGCAGGTAGGGCATTCCACGGCCTCACTACTCTTTGCGTAAAGAACCTACCTCTGACCTCTGTCCTATATCTATTACCCCTCAGTTTAAAGTTATGTCCCCTCGTGCCAGCCATATCCATCCGCGGGAGAAGGCTCTCACTGTCCACCCTATCCAACCCCCTGATCATTTTGTATGCCTCTATTAAGTCTCCTCTTAACCTTCTTCTCTCCAACGAAAACAACCTCAAGTCCGTCAGCCTTTCCTCATAAGATTTTCCCTCCATACCAGGCAACATCCTGGTAAACCTCCTCTGCACCCGCTCCAAAGCCTCCACGTCCTTCCTATAATGCGGTGACCAGAACTGTACGCAATACTCCAAATGCGGCCGGACCAGAGTTCTGTACAGCTGCAACATGACCTCCCGACTCCGGAACTCAATCCCTCTACCAATAAAGGCCAACACTCCATAGGCCTTCTTCACAACCCTATCAACCTGGGTGGCAACTTTCAGGGATCTATGTACATGGACACCTAGATCCCTCTGCTCAGCCACACTTTCAAGAACTTTACCATTAGCCAAATATTCCGCATTCCTGTTATTCCTTCCAAAGTGAATCACCTCACACTTCTCTACATTAAACTCCATTTGCCACCTCTCAGCCCAGCTCTGCAGCTTATCTATATCCCTCTGTAACCTGCTACATCCTTCCACACTATCGACAACACCACCGACTTTAGTATCATCTGCAAATTTACCCACCCACCCTTCTGTGCCTTCCTCTAGGTCATTGATAAAAATGACAAACAGCAACGGCCCCAGAACAGATCCTTGTGGTACTCCACTTGTGACTGTACTCCATTCTGAACATTTCCCATCAACCACCACCCTCTGTCTTCTTTCAGCTAGCCAATTTCTGATCCACATCTCTAAATCACCCTTAATCCCCAGCCTCCGTATTTTTTGCAATAGCCTACCGTGGGGAACCTTATCAAACGCTTTGCTGAAATCCATATACACCACATCAACTGCTCTACCCTCGTCTACCTGTTCAGTCACCTTCTCAAAGAACTCAATAAGGTTTGTGAGGCATGACCTACCCTTCACAAAGCCATGCTGACTATCCCTGATCATATCATTCCTATCTAGATGATTATAAATCTTGTCCCTTATAATCCCCTCCAAGACTTTACCCACTACAGACGTGAGGCTCACCGGTCTATAGTTGCCGGGGTTGTCTCTGCTCCCCTTTTTGAACAAAGGGACCACATTTGCTGTCCTCCAGTCCTCTGGCACTATTCCTGTAGCCAATGATGACATAAAAATCAAAGCCAAAGGTCCAGCAATCTCTTCCCTGGCCTCCCATAGAATCCTAGGATAAATCCCATCAGGTCCCGGGGACTTATCTATTTTCAGCCTGTCCAGAATTGCCAACACCTCTTCCCTACGTACCTCAATGCCATCTATTCTATTAGCCTGGGGCTCAGCATTCTCCTCCACAACATTATCTTTTTCCTGAGTGAATACTGACGAAAAATATTCATTTAGTATCTCGCCTATCTCTTCAGACTCCACACACAATTTCCCATCCCTGTCCTTGACTGGTCCTACTCTTTCCCTAGTCATTCGCTTATTCCTGACATACCTATAGAAAGCTTTAGGGTTTTCCTTGATCCTTCCTGCCAAATACTTCTCATGTCCCCTCCTTGCTCGTCTTCGCTCTCTCTTTAGATCCTTCCTCGCTACCTTGTAACTATCCATCGCCCCAACCGAAACTTCACATTTCATCTTCACATAGGCCTCCTTCTTCCTCTTAACAAGAGATTCCACTTCCCTTGTAAACCACGGTTCCCTCGCTCGACGCCTTCCTCCCTGTCTGACCGGTACATACTTATCAAGAACACGCAGTAGCTGATCCTTGAACAAGCCCCACTTATCCAGTGTGCCCAACACTTGCAGCCTACTTCTCCACCTTATCCCCCCCAAGTCACGTCTAATGGCATCATAATTGCCCTTCCCCCAGCTATAACTCTTGCCCTGCGGTGTATACTTATCCCTTTCCATCATTAACGTAAACGTCACCGAATTGTGGTCACTGTCCCCAAAGTGCTCTCCTACCTCCAAATCCAACACCTGGCCTGGTTCATTACCCAAAACCAAATCCAACGTGGCCTCGCCTCTTGTTGGCCTGTCAACATATTGTTTCAGGAAACCCTCCTGCACACACTGTACAAAAAACGACCCATCTATTGTACTCGAACTATATCTTTTCCAGTCAATATTTGGAAAGTTAAAGTCTCCCATAATAACTACCCTTCTCCCATAATAACTACCCTGACACAAGCACTGACACACACATTGACACACACAAACTGACGCACACACTGACACACACACTGACACTAACACACACTGACACACACAATGTCACAAAAACTGACACACACACTGACACACACGCACTGACACACTCACGGAGACACACACTGACACACACACACTGACACACACACTGACACACACACACTCACCCACACACTGACACTCACACTGACACACACTGACACACACACACTGACGCACAAACCGACACACACACTAATGCACACACTGAAACACACACAGAAACCTACACACTGAACCAGACACTGATACACACACTGACACACACACACTGACACACACGCACTGACACACACATACTGACACATGCACTGTCACACACACACACTAACACACACACACTGACATACACACACACTGACACACCCATACGGACAAATACAACGGACACCAACACTGACACACACACACACTGACACATACACACTGACACTAACACACACACTGACACACACAATGTCACAAAAACTGACACACACACTGACACACACGCACTGACACACACACTGACACACACACTGACACACACACAGACACATACACACTGATCCACACACACTGACACACGCACACTGACACACATAACTAGCATTGCACACTGACACACACATAACGACACAGACGAGCTGACACACACACTGACACACACACTGACACACACACACACTGACACATACACACACTGACACCCACTGACACACACCCTCTGCAACACACACACACACTGATACACACATTGACACACACACACTGACACACACACACTGGCACACACATACTGAGACACACAAACTGACACACACACTGACACACACACACGAACACGCACACTGTCACACAGACTGACACACACACACACTGACACACAGACTGACACACACACTGTCACACACGCACACTGACAGACACAAACACACACTGAAACGTACACACACTGACACATACACACACTGACGCACACACACTGACACACACACTGATACACACACTTACATACACACACTGACACACACACACTGACACACACTCACTGACACACACACTGACACACTCACGGAGACACACACTGACACACACACACTGACACACACACACACTGACACACACACACTGACACACACACTGACACATGCACTGACAGACACATGCACTGACACACACACACTGACGCACACACCGACACACACACTGACGAACAGATTGACACACACACAGTGACACACACACGCACTGACACACACACTGACACACACACACTGATGCATACACCGATACACACACTGCCGCAGACACTGACACATACACACTGACCCACACACACTGTCACACACACACTAACACGCACACTGTCACACAGACTGACACACACACACACTGACACACAGACTGACACACACACTGTCACACACGCACACTGACAGAAACAAACACACACTGGAACGCACACACACTGACACATACACACACTAATGCACACACACTGACACACACACTGATACACACACTTACATACACACACTGACACGCACACTGACACACACACACTGACACACACACACACACTGACACATTCACAGAAAAACACACGGACACACACACACTGACACACACACTGACACACACACACACTCACCCACACACTGATACACACACTGATGCACACACACTGACACACACACACTGACACACACACTGACACACACTGACAAACACACACTGACACAAGCACTGACACACACATTGACACACACAAACTGACGCACACACTGACACACACACTGACACACACACAGTAACACAAATGCACTGACACACTCTGACAGACACACTGACACACACACATTGACGCATACACCGACACACACGCTGACGCAGACACTGACACATACACACTGACCCGCACACACTGTCGCACACACTGACACACACACACTGACACACATGCACTGACACACACACACTGACATAAACACACATTGACACACACAGCCACCCACAATGACACCCACCCACTGACACATGCACTGACACACACACACTGACACACACACTGACACACACGCACTGACACATGCACTGGCACACACACACTGACACACACACTGACACACACGCACTGACACACATAACTGACACCAACACACATACACACACACTGACACTCACACACTGACACACACACTGACACTGGAACACACACTGACAGACACTCTGACTCACACACTGACACACACACACACTGACACACACAAACTGACACACACACTGATACACACACTGACACACACACACAGACAAACACCCACACTGACACAGACACTGACACAAACACACTGACAAAAACGAAGACGCACGCACACACACACTGACACACACACACACTGACACATAATAACTGACACACACACACTGACAAACTCTGACGCACACACACAATGACACAATGACACACACACACTGCCACACACACACTGACACATGCACTGACAGACATTCGCACTGGCGCACACACACTGAGACACAAACTGACACACACGCACTGACACTCACACTGACACACACACTGACACACACACACTGACGCACAAACCGACACACACACTAATGCACACACTGACAGACACACAGAAACCTACACACTGAACCACACACTGATACACACACTGACACACACACACTGACACACACGCACTGACACACACACACTGACACATGCACTGTCACACACACACACTGACACACACACTGACACACACGCACTGACATACACACACACTGACACACCCATACGGACAAATACAACGGACACCAACACTGACACACACACACACTGACACACACACACTGACACTAACACACACTGACACACACAATGTCACAAAAACTGACACACACACTGACACACACGCACTGACACTCACACTGACACACTCACGGAGACACACACTGACACACACGCACTGACACACACACTGACACACACACACTCACCCACACACTGACACTCACACTGACACACACACTGACACACACACACTGACGCACAAACCGACACACACACTAATGCACACACTGACACACACACAGAAACCTACACACTGAACCAGACACTGATACACACACTGACACACACACACTGACACACATGCACTGACACACACACACTGACACATGCACTGTCACACACACACACTAACACACACACTGACACACACGCACTGACATACACACACACTGACACACCCATACGGACAAATACAACGGACACCAACACTGACACACACACACACTGACACACACACACTGACACTAACACACACACTGACACACACAATGTCACAAAAACTGACACACACACTGACACACACGCACTGACACACACACTGACACACACACTGACACATACACACTGATCCACACACACTGACACACGCACACTGACACACATAACTAGCACGCACACTGGCACACACACTGGCACACACGAACTGACACACACACTGACACACACACACACACTGACACACACACAATTACACACACACACTAACACTGACAGACACTCGCACTGATGCACACACACTGAGACACACACTGGCACACACGCACTGGCACACACACACACTGACACATACACACACTGACACACACACTGACACACACCCTCTGCAAAACACACACACTGATACACACATTGACACACACACACTGACACACACACACTGACACACACATACTGAGACACACAAACTGACACACACACTGACACACACACACTAACACGCACACTGTCACACAGACTGACACACACACACACTAACACACAGACTGACACACACACTGTCACACACGCACACTGACAGACACAAACACACACTGAAATGCACACACACTGACAGATACACACACTGACGCACCCACACTGACACACACACTGATACACACACTTACATACACACACTGACACACACACACACTGACACACAATCACTGACATACACACTGACACACTCACGGAGACACACACTGACACACACACACTGACACACACACTGACACACACGCACTCACCCACACACTGATACACACACTGATGCACACACACTGACACACACACACTGACACACACACTGACACACACTGAAACACACACTGACACACAGACTGACACACCCACTGGCACACAAACACTGACACTCACTGTCACACACAGACTGACACACACAGACTGACACACACACACTGACACACGATAACTGACACACACACACTGACGCACACCCACAATGACACACACACACTGCCACACACACACTGACACATGCACTGACAGACACTCACACTGACGCATACACACTGAGACATACATTGACACACACACACTGACACACACACTGACAAACACACACTGACACAAGCACTGACACACACATTGACACACACAAACTGACGCACACACTGACACACACACTGACACACACACTGCCACACACACAGTAACACAAATGCACTGACACACTCTGACACACACACTGACACACGCACACTGACGCATACACCGACACACACACTGACACACACACACTGACACACACGCATTGACACACACACACTGACATAAACACACATTGACACACACACTGCCACCGACAATGACACCCACCCACTGACACATGCACTGACACACACACACTGACACACACACTGACACACACGCACTGACACATGCACTGACACACACACACTGACACACACACTGACACGCATGCACTGACACACACAACTGACACCAACACACATACACACACACTGACACTCACACACTGACACACACACTGACACTGGAACACACACTGACAGACACTCTGACTCACACACTGCCACACACACACTGACACACACAAACTGACACACAAACTGATACACACACTGACACACACACACAGACAAACACCCACACTGACACAGACACTGACACAAACACACTGACACAAACGAAGACGCACGCACACACACACTGACACACACACACACTGACACATAATAACTGACACACACACAGTAACACAAACGCACTGACACACTCTGACAGACACACTGACACACACACACTGACGCATACACCGACACACACACTGACGCAGACACTGACACATACACACTGACCCGCACACACTGTCGCACACACTGACACACACACACTGACACACACGCACTGACACACACACACTGACATGAACACACATTGACACACACACTGCCACCCACAATGACACCCACCCACTGACACATGCACTGACACTGGAACACACACTGACAGACACTCTGACTCACACACTGACACACACACACTGACACACACAAACTGACACGCACACTGATACACACACTGACACACACACACAGACAAACACCCACACTGACACAGACACTGACACAAACACACTGACAAAAACGAAGACGCACGCACACACACACTGACACACACACACACTGACACATAATAACTGACACACACACACTGACAAACTCTGACGCACACACACAATGACACAATGGCACACACACACTGCCACACACACACTGACACATGCACTGACAGACATTCGCACTGGCGCACACAGACTGAGACACAAACTGACACACACGCACTGACACTCACACTGACACACACACTGACACACACACACTGACGCACAAACCGACACACACACTAATGCACACACTGACACACACACAGAAACCTACACACTGAACCACACACTGATACACACACTGACACACACACACTGACACACACGCACTGACACACACACACTGACACATGCACTGTCACACACACACACTGACACACACACTGACACACGCGCACTGACATACACACACACAGACACACACATACGGACAAATACAACGGACACCAACACTGACACACACACACACACTGACACACACACACTGACACTAACACACACTGACACACACAATGTCACAAAAACTGACACATACACTGACACACAGCACTGACACACACACTGACACACACACTGACACACACACAGACACATACACACTGATCCACACACACTGACACACGCACACTGACACACATAACTAGCACGCACACTGGCACACACACTGGCACACACGAACTGACACACACACTGACACACACACACACACACTGACACACACACAATGATACACACACACTAACACTGACAGACACTCGCACTGATGCACACACACTGAGGCACACACTGGCACACACACACAATGACACATACACACACTGACACACACACTGACACACACCCTCTGCAACACACACACACAGATACACACATTGACACACACACACTGATGCATACACCTATACACACACTGCCGCAGACACTGACAGACACACACTGACCCACACACACTGTCACACACACACTAACACGCACACTGTCACACAGACTGACACACACACACTGACACACAGACTGACACACACACTGTCACACACGCACACTGACAGACACAAACACACACTGGAACGCACACACACTGACACATACACACACTAATGCACACACACTGACACACACACTGATACACACACTTACATACACACACTGACACGCACACTGACACACACACACTGACACACACACACACACTGACACATTCACAGAGAAACACACGGACACACATACACTGACACACACACTGACACACAGACACACTCACCCACACACTGATACACACACTGATGCACACACACTGACACACATACACTGACACACACACTGACACACACTGACAAACACACACTGACACAAGCACTGACACACACATTGACACACACAAACTGACGCACACACTGACACATACACTGACACACACACAGTAAGACAAATGCACTGACACACTCTGACAGACACACTGACACACACACATTGACGCATACACCGACACACACGCTGACGCAGACACTGACACATACACACTGACCCGCACACACTGTCGCACACACTGACACACACACACTGACACACATGCACTGACACACACACACTGACATAAACACACATTGACACACACACTGCCACCCACAATGACACCCACCCACTGACACATGCACTGACACACACACACTGACACACACACTGACACACACGCACTGACACACATAACTGACACCAACACACATACACACACACTGACACTCACACACTGACACACACACTGACACTGGAACACACACTGACAGACACTCTGACTCACACACTGACACACACACACACTGACACACACAAACTGACACACACACTGATACACACACTGACACACACACACAGACAAACACCCACACTGACACAGACACTGACACAAACACACTGACAAAAACGAAGACGCACGCACACACACACTGACACACACACACACTGACACATAATAACTGACACACACACACTGACAAACTCTGACGCACACACACAATGACACAATGACACACACACACTGCCACACACACACTGACACATGCACTGACAGACATTCGCACTGGCGCACACACACTGAGACACAAACTGACACACACGCACTGACACTCACACTGACACACACACTGACACACACACACTGACGCACAAACCGACACACACACTAATGCACACACTGACAGACACACAGAAACCTACACACTGAACCACACACTGATACACACACTGACACACACACACTGACACACACGCACTGACACACACACACTGACACATGCACTGTCACACACACACACTGACACACACACTGACACACACGCACTGACATACACACACACTGACACACCCATACGGACAAATACAACGGACACCAACACTGACACACACACACACTGACACACACACACTGACACTAACACACACTGACACACACAATGTCACAAAAACTGACACACACACTGACACACACGCACTGACACTCACACTGACACACTCACGGAGACACACACTGACACACACGCACTGACACACACACTGACACACACACACTCACCCACACACTGACACTCACACTGACACACACACTGACACACACACACTGACGCACAAACCGACACACACACTAATGCACACACTGACACACACACAGAAACCTACACACTGAACCAGACACTGATACACACACTGACACACACACACTGACACACATGCACTGACACACACACACTGACACATGCACTGTCACACACACACACTAACACACACACTGACACACACGCACTGACATACACACACACTGACACACCCATACGGACAAATACAACGGACACCAACACTGACACACACACACACTGACACACACACACTGACACTAACACACACACTGACACACACAATGTCACAAAAACTGACACACACACTGACAAACACGCACTGACACACACACTGACACACACACTGACACATACACACTGATCCACACACACTGACACACGCACACTGACACACATAACTAGCACGCACACTGGCACACACACTGGCACACACGAACTGACACACACAATTACACACACACACTAACACTGACAGACACTCGCACTGATGCACACACACTGAGACACACACTGGCACACACGCACTGGCACACACACACACTGACACATACACACACTGACACACACACTGACACACACCCTCTGCAACACACACACACTGATACACACATTGACACACACACACTGACACACACACACTGACACACACATACTGAGACACACAAACTGACACACACACTGACACACACACACTAACACGCACACTGTCACACAGACTGACACACACACACACTAACACACAGACTGACACACACACTGTCACACACGCACACTGACAGACACAAACACACACTGAAATGCACACACACTGACAGATACACACACTGACGCACCCACACTGACACACACACTGATACACACACTTACTTACACACACTGACACACACACACTGACACACAATCACTGACATACACACTGACACACTCACGGAGACACACACTGACACACACACACTGACACACACACTGACACACACGCACTCACCCACACACTGATACACACACTGATGCACACACACTGACACACACACACTGACACACACACTGACACACACTGAAACACACACTGACACACAGACTGACACACCCACTGGCACACAAACACTGACACTCACTGTCACACACAGACTGACACACACAGACTGACACACACACACTGACACACGATAACTGACACACACAAACTGACGCACACCCACAATGACACACACACACTGCCACACACACACTGACACATGCACTGACAGACACTCACACTGACGCATACACACTGAGACATACATTGACACACACACACTGACACACACACTGACAAACACACACTGACACAAGCACTGACACACACATTGACACACACAAACTGACGCACACACTGACACACACACTGACACACACACTGCCACACACACAGTAACACAAATGCACTGACACACTCTGACACACACACTGACACACACACACTGACGCATACACCGACACACACACTGACACACACACACTGACACACACGCATTGACACACACACACTGACATAAACACACATTGACACACACACTGCCACCGACAATGACACCCACCCACTGACACATGCACTGACACACACACACTGACACACACACTGACACACACGCACTGACACATGCACTGACACACACACACTGACACACACACTGACACGCACGCACTGACACACACAACTGACACCAACACACATACACACACACTGACACTCACACACTGACACACACACTGACACTGGAACACACACTGACAGACACTCTGACTCACACACTGCCACACACACACTGACACACACAAACTGACACACAAACTGATACACACACTGACACACACACACAGACAAACACCCACACTGACACAGACACTGACACAAACACACTGACACAAACGAAGACGCACGCACACACACACTGACACACACACACACTGACACATAATAACTGACACACACACAGTAACACAAACGCACTGACACACTCTGACAGACACACTGACACACACACACTGACGCATACACCGACACACACACTGACGCAGACACTGACACATACACACTGACCCGCACACACTGTCGCACACACTGACACACACACACTGACACACACGCACTGACACACACACACTGACATGAACACACATTGACACACACACTGCCACCCACAATGACACCCACCCACTGACACATGCACTGACACTGGAACACACACTGACATACACTCTGACTCACACACTGACACACACACACTGACACACACAAACTGACACACACACTGATACACACACTGACACACACACACAGACAAACACCCACACTGACACAGACACTGACACAAACACACTGACAAAAACGAAGACGCACGCACACACACACTGACACACACACACACTGACACATAATAACTGACACACACACACTGACAAACTCTGACGCACACACACAATGACACAATGGCACACACACACTGCCACACACACACTGACACATGCACTGACAGACATTCGCACTGGCGCACACACACTGAGACACAAACTGACACACACGCACTGACACTCACACTGACACACACACTGACACACACACACTGACGCACAAACCGACACACACACTAATGCACACACTGACACACACACAGAAACCTACACACTGAACCACACACTGATACACACACTGACACACACACACTGACACACACGCACTGACACACACACACTGACACATGCACTGTCACACACACACACTGACACACACACTGACACACGCGCACTGACATACACACACACAGACACACACATACGGACAAATACAACGGACACCAACACTGACACACACACACACACTGACACACACACACTGACACTAACACACACTGACACACACAATGTCACAAAAACTGACACATACACTGACACACAGCACTGACACACACACTGACACACACAGTGACACACACACAGACACATACACACTGATCCACACACACTGACACACGCACACTGACACACATAACTAGCACGCACACTGGCACACACACTGGCACACACGAACTGACACACACACTGACACACACACACACACACTGACACACACACAATGACACACACACACTAACACTGACAGACACTCGCACTGATGCACACACACTGAGGCACACACTGGCACACACACACAATGACACATACACACACTGACACACACACTGACACACACCCTCTGCAACACACACACACTGGTACACACATTGACACACACACACTGACACACACACACTGACACACACATACTGAGACACATAAACTGACACACACACTGACACACATACACTAACACGCACACTGTCACACAGACTGACACACACACACACAGACTGACACACACACTGTCACACACGCACACTGACAGACACAAACACACACTGAAACGCACACACACTGACACATACACACACTGACGCACACACACTGACACACACACTGATACACACACTTACATACACACACTGACACACACACACTGACACACACACACTGACACACAATCACTGACACACACTCTGACACACTCACGGAGACACACACTGACACACACACACTGACACACACACTGACACACACATACTCACCCACACACTGACACTCACACTGACACACACACTGAGACACACACACTGACGCACAAACCGACACACACACTAATGCACACACTGACACAGACACAGAAACCTACACACTGAACCAGACACTGATACACACACTGACACACACCCACTGACACACACGCACTGACACACACACACTGACACATGCACTGTCACACACACATACTAACACACACACTGACACACACGCACTGACATACACACACACTTCACACCCATACGGACAAATACAACGGACACCAACACTGACACACACACACACTGACACACACACTCTGACACTAACACACACACACAATGTCACAAAAACTGACACACACACTGACACACACGCACTGACACACACACTGACACACACACTGACACACACACAGACACATACACACTGATCCACACACACTGACACACGCACACTGACACACATAACTAACACGCACACTGGCACACACACTGGCACACACGAACTGACAAACACACTGACACACACACACACTGACACACACACAATGACACACACACACTAACACTGACAGACACTCGCACTGATGCGCACACACTGAGACACACACTGGCACACACGCACTGACACACACACACACTGACACATACACACACTGACACACACACTGACACACACCCTCTGCAACACACACACACTGATACACACATTGACACACACACACTGACACACACACACTGACACACACATACTGAGACACACAAACTGACACACACACTGACACACACACACTAACACGCACACTGTCACACAGACTGACACACACACACACTGACACACAGACTGACACACACACTGTCACACACGCACACTGGCAGACACAAACACACACTGAAACACACACACACTGACACATACACACACTGACGCACCCACACTGACACACACACTGATACACACACTTACATACACACACTGACACACACACACTGACACACAACCACTGACACACACACTGACACACTCACGGAGACACACACTGACACACACATACTGACACACACACTGACACACACGCACTCACCCACACACTGATACATACACTGATGCACACACACTGACACACACACACTGACACACACACACTGACACATGCACTGACAGACACTCACACTGATGCATACACACTGAGACATACATTGACACACACACACTGACACACACACTGAGAAACACACACTGACACAAGCACTGACACACACATTGACACACACAAACTGACGCACACACTGACACACACACTGACACACACACTGCCACACACACAGTAACACAAATGCACTGACACACTCTGACACACACACTGACACACACACTGACGCATACACCGACACACACACTGACGCAGACACTGACACATACACACTGACCCGCACACACTGTCGCACACACTGACACACACACACTGGCACACACGCATTGACACACACACACTGACATAAACACACATTGACACACACACTGCCACCGACAATGACACCCACCCACTGACACATGCACTGAAACACACACACTGACACACACAACTGACACCAACACACATACACACACACTGACACTCACACACTGACACACACACTGACACTGGAACACACACTGACAGACACTCTGACTCACACACTGCCACACACACACTGACACACACAAACTGACACACACACTGATACACACACTGACACACACACACAGACAAACACCCACACTGACACAGACACTGACACAAACACACTGACACAAACGAAGACGCACGCACACACACACTGACACACACACACACTGACACATAATAACTGACACACACACACTGACAAACTCTGACGCACACACAAATGACACACACACACTGCCACACACACACTGACACATGCACTGACAGACATTCGCACTGGCGCACACACACTGAGACACAAACTGACACACACGCACTGACACTCACACTGACACACACACTGACACACACACACTGACGCACAAACCGACACACACACTAATGCACACACTGACACACACACTGATACACACACGGACACACACACACTGACACACACGCACTGACACACACACACTGACACATGCACTGTCACACACACACACTAACACACACACTGACACACACGCACTGACATACACACACACTGACACACCCATACGGACAAATACAACGGACACCAACACTGACACACACACACACTGACACACACACTCTGACACTAACACACACACTGACACACACAATGTCACAAAAACTGACACACACACTGACACACACGCACTGACACACACACTGACACACACACTGACACACACACAGACACATACACACTGATCCACACACACTGACACACACACACTGACACACATAACTAGCACGCACACTGGCACACACACTGGCACACACGAACTGACACACACACTGACACACACACACACACTGACACACACACAATTGCACACACACACTAACACTGACAGACACTCGCACTGATGCACACACACTGAGACACACACTGGCACACACGCACTGACACACACACACACTGACACATACACACACTGACACACACACTGACACACACCCTCTGCAACACACACACACTGATACACTCATTGACACACACACACTGACACACACACACACTGACACACACATACTGAGACACACAAACTGACACACACACTGACACATGCACTGACACACACACACTGACACACACACTGCCACCCAAAATGGCACACACTGACACACACACACGGACACAAACACACACTGACACATGCACTGACACACACGCACTGACACACACACTGACACACACACACTGACAAACACACACTGACACACACGCACTGGCACACACACACTAACACAAACACACACTGACACACGATAACTGACACACACACGGACACACACCCACAATGACGCACACACACTGCCACACACACTCTGACACACACACTGACACACACGCACTGACACACACACACTGACATAAACACACATTGACACACACTCTGCCACCCACAATGACACCCATCCACTGACACATGCACTGACACACACACACTGACACACACGCACTGACACATGCACTGACACACACACACACTGACACACACACTGACATGCACGCACGGACACACAAACTCTGACACACACACTGACACACACATACTGACACACACAACTGACACCAACACACACACACACACACACTGACACACACACACTGACACACACACTGACACTGGAACACACACTGACATACACTCTGACTCACACACTGACGCACACACACTGACACACACAAACTGACACACACACTGATACACACACTGACACACACAGACAAACACCCACACTGACCCTGACACACATGCACTCGCACACACTCTCTGACTCACACACTGACAGACACACTGACAAACACACCCTGACACACACAAACTGACACACAAAATGATACCCACACTGACACACACACACAGACACACACAAACACTGACACACACACTGTAACACACACTGATAAACACAAACAGACGCACCCACTGACACACAGACATACTGACACACACACACTGATACACACGAGCTGACATACACACTGACACACACGCACTGACACTCACACACTGACACACATTAACTGCCACACACACACTGACAAACACTGACGCACACCAACAATGACACACACACACTGCCACACCCCCCCTATCTCATGCACTGACAGACACTCGCACAGACGCACACACACTGAGACACACACGCACTGACACAGACACTGACACAAACACTGACACACACACACTGACGCACACACCGACACACACACTGACGCACAGACTGACACACACACAGTGACACACACGCACTGACACACACACTGACACACACACTGATGCATACGCCGACACACACACTGGCACACTCACACTGACACACACGCACTGACACACACACAGTGACATAAACACACATTGCACTAACACACACACTGACACACACAATGACAGAAAGACTGACACACACACACTGACACACACATGCACTGACACACACATACTGAAACAAACACTGACACACTAACATGCACACTGACACACAGATACTCACACACACACAGACACACACACTGACAAACACTAACACACACATTGACACACACACTGACACACACGAGCTGACACACACATTGACACACACTTTAACACACACACTGACACTCGATAACTGACACTCACACACTGACACACACTGACGCACACGCACA
Organism: Scyliorhinus torazame; assembly: GCF_047496885.1. NCBI lineage: Eukaryota > Metazoa > Chordata > Chondrichthyes > Carcharhiniformes > Scyliorhinidae > Scyliorhinus > Scyliorhinus torazame. The sequence goes on from NC_092719.1 coordinate 222,414,090, forward strand.
ATGACACACACATTGCCACAAACACACACTAACACTGACAGACACTCGCATGGCGCACACACACTGAGACATACACTGACACACACACACTGACACACACACTGACACACACACACTGACACACATAACTAACACGCACACTGACACACACACTGGCACACACAAACTGACACACACTGACACACACACACTGACACACACACACACACAAACACACCGACACACACTGACACACACGAGCTGACACACACACTGACACACACACACTGACACACAGACACTGACATATCATAACTGACACACATACACTGACACACACTGATGTACACCCACCATGACACACACACTGACATACACACACTGACACATGCACTGACACATACACACTGACACACTCACTGACACACAGACTGACACACACGCACTGGCACATATAACTAACACGCACACTGACATACACACAGACGCACACAAACTGACACACACACTGACACACACGTACTGACACACACACACTGACAAACACTGACACACACACTGACACACAAACACACTAACACTCACACTGACACACACGAGCTGAGACACATTGACACACACACTGACAAACAATAACTGACACACACGCACTGTCGCACACCTAGAATGACACACAGACACTGCCACATCACACTGACACAAAAACTGTAACACACACCCTGACACACATAACTAACACGCACATTGGCACACACACTGACACACATAAACTGACACACACACTGACACACACTGACACAAACACACTGACACACACACAATGACTCTGACAGACACTCGCACTGACGCTCACAGACTAAGACACACACTGGCACACACGCACTGACACACACACTGACACACTCACTGACACACATGCACTGACGCACACACCGACACACATACTGATGAACACACTGACACACACACAGAAACATACACACTGACCCACACACACTGACATACACGCACTGACACACACACACTGACACACACACACACTGACACAGACACTGCCACCCACAATGACACACACACTGACACACACACACTGACACATGCACTGACACACACACACACTGACACACACACTGACACATACGCACTGACACACACACTGACACAAACACAGACACACCCATGCTGACAAATACAACTGACACCAACACTGACACACACACGGACACACACACTGATACTAACACGCACACTGACACAGACAATGACACAAAAACTGACACACACACTGACACACACTCAGTGACACACACACACGCACTGACACACGCACACTGACACACACATACTCACACACACATACTGACAAACACACACTGACAAACACTGACAAACACACTGACACACACACTGACACACACACAGAAACATACACACTGACCCACACACACTGACATACATGCACTGACACACACACACTGACACACACTGACACAGACACTGCCACCCACAATGACACACACACTGACACACACACTGACACATGCACTGACACCAACACACACACACACACACACTGACACACACACACACTGACACACACACTGACACTGGAACACACACTGACATACACTCTGACTCACACACTGACGCACACACACTGACACACACAAACTGACACACACACTGATACACACACTGACACACACAGACAAACACCCACACTGACCCTGACACACATGCACTCGCACACACTCTCTGACTCACACACTGACAGACACACTGACAAACACACCCTGACACACACAAACTGACACACAAAATGATACCCACACTGACACACACACACAGACACACACAAACACTGACACACACACTGTAACACACACTGATAAACACAAACAGACGCACCCACTGACACACAGACATACTGACACACACACACTGATACACACGAGCTGACATACACACTGACACACAAGCACTGACACTCACACACTGACACACATTAACTGCCACACACACACTGACAAACACTGACGCACACCAACAATGACACACACACACTGCCACACCCCCTCTATCTCATGCACTGACAGACACTCGCACAGACGCACACACACTGAGACACACACGCACTGACACAGACACTGACACAAACACTGACACACACACACTGACGCACACACCGACACACACACTGACGCACATACTGACACACACACAGTGACACACACGCACTGACACACACACTGACACACACACTGATGCATACACCGACACACACACTGGCACACTCACACTGACACACACGCACTGACACACACACAGTGACATAAACACACATTGACACTAACACACACACTGACACACACAATGACAGAAAGACTGACACACACACACTGACACACACATGCACTGACACACACATACTTAAACAAACACTGACACACTAACATGCACACTGACACACAGATACTCACACACACACAGACACACACACTGACAAACACTAACACACACATTGACACACACACTGACACACACGAGCTGACACACACATTGACACACACACTTTAACACACACACTGACACTCGATAACTGACACTCACACACTGACGCACACTGACGCACACCCACAATGACACACACATTGCCACACACACACACTAACACTGACAGACACTCGCATGGTGCACACACACTGAGACATACACTGACACACACACACTGACACACACACTGACACACACACTGACACACACACACTGACACACATAACTAACACGCACACTGACACACACACTGGCACACACAAACTGACACACACTGACACACACACACTGACACACACACACACAAACACACCGACACACACTGACACACATGAGCTGACACACACACTGACACACACACACTGACACACAGACACTGACATATCATAACTGACACACATACACTGACACACACTGATGTACATCCACCATGACACACACACTGACATACACACACTGACACATGCACTGACACATACACACTGACACACTCACTGACACACAGACTGACACACACGCACTGGCACATATAACTAACACGCACACTGACATACACACAGACGCACACAAACTGACACACACACTGACACACACGTACTGACACACACACACACTGACAAACACTGACACACACACTGATACACAAACACACTAACACTCACACTGACACACACGAGCTGACACACATTGACAAACACAATGACAAACAATAACTGACACACACACACTGTCGCACACCTAGAATGACACACACACACTGCCACATCACACTGACACAAAAACTGTAACACACACCCGGACACACATAACTAACACGCACACTGGCACACACACTGACACACATAAATTGACACACACACTGACACACACTGACACAAACACACTGACACACACACACAGACAAACACCCACACTGACACAGACACAAACACACTGACACAAACGTAGTCGCACACACACACACACTGACACACACACACACTGATACATAATAACTGACGCACACCCAAAATGACACACACACACTGCCACACACACACTGACACATGCACTGACAGACACTCGCACTGGCGCACACACACTGAGACACAAACTGACGCACACGCACTGACACACACACTGACACACACACACTGGCGTACAAACCGACACACACTATTGCACACACTGACACACACACAGAAACCTACACACTGGACCACACACTGATACACTCACTGACACACACACACTGACACACACGCACTGACACACAAACACTGACACACACACACACAGACACACACACTGCCACCCACAATGTCACACAGACACACTGACACACACACACTGACACAGGCACTGACACACACACACTGACACACACGCACTGACACACATACACACTGACACACCAATACGGACAAGCACAACTGATACCAACACTGACACACACACACTGACACACACCCCCTATCTCATGCACTGACAGACACTCGCACTGACGCACACACACTGAGACACACAGTGAAACACACGCACTGACACAAACACTGACACAAACACTGACACACACACACTGACACACACACCGACACACACACTGACGCACAGACTGACACACACACAGTGACACACACGCACTGACACACACACTGATGCATACACCAACACACACACTGACGCAGACACTGACACATACACACTGACCCACACACACTATCACACACACTGACACACACACACTGACACACTCGCACTGACACACACGCACTGACACACACACTGACACACACACACTGACACAAACACACTGACGCACACACTGACACACACACACTGACACTTGAACACACACTGCCACACACTCTGACTCACACACTGACACACACACACTGGCTCACACACACAGACACACACACTGACACACACACACTGACACACATACACTGACACACACTGACGCACACACACAATGACAGACACACACTGCCACACACACGCTGACACGTGCACTGACAGACACTCACACTGACCCACACACACTGTCACACACACTGACACACACACACTGACATACACGCACACTGACACACACACACTGACACACACTGACGCACACACACAATGACACACACACACTGCCACACACACGCTGACACATGCACTGACAGACACTCACACTGACCCACACACACTGCCACACACACTGCCACACACACACTTACACACAGGCACTGACACACACTCACTGACATAAACACACATTGACTCACACAGTGCCACCAACAATGACACCCAGCCACTGACACATGCACTGACACACACACACTGACACACATATACTGACACACACAACTGACACCAACACACACACACTGACACACACACTGACACACACACTGACACTGGAACACACACTGACACAGACACTCTGACTCACACACTGACACACACACACTGACACACACAAACTGACACACACACTGATACACACACTGACACACACACACAGACAAACACCCACACTGACACAGACACTGACACAAACACACTGACACAAACGTAGACGCACACACACACACACACACTGACACACACACACACTGATACATAATAACTGACACACACACACTGAAACACTCAAAATGACACACACACACTGCCACACACACACTGACACATGCACTGACAGACACTCGCACTGGCGCACACACACTGAGACACAAACAGACGCACACGCACTGACACACACACTGACACACACACTGACACACAAACACAGACACACTCACACACAGACACACACACTGCCACCCACAATGACACACAGACACACTGACACACACACACTGACACAGGCACTGACACACACACACTGACACACACGCACTGAAACACATACACACTGACACACCCATACGGACAAGCACAACTGATACCAACACTGACACACACACACTGACACACACACACTGACACTAACACACACGCTGACACACACAATGTCACAAAAGGTGACACACACACTGACACACACACACACTGACACACACTCTGACACACACATACTGACACACATAACTAACATGCACACTGACACACACATTCTCACACACACAAACTGACACACACACACTGACAAACACTGACATAAACACTGACACACACACAATGACACTCACAATGACACACACGAGCTGACACACACAGTGACACACACACACTGACACACAATAACTGACACAATCTGACGAACACCTACAATGACACACACACACTGACACGCACACACTGACACATGCACTGACAGACAATCGCACTTACGCACACACACTGAGACATGCACTGACACAAACGCACTGACACACACACTGACACACACACTGACACACACACACTGACGCACACACCGACACACACACTGACGCACACACTGACACACACACAGACACATCCACACTGACCCACACACACTGACACACACACTGACACACGCACACTGACACACATAACTAAAACACACACTGAGACACACACTGGCACACACGCACTGACACACACACTGACTCACTCACTGACACACACACACTGACGCACACACCTACACACCCACTGACGCACACACTGACACACACACAGACACATAGACTGACCCACTCAAACTGACACACAGACTGACACACACAACCTGACACAAACGCACTGACACATGCACTGACACACACACTCTGACACACACACTGCCACCCAAAATGACACACACACACTGACATACACACACTGACACTCATGCACTGACACACATACACTGACACACACACTGACTAACACACACAACTGACACTGGCACACACACTGACACATGCACTGACACGCACACACTGACACACATGCACTGGCACACTCACGATCCGGCTCACACACTGACACACACACTGACAAACACACCCTGACAAACACAAACTGACACACCCACTGACACACAGACACTGACACAAACACTGACACACACACTGACACACATGCACTGACACACAGACACTGACACACACACTGACACACACATTCTGACACACACCACTGACACACACATTGACACACACAGACTGACACACACACACTAACACATGCTCTGACACACACACACTGAGACACACACTGACACACACGCACTGACACACACAATGACACACACACACACACTGACGCACACGCACTGACACACACACACTGACACACACAAATTGACACACACACTGACTCCCACAATGCCACACACACACTGACACACTCGCACAGACACACACATACTAAGACACTCACACTGACACACACATACTGACACACCTAACTAACCCACACACTGACACACACATACTCACACACACACACTGACACACATAGTGACACACACGAGCTGACATACACACTGCCACACAAGCACTGACACACACACACTGACACTCAATAACAGATTCACACACTGACAGACACTGACGCACACTCACAATGGCACACACACACTGCCACACACCTACTATCTCATGCACTGACAGACATAAGCACTGACGCACATACACTGAGACACACACAGACACACACGCACTGACACAAACACTGACACACACACACTGACGCACACACCGACACACACACTGACGAACAGACTGACACGCACACAGTGACACACACGCACTGACACACACTGACACACAAACTGACACACACACACTGATGCATACACCGATACACACACTGACGCAGACAGTGACACATACACACTGACCCACACACACTGACACACACACACACACTGACACATACGCACTGGCACATACGCACTGACACAAACACACACTGACACATGCACTGACACACACACACTGACACACACGTACTGGCACACACGCACTGACACAAACATACACTGACACACATAACTAACACGCACACTGTCACACACACTGGCACACATAAACTGACACACACACTGACACGCGCACACACACTGACACACACACACTGACACACACACACTGACACTGACAGACACTCGCACTGATGCACACACACTGACACACACACTGGCACACACGCACTGACACAAACACTGACACACTCACAGACACACACACACTGACGCACACACCAACACACCCACTGACGCACACACTGACACACACACAGACACATACACACTGACCCACACAAACTGACACACACACTGACACACACAAACTGACACACACGCTCTGACAGAAGCACTGACACACACACACTGACACACACACTGCCACCCAAAATGACACACACACACTGACGCACACACACTGACACATGCACTGACACACACACACTGACACACACACTGACACGCATGCGCTGAAACACATACACTGACACACACACTGACTGACACACACAACTGACACTGACGCACACACTGACACACACACAGACACATACACACTGATCCACACACAATGACACACACACTGACACACGCACACTGACACACATAACTAACACGCACACTGGCACACACACTGGCACACACGAACTGACACACACACTGACACACACACACACACACTGAAACACACACACTGACACGCACACACTAACACTGAAAGACACTGGCACTGATGCACACACACTGAGACACACACTGGCACACACGCACTGACACACACTCACACAGTGACACACATACTGACACTGACACACACACTGTCACACGCACACTGACACACACATACTGACACACACAAACTGACACACGCATTGATACACTCACTGACGCTCACACTGACACACACACTGACACACACACTGACACACACACACTGAAACACACACTGACACACCGAATGACACACCCACTGGCACACAGACACTGACACACACATACTGACGCACACAACTGACACACACACTGACACACACACTGACACACAGACACACAGACATGCACGCACACTGACACACACACACACACTTACGCAAACACACTGACAAATACACTGACACACACACTAACAGACACACACTGACACACACACTGACACACATGCACTGACACACACACACACTGGCGCACACACATTCACACACACACACTCACAGCCACAATGACACACACACACTGACAAATGCACTGACAGACACACACTGAAACACACACTGAGACACAAACACACTGACACACACTGACACACATGCACTGACACACACACTAACACACGCACACTGACACACACACTGACACACACCCACTGACACACACACAATGATATGCACATTGACACACAGACACTGACACACATAATGACACTAACACACTCACTGACAAACACACTGAAACTGACACACTGACGCACACACTGACACACACACTGACACACACATACTGACACACATAAATGACACAAACTGACACCTACACTCTGTCAGACTCACAATGACACACACACAATGACAGACACTGACACACACACTGACAGACACACACTGATACACACATTGCCACACACACACTGACACACAAACTGTCACTGACACTGACACACTCTGACGCACACACTGACACACATACTGACACTGACACACACACTGACACACACTGACACATACACACTGACACTCACACACTGACACACACTCAGTGACACACACTCAGTGACACACACACACACTGACACACACACTGAGATACATAGTGACACGCCCACTGGCACACAGACACTAACACACACTGACACACACTTACTGACACTGAAAACTGGCACACACACTGACACACACACACTGACACACAATGACAGACACTGACACACACACTGACAGACACACACTGATACACACATTGCCACACACACACTGACACACAAACTGACACTGACACTGACACACTCTGACGCACACACTGACACACATACTGACACTGACACACACACTGACACACACTGACACATACACACTGACACTCACACACTGACACACACTCAGTGACACACACTCAGTGACACACACACACACTGACACACACACTGAGATACATAGTGACACGCCCACTGGCACACAGACACTAACACACACTGACACACACTTACTGACACTGAAAACTGGCACACACACTGACATACACACACTGACGCATACACTGACACAGGCACTGACAGGCACACGCACTGACACACACACTGAAACACACACTGAAACACATGCACTGAGACACACACTGACACACAATAACTGACACACACACACTGACACACACACACTGACACACACACTGACACTGCACACACACTGACACACACACTGACACACACACACTGACACACACTCAGTGACACACACTCACTGACACACGCACACTGACACACGCACTGAGACACTAACACTGACACACACCCTGGCACACAGACACCGACACACACTGACATACACACACTGACGCATACACTGACACAGGCACTGACAGGCACACGCACTGACACACACACTGAAACACACACTACACACACTGACACACACACACTGACACACACTCAGTGACATACACTCACTGACACACACACTGATACACACACTGACACACACACACTTAAACACACACTGACACACACTCAGTGACACACACTCACTGACACACGCACACTGACAGACACACTGAGACGCAATCACTGACACACACACTGACACACACACACTGACACACACACACTGACACGTGCACTGACACACAGGCACTGACACACAGACTGACACACAGGCACTGACACACCCACACTGACACACACACTAACATACACATACTGACAGACACAACTGACGCACACACTGATACACACTGACACACACACTGACACACAGACTGACACACAGACTGACATACATGCTGTCACACACGCACACTGACACACACACAGACTGACACACTGAAACGCACACACACTGACACATACACACATTGATGCACCAACACTGGCACACACACTGATACACACACTTACAAACACACACTGACACACACACTGACACACACGCACTAACGCAAAAACACTGACGCACACACACACACTGACAACCACAGTGACACACACATACTGACACACACAAACTGACACACGCATTGATACACTCACTGACACTCACACTGACACACACTGACACATACACTGACACACACACACTGACACACACACTAAACGACACACACACTGACACACATGCACTGACACACACACACACACTGATGCACACACACTCACACACACACACTCACAGCCACAATCACATACACACACTGACACACACACTGACAACTGCACTGACAGACACACACTGAAACACACACTGAGACACAAAAACACTGAAACACACACTGACACACACAAAAACTGACACACACACTGACACCCACCCACTGACACACACAGGCTGATACGCACATTGACACACACACACTGACACACATACTGACACTGACACACACACTGACACACATACTGAGACACTAATACTGACACACCCACTAGCACACACACTAACACACACAAACTGACACACACACTGACACCCACCCACTGACACACACAGGCTGATACGCACATTGCACACACATGCTGACACACAAAACTGACACAAACTGACACACTGACAGATACGCAATGACACACACACAATGATAAACACTGACACACACACTGACAGACACACATTGCCACTCACACACTGACACACACACTGACACACACACTGACACACACTCAGTGACACACACTCAGTGACACACACACACACTGACACACACACTGACACACACGCACTGACACACACACACAGTGACACACATACTGACACTGACACACTGACATTGACACACACACTGTCACACGCACACTGACACACACATACTGACACACACAAACTGACACACGCATTGATACACTCACTGACACTCACAATGACACACACACACTGACACACTTACTGACACACACACACTGAAACACACACTGACACACAGAATGACACACCCACTGGCACACAGACACTGACACACACATACTGACGCACACAACTGACACACCCACTGAGGCACACACACACACTGACACACAGACATGCACGCACACTGACACACACACACACTTACGCAAACACACTGACAAATACACTGGCACACACACTAACAGACACACACTGACACACACACTGACACACACAATGACACAAACACTGACACACACACTGACACACACTCAGTGACGCACACTCACTGACACACGCACACTGACACACAAACTGAGACACAAACACTGACACACCCACTGACACACACACACTGACACACGCACGCACACTGACGCATACACACACTGACGCACACGCACTGATGCACACACTTACACACACACACTGACACACACGCACTGACACACACTCACACAGTGACACACATACTGACACTGACACTGACACACACACTGTCACACGCACACTGACACACACATACTGCCACACACAAACTGACACACGCATTGATACACTCACTGACGCTCACACTGACACACACACTGACACACACACTGACACACACACACTGAAACACACACTGACACACCGAATGACACACCCACTGACACACAGACACTGACACACACATACTGACGCACACAACTGACACACACACTGACACACACACTGACACACAGACACACAGACATGCACGCACACTGACACACACACACACTTACGCAAACACACTGACAAATACACTGACACACACACTAACAGACACACACTGACACACACACTGACACACATGCACTGACACACACACACACTGGCGCACACACATTCACACACACACACTCACAGCCACAATGACACACACACACTGACAAATGCACTGACAGACACACACTGAAACACACACTGAGACACAAACACACTGAGGCACACTGACACACATGCACTGACACACACACTAACACATGCACACTGACACACACACTGACACACACCCACTGACACACACACAATGATATGCACATTGACACACAGACACTGACACACATAATGACACTAACACACTCACTGACAAACACTCTGAAACTGACACACTGACACACACACTGACACACACACTGACACACACATACTGACACACATAAATGACACAAACTGACACCTACACACTGACAGACTCACAATGACACACACACAATGACAGACACTGACACACACACTGACAGACACACATTGCCACTCACACACTGACACACACACTGACACACACACTGACACACACTCAGTGACACACACTCAGTGACACACACACACACTGACACACACACTGAGACACTAATACTGACACACCCACTGGCACACAGACACTGACACACACTTACTGACACTGAAAACTGGCATACACACTGACACTCACAGACTGACACACACACTGACACCCACACTGAAACACACACTGACAGACAGACTGACACACCCACTGGCACACAGACATTGACACACACAGACACACACAGACTGACACAACACTGACACACAAACTGACACACGCACTGACACACAAACTGAGACACAAACACTGACACACCCCTGGCACACAGACACTGACACACACTGACAAACACATACTGACACACACAACTGACACACCCACTGACACACACACACTGACACACGCACCCACACTGACCTGACGCATACACACACTGACGCACACACACTGATGAACACACTTACACACACACACTGACACACACGCACTGACACACACACACAGTGACACACATACTGACACTGACACACTGACATTGACACACACACTGTCACACGCACACTGACACACACATACTGACACACACAAACTGACACACGCATTGATACACTCACTGACACGCACAATGACACACACACACTGACACACTTACTGACACACACACACTGAAACACACACTGACACACAGAATGACACACCCACTGGCACACAGACACTGACACACACATACTGACGCACACAACTGACACACCCACTGAGGCACACACACACACTGACACACAGACATGCACGCACACTGACACACACACACACTTACGCAAACACACTGACAAATACACTGGCACACACACTAACAGACACACACTGACACACACACTGACACACACAATGACACAAACACTGACACACACACTGCCACACACTCAGTGACGCACACTCACTGACACACGCACACTGACACACAAACTGAGACACAAACACTGACACACCCACTGACACACACACACTGACACACGCACGCACACTGACGCATACACACACTGACGCACACGCACTGATGCACACACTTACACACACACACTGACACACACGCACTGACACACACTCACACAGTGACACACATACTGACACTGACACTGACACACACACTGTCACACGCACACTGACACACACATACTGCCACACACAAACTGACACACGCATTGATACACTCACTGACGCTCACACTGACACACACACTGACACACACACTGACACACACACACTGAAACACACACTGACACACCGAATGACACACCCACTGACACACAGACACTGACACACACATACTGACGCACACAACTGACACACACACTGACACACACACTGACACACAGACACACAGACATGCACGCACACTGACACACACACACACTTACGCAAACACACTGACAAATACACTGACACACACACTAACAGACACACACTGACACACACACTGACACACATGCACTGACACACACACACACTGGCGCACACACATTCACACACACACACTCACAGCCACAATGACACACACACACTGACAAATGCACTGACAGACACACACTGAAACACACACTGAGACACAAACACACTGAGGCACACTGACACACATGCACTGACACACACACTAACACATGCACACTGACACACACACTGACACACACCCACTGACACACACACAATGATATGCACATTGACACACAGACACTGACACACATAATGACACTAACACACTCACTGACAAACACACTGAAACTGACACACTGACACACACACTGACACACACACTGACACTCACATACTGACACACATAAATGACACAAACTGACACCTACACACTGACAGACTCACAATGACACACACACAATGACAGACACTGACACACACACTGACAGACACACACTGATACACACATTGCTACACACACACTGACACACAAACTGACACTGACACTGACACACTCTGACGCACACACTGACACACATACTGACACTGACACACACACTGACACACACTGACACATACACACTGACACTCACACACTGACACACACTCAGTGACACACACTCAGTGACACACACACACACTGACACACACACAGATACATAGTGACACGCCCACTGGCACACAGACACTAACACACACTGACACACACTTACTGACACTGAAAACTGGCACACACACTGACTCACACACACTGACACACACTCACTGACAAGCACTGACACATACTCTGACACATGCGCACTGACACACACACACTAACACACACACTGACACACAGGCTGGCACACACGCTGTCACACACACTGACACACACACACTGAAAAACAAAGTGACACTCAGACTGACACAGGCACTGGCACACAGACACTGACACACACACACAGACACACACACACTGAAACACACTTACACACACAGACTGACACACCCTCAGACTGACACACACACACTGACACACACACTGACACACACACCTGACACCCACTGATACACACACACACTGACACACACACTGGCACACACACACTGACACACACACACTGACACACACACACACTGACACACATACATTGACACATACACTGACACACAGATACTGACACACACAGACACACACACACTGACACACACACACACACACTGACACGCACATACACTGACGCACACACACTGACACACACACTGAAACACACACACTCATGCACAATAACTGACACACACACACTTACACACACACTGACACACACATTGACACACACGCACTGACAAACACACACACTGATGCACACACACTCACACACACACACTGAAACACACACTGACACACAAACACACTGACACAGGCACTGACACACACGCACTGACACACACTGACACACACACTGACACACACACACTGACATACACGTACTGACACACACACACTGACACACACACTGACACACACGCACTGACACACACACACTGACACACACAAACACTGACACACACACTTACACAAACACACTGACACACACACTTACAGAGACACACTGACACACACACTGACACACACACTGATACACACACACTGACACACACAGACACTGACACACACACACTGACACACACACTGACACACATGCACTGACACACACACACTGACATACACAAACACTGACACACACACTTACGCAAACAAACTGACACACACACTGACACACATACTTACAGAGACGCACTGACACACACACTGACACACACACACTGACACACACACACACTGACGCACACACACTCACATACCAACACTGACGCCCACAATGACATACACACGCTGACGCATACACTGACACAGGCACTGACAGGCACACGCACTGACACACACACACTGAAACACACACTGAAACACATGCACTGAGACACACACTGACACACAATAACTGACACACACACACTGACACACACACACTGACACACCCACTGACACTGCACACACACTGACACACACACTGACACACACACACTGAAACACACACTGACACACACTCAGTGACACACACTCACTGACACACGCTCACTGACACACACACTGAGACACTAACACTGACACACACCCTGGCACACAGACACCGACACACACTGGCACACACTGAGTGACACACACTCACTGACACATGCACACTGACACACACTCAGTGACATACACTCACTGACACACACACTGATACACACACTGGCACACACACACTTAAACACACACTGACACACACTCAGTGACACACACTCACTGACACACGCACACTGACACACACACTGAGACGCAATCACTGACACACACACTGACACACACACACTGACACACACACACTGACACGTGCACTGACACACAGGCACTGACACACAGACTGACACACACTAACATACTGACAGACACAACTGATGCACACACTGATACACACTGACACACACACTGACACACAGACTGACACACAGACTGACACACATGCTGTCACACACGCACACTGACACACACACAGACTGACACACTGACACGCACACACACTGACACATACACACATTGATGCACCAACACTGGCACACACACTGATACACACACTTACAAACACACACTGACACACACAGTGACACACATGCACTAACGCAAAAACACTGACACACACACTGACACAAGCACTGACAGACACACGCACTGACACACACACCCTGAAAGACACACTGACACGCAAACACCCTGATACACACACTGACACACACACGCACTGACACACTCGCACTGACACACACATACTGACACACACAAACTGACACACGCATTGATACACTCACTGACACTCACACTGACACACACACACACTGACACATACACTGACACACACACACTGAAACACACACTGACACACAGAATGACACACCCACTGGCACACATACACTGACACACACATACTGACGCACACAACTGACACACCCATTGAGACACACACACACACTGACACACAGACACGCACGCACACTAACACACACACACTTACGCAAACACACTGACAAATACACTGACACACACACTAAAAGACACACACACTGACACACATGCACTGACCCACACACACACTGATGCACACACACTCACACACACACACTCACAGCCACAATCACATACACACACTGACACACACACTGACAACTGCACTGACAGACACACACTGAAACACACACTGAGACACAAAAACACTGACACACACACTGACACACACACAAACTGACACACACACTGACACCCACCCACCGACACACACAGACTGATACGCACATTGACACACACACACTGACACACATACTGACACTGACACACACACTGACACACATACTGAGACACTAATACTGACACACCCACTAGCACACACACTAACACACACAAACTGACACACACACTGACACCCACCCACTGACACACACAGGCTGATACGCACATTGCACACACAAACTGACACACACACACTGACAGACACGCAATGACACACACACAATGATAAACACTGACACACACACTGACAGACACACATTGCCACTCACACACTGACACACACACTGACACTGACACACACACTGACACACACTCAGTGACACACACTCAGTGACACACACACACACTGACACACACACTGAGACACTAATACTGACACACCCACTGGCACACAGACACTGACACACACTTACTGACACTGAAAACTGGCATACACACTGACACACACACACTGACACACACTCACTGACAAGCACTGACACACACTCTGACACATGCGCACTGACACACACACACTGACACACACTGACAGTCACACTGACACACAGACTGACACACACGCTGTCACACACACTGACACACACTGATGCACACACTGCCACACACACACACTGTCACACACACTGACATACACACTGACACACACACACTGAAACACACAGTGACACTCAGACTGACACAGGCACTGGCACACAGACCCAATGACACCCTGAGACTGACACACACACTCTGACACACACACTGACACACACACCTGACACCCATAGTGACACACACACACTGACACACGCACTGACACATGCACTGACAGACACACGCACTGACACAGACAGACTGAAAGTCACACTGACATGCAAACACACTGACACACACACTGACACACACGCACTGACGAAAACACCGACACACACATACTCACACAAACACACTGACACACAATAACTGACACACACACACTGGCACACACACTGACACACATGCACTGACACACACACACTGACACACACACTGGCACACATGGACTGACACACACACAATAACTGACACACACACACTGACACAAACACTGACACACGCGCACTGATACACACACACATACACACACACTGACACACACACACAATGACACACACACACTGACACACACACTGAAACATACCCACTAACACACACACACTGATACACACATTGACACACAAACACTGAAACACATACTGACACTGACACACACACTGATACACAGACTGACACACACACTGACACACAATCACTGAAACACACACTGACACTCAGACTGACACACCCACTGGCACACAGACACTGACACACACACAATGAAACACACCTACACACACAGACTGACACAACCACAGACACCCAGAGACTGACACACACACACTGACAGACCCACTAACACACGCAATGGCACAAGCACTGACACACACACTGACACAAACACAATGACACACACACTGACACATGCACTGACACCCATACTGACACCCACGCTGTCACATACGCACACTGACACACACACACACACACACGCTCACTGACACACACACACACACTGACACACACACACAGACGCACACAAACTGACACACACACTGACACCCACACTGACATTCTGACACGCACTGACACACACACTGACAAACACACACTCTGACACACACACACAATGACACACACAACTGACACACACTGATAATCACACGCACATGCACTGACACACACACAATGACACAGGCACTGACAGACACACACTGACACACATACATTGACACACACACTGACACACAGACAAACTGACTCATGCACTGACACACACGCACTGACACACACACTGACACACACACACTGACACACACACACTGACACACAATAACTGGCACACACACACTGACTCACACGCACAGACACACACACACTGACACACACACTGGCACACACCCACTGACACACACACTGACACACACACACACTGACACACACAAACTGACACACACACTTACACACACACTGACACACACTGACACACGCACACTGACACACAGACTGACACACCCACTGTCACACAGACACTGACACACACTGACACACACAATGATACACACACACTGAAACACACTGACACACACACTGACACACACACACACTGACAAATACACTGACACATACCCACTGACACACACACACTGAAACACACACTGACACTCAGACTGACACACCCACTGGCACACAGACACTGACACACATACAATGAAACACACTGACACACACAGACTGACACAACCACAGACACCCAGAGACTGACACACACACACTGACAGACCCACTAACACACAATGGCAAAAGCACTGACACACACACTGACACAAACACAATGACACACACACTGACACATGCACTGACACCCAGACTGACACACACGCTGTCACATACGCACACTGACACACACACACACACACACGCTCACTGACACACACACACACACTGACACACACACACAGACGCACACAAACTGACACACACACTGACACCCACACTGACATACTGACACGCACTGACACACACACTGACAAACACACACTCTGACACACACACACAATGACACACACAACTGACACACACTGATAATCACACGCACATGCACTGACACACACACAATGACACAGGCACTGACAGACACACACTGACACACATACATTGACACACACACTGACACACAGACAAACTGACACATGCACTGACACACACGCACTGACACACACACTGACACACACTCACTGACACACACACACTGACACACAATAACTGACACACACACACTGACTCACACGCACAGACACACACACACTGACACACACACTGGCACACACCCACTGACACACACACTGCCACACACACACACTGACACACACAAACTGACACACAACTTACACACACACTGACACACACTGACACACGCACACTGACACACAGACTGACACACCCACTGTCACACAGACACTGACACACACACTGACACACACAATGATACACACACTGAAACACACTGACACACACAGACTGACACACACACACTGACTCACACGCACAGATACACACACACACTGACACACACACTGGCATACACCCACTGACACACACACTGACAGACACACACACTGACACACACAAACTGACACACACACTGACACACACACTGACACACACACTGACGCACAGACTGACACACACACTGTCACACAGACACTGACACACACACTGATACACACACACTGAAACAGACTGACACACACAGACTGACACACCCACAGACACCCAGAGACTGACACACATCATCACTGACACACACACTGACACACACTCAGTGACACACACTCACTGACACACGCACACTGACACACACACTGAGGCACAATCACAGACACACACTCTGACACACACACACACTAACACACACACTGACACTCACACTTTGACACACACACTGACACACAAACAGGCACTCACACACTGACACACACATACTGACACACAAATACTGACAAACACGCACAGGCACACACTCTGACACCCACACACTTACACACACGCACTGACACTCTCTCACACTGACACACACACACTTACGCAAACACACTGACAAATACACTGACACACACACTAACAGACACACACTGACACACAAAATGACACAAACACTGACACACACACTGACACACACTCAGTGACAAACACTCACTGACACACGCACACTGACACACACACTGAGGCACAATCACAGACACACACACTGACACACACATACTGACACACACAACTGACACACACACTGACACACACACTGACACACACACTGACACACACTGAAACACACACTGACACACAGACTGACACACACACTGTCACACACGCACACTGACACGCACTCACATACACTGACACACTGACACGCACACACACTGACACATACACACACTGATACACACTTACACACAAGCACACTGACACACACACTGACACATACACACACTGACGCACACACACTGATTCACGCACTGATACACACTTACACACAAGCACACTGACACACACACTGACACACTCGCACTGACACACACGCACACTGACACACACAACTAACACACACTGATACACACACACTCACAATCATGTACTGACACACACACTATGACACAGACACTAACACATACCCACTGACACACACACACTGATACACACATTGACACACACCGAAACACACACTGACACACAGACTGACACACCCACTGGCACACAGACACTGACACACACACAATGAAACACACTGACACGCAGTGACTGACACACACACACTGACAGACCCACTAACACACACAATGGCACAAGCACTGACACACACACTGACACAAATACAATGACACACACACTGACACATGCACTGACACACAGACTGACACACACGCTGTCACATACGCACACTGACACATACACACACACACTGACACACACACACACACACTGACACACCCACACTGACACACACACTGACACACACACACTGACACACACTGGAACACAGACTGACACACACACTGACACACACACTGACACACACACATACTGACACACACAACAGACACGCACTGAAACACACTGACACACACACACAAACTCACTGACACACACACACAGTGACACACACACACAGACACACACACACTGACACACACACTGACACACACGCTGTCACATACTGACGCGCACTGACACACACACTGACAAACACACCCTCTGACACACACACACACTGACACACACAACTGACACACACTGATACACACACACTCACACACATTCACTGACACACACACATTGACACAGACACTAACACACACACTGACAGACACACATTGACACACATACATTGACACACACACTGACACATGCACTGAGACACACACACTGACACACAGACTGACACACACGCACTGACACACACATATGACACACACACTGACACATTCACACTGACACACACACACACACTGACAAACACTGACACACACTCTGACACATAGACACTGATACACACACACTGACACACACTGACACACAGACTGACACACACGCACTGACACACCCACAGTGACACACACACTGACACACACATACTGACAGACACAACTGACACACACACTGACACACACACACTGACACAGACTGACACACACACTGACACACAGACTGACACACAGACTGACACACACGCTGTCACACACGCACACTGTCCCACACACTGACACACACACACTGACACACACTGACACACACAATGACACACAGACTGACATACAGACTGACACACACGCTGTCACACACGCACACTGACACACACACACACTGAGGCACACATACTGACAGACACAACTGACACACACACTGACACACACTCACTGACACAGACTGACACACAGACTGACACACAGACTGACACACACGCTGTCACACACGCACACTGTCACACACACTGACACACACACACTGACACACACTGACACACACACTGACACACAGACTGATATACAGACTGACACACACGCTGTCACACACGCACACTGACACACACACACACACTGAGACACTGACACTGACACACACACACACTGACAAACTCTGACACATAACTGACACACACACTGACACGCACACTGACACACACGCACTGACAAGCACACACACTGATGCACACACACACTGACACCCACAATGACACACACACACTGGCACATGCACTGAAAGACACACAAATTGACACACGCACTGACACACACACTGTCACACAAACACACTGACACACATGCTGATACACACGCACTGACACACACATTGACACACACACACTGACACACACACTGACACACAGACTGACACACAGACTGACACACACACTGTCACACACACACACTGACAAACACTGACACACACTCTGACCCATAGACACTGACTCACACACACTGACACACACACTGACACACGCACTGACACACACGCTGTCACACATTCTCACTGATACACACACAAACACACTGACACACTGACACGCACACACACTGACTGACAGACTTACGCAATCACACTGACACACACACTGACACTCACACTTACAGAGACACACTGACACACCACTGACACACACACTGACACACACACACTGATGCACACACACTGACACACAAACACTGACACCCACAATGACACACACACACTGAAACACACACTGACACACACAACTGACAATCCCACTGACACGCACACACACACACAGACACACCGACACGCACACACACTGACACACACACACAGTTACGCACACACTAACATATACACTGACACACACACTAACAGACACACACTGACACATACGCACTGACACACACACACACTAACAGACACACACTGACACACACACTGACAGACACACACTCACACAGAAATACACACACTGACAGACACACACTGACACACACAGACTGACATCCACACTGATACACACACTGGCACACACAGATTGACACACGCACTGACACACACACTGACACCACACTGAAACACACACTGACACACAGACTGACACACCCACTGGCACACAGACATTGACACACACAGACTGACACAACACTGACACACACACTGACACACACACTGGCACACACAATGAAACAAACACTGACACACAGACTGACACACACTCAGTGACACACGCACTGACACACGCACACTGACACACAAACTGAGACACAAATACTGACACACACAACTGACACACCCACTGACACACACACACTGACACACACTGACGCATACACACACTGATGCACACACACTGATGCACACACTTACACACACACACTGACACACACGCACTGACACACACACTCACTTACACACATGCTGAAACTGACACACTGACACTGACACACACACTGTCACACGCACACTGACAAACACATACTGACACACACAAACTGACACACCCACTGATACACACACTGACACTCATACTGACACGCACACACTGACACACACACTGACACACACACACTGAAACACACACTGACACATAGAATGACACACCCACTGGCACGCAGACACTGACACACACATACTGAGGCACACAACTGACACGCCCACTGACACACACACACACACTGACACACAGACACGCACCCACACGGACACACACACACACTTACGCAAATACACTGACAAATACACTGACACACACACTAACAGACACACACTGACACACACACTGACACACATGCACTGACACACACAGACTGACACACACGCTGTCACACACGCACACTGTCACACACACTGACACACACATACTGACACGCACACTGACACACAGACTGACATACAGACTGACACGCACGCTGTCACACACGCACACTGTCACACACACTGACACACACACACTGACACACACGCTGACACACAGACTGACATACAGACTGACACGCACGCTGTCAGACACGCACACTGACACACACATACTGAGGCACACAACTGATACACCCACTGACACACACACACACTGACACACAGACACGCACGCACACTGACACGCACACACACTTACGCAAATACACTGACAAATACACTGACACACACACTAACAGACACACACTGACACACACACTGACACACATGCACTAACACACACAGACTGACACACACGCTGTCACACACGCACACTGTCACACATACTGACACACACACAATGACACACACTGACACACACACTGACACACAAACTGAGACACAAATACTGACACACACAACTGACACACCCACTGACACACACACACTGACACACACTGACGCATACACACACTGATGCACACACACTGATGCACACACTTACACACACACACTGACACACACGCACTGACACACACACTCACTTACACACATACTGAAACTGACACACTGACACTGACACACACACTGTCACACGCACACTGACAAACACATACTGACACACACAAACTGACACACCCACTGATACACACAGTGACACTCATACTGACACGCACACACTGACACACACACTGACACACACACACTGAAACACACACTGACACATAGAATGACACACCCACTGGCACGCAGACACTGACACACACATACTGAGGCACACAACTGACACGCCCACTGACACACACACACACACTGACACACAGACATGCACCCACACTGACACACACACACACTTACGCAAATACACTGACAAATACACTGACACACACACTAACAGACACACACTGACACACACACTGACACACATGCACTGACACACACAGACTGACACACACGCTGTCACACACGCACACTGTCACACACACTGACACACACATACTGACACACACACTGACACACAGACTGACATACAGACTGACACGCACGCTGTCACACACGCACACTGTCACACACACTGACACACACACACTGACACACACGCTGACACACAGACTGACATACAGACTGACACGCACGCTGTCAGACACGCACACTGACACACACATACTGAGGCACACAACTGATACACCCACTGACACACACACACACTGACACACAGACACGCACGCACACTGACACGCACACACACTTACGCAAATACACTGACAAATACACTGACACACACACTAACAGACACACACTGACACACACACTGACACACATGCACTGACACACACAGACTGACACACACGCTGTCACACACGCACACTGTCACACATACTGACACACACACAATGACACACACTGACACACACACTGACACACACACTAACTGACATACAGGCTGACACACACACTGACAAACATGCACTGACACACACAGACTGACACACACGCTGTGACACACACTGACACACACACACTGAAAGCCACTTACACACACAGACTGACAAATCCAATGACACCCTGAGACTGACACACACTCAGTGACACACACTCGGTGACACACACACACTGACACACACACTGAGACACAAACACTGACATAACCACTGGCACACAGACACTGACACACACTGACACACACTTACTGACACACACACTGGCGCACACACACTCACACACACACACCCACAGCCACAATGGCACACACACACTGACACACACACTGACAAATGCACTGACAGACACACACTGACACACACACTGACACACATGTACTGACACACACACTAACACACACACACTGACACACACACTGACACCCACCCACTGACACACACACACTGATACGCACATTGACACACACACACTGACACACATAATGACACTAACACACTCAATGACAAACACACTGACACTGACATACTGACACTGACACACACATCCTGACACACACAACTGACACAAACTGACACACACACACTGACAGACACGCAATGACACACACACAATGACAGACACTGACACACACACTGACAGACTCACACTGATACACATATTGCCACATACACACTGACACACATACTGACACTGACACTGACACACTCTGACGCACACACTGACACACACACTGACACTGACACACACACTGACACACACTGACACACACACTGACACACACGCTGTCACACACACTGACACACACAAACGTACACACACACTGATACACACACTGCCACACACATACACTGTCACTCACACACACACACTGACACACGCACTGACACACACACACTGAAACACACAGTGACACTCAGACTGACACAGGCACTGGCACACAGACACTGACACACACACACTGACACACACACACTGAAAGCCACTTACACACACAGACTGACAAATCCAATGACACCCTGAGACGGACACACACACACTGACACACAATGTCTCACACCCACTGAAACCCACACACTCATGCACAATAACTGACACACACACACTTACACACACACTGACACACACACTGAAACACACACTGTCACACAAACACACTGACACACACACTGATACACACGCACTGACACACACACTGACACACACACACTGACAAACAATATCTGACACACACACTGACACACACGCACTGACACACTCACATTGACACACACACTGACACACACACACTGACACATACACACTGACACACAAACTGACACACACATACTGACACACACAACTGACACAAACTGACACACACACTGACAGACACGCAATGACACACACACAGTGACAGACACTGACACACACACTGACAGACACACACTGATACACACATTGCCACACACACACTGACACACATACTGACACTGACACACTCTGACGCACACACTGACACACACACTGACACTGACACACACAATGACACATACACACTGACATTCACACACTAACACACACTCAGTGACACACACTCAGTGACACACACACTGACACACACACTGAGACACAAACACTGACATACCCACTGGCACACAGACACTGACACACACTTACTGACACTGAAAACTGGCACACACACTGATGCACACAAACTGACACACACTCACTGACAAACACTGACACACATTCTGACACATGCGCACTGACACACACACACTGACACACACACACTGACACACACTGACAAACACAGACACACAGACTGACACACAAGCTTTCACACACACTGACACACACAAACTGACACACACACTGATACACACACTGCCACACACACACATACTGTCACACACACACACACTGACACACACACTGACACACACACACTGAAACACACAGTGACACTCAGACTGACACAGGCACTGGCACACAGACACTGACACACACACACTGACACACACACACTGAAAGTCACTTACACACAGAGACTGACACACGCAATGACACCCTGAGACTGACACACACACACTGATACACACACACTGACATCCACAGTGACACACACACACTGACACACACAATGACACATGCACTGACAGACACACGCACTGACACAGACACACTGAATGACACACTGACACGCAAACACACTGACACAGACACTGACACACAAACACAGTGACACACACGCACTGACGAAAACACCAACACACACATACTCACACAAACACACTGACACACAATAACTGACACACACACACTGGCACACACACTGTCACTCACGCACTGACACACACACTGACACACACACTGAAACAGACACACTGACACACAATAACTGACACACACACACTGACACAAACACTGACACACACGCACTGATACTCACACGCTGACACACACACTGGCATACACACACTGACACACACACACTGACACACACACACACTGACACACAAGCACTGACACACACACTGACACACACATACTGACACACACAACTTACACACAGTGACACAAACAGACTGACACACACACACACTGACACACACACACTGACGCACACACACTGACACACACTCACTGACAAACACTGACACAAACTCTGACACATGAACACTGACACACACACACTGAAACACACACACTGACATACACTGACACACACACTGACACACAGGCTGACACACATGCTTTCACACACACTGACACACACAAACTGACACACTCACTGATACACACACTGCCACACACTCACACACTGTCACACACACACACACTGACACACACACTGTCACACACACACTGAAACACACAGTGACATTCAGACTGACATGGGCACTGGCACACAGAGACTGACACACACACACTGACACACACACACTGAAAGACACTTACACACACAGACTGACACACGCAATGACACCCTGAGACTGACACACATGCACTGACACACACACTGACACACACACACTGACATCCACAGTGACACACTCACACTGACACACACAATGACACATGCACTGACAGACACACGCACTGACACAGACACACTGAAAGACACACTGACACGCAAACACACTGACACACACACTGACACACACACACTGACACACACGCACTGACGAAAACACCGACGCACACATACTCACATAAACACACTGACACACACACACAGGCACACATACTGACACACACAACTGACACACACTGACACACACACACTGACACACACACACTCTGACACACACACACTGACACGCACATACACTGACGCACACACACTGACACACACACTGACACACACACACTGACACACACACATGCACAATAACTGACTCACACACACTTACACACACACTGACACACACACTGGCACACACGCACTGACAAACACACACACTGATACACACACACACACTCACAAACCCACACTGACACACAAACACACTGACACACACACTGACACACACGCACTGACACACACTGACGCACACACACTGACACACACACACTGACACACACAAACACTGACAGACACACTTACGCAAACACACTGACACACACACTAACACACACACTTACAGAGACACACTGACATACACACGGATACACACACCCTGACAGACACACACTAACACACAATCACTGACACACACACACTGACACACACACTGACACACACAATGACACACAATAACTGACACACACACACTGACACAAACACTGACACACATGCACTGATACACACACGCTGACACACACACTGACACACACACACTGACACACACACACACTGACACACAAGCACTGACACACACACTGACACACACATACTGACACACACAACTTACACACACTGACACACACACACTGACACACACACACTGACACGCACATACACTGATGCATACACACTGACACACACACTGACACACACACCCTGACACACACACTCATGCACAATAACTGACTCACACACACTTACACACACACTGACACACACACTGAAACACAAACTGTCACACAAACACACTGACACACACACTGACACACACGCACTGACACACACACTGACACACACACACTGACACACACGCACTGACACACTCACATTGACACACACACTGACACACACACACTGACACACACACACTGTCACACTCACTGACACACACAACTGACACAAACTGACACACACACACTGACAGACACCCAATGACACACACACAATGACAGACACTGACACACACACTGACAGACACACACTGATACACACATTGCCACACACACATTGACACAAATACTGACACTGTCACACTCTGACGCACACACTGACACACACACTGACACTGACACACACACTGCCACACACTGCCACATACACACTGACACTCACACACTAACACACACTCAGTGACACACACTCAGTGACACACACACACTGACACACACACTGAGACACAAACACTGACATACCCACTGACACACAGACAGTGACACACACTTACTGACACTGAAAACTGGCACACACACTGGCGCACACTCACTGACAAACACTGACACACTCTCTGACACATGCGCACTGACACACACACACACTGACACACACACACTGGCACACACAGAGACGCACAGACTGACACACACACTTTCACACACACTGACACACACAAACACTGATACACACACTGCCACACACACACACTGTCACACACACACACACACACTGACACACACACTGACACAGGCACACTGAAACACACAGTGACACTCAGACTGACACAGGCACTGGCACACAGACACTGACACTCACAATCTGACACACACACTGAAAGACACTTACACACACAGACTGACACACACAATGAAACCCTGAGACTGACACACACGCACTGACACACACACTGACACACACACACTGACATCCACAGTGATACACACACACTGACACACACAATGACACATGCACTGACAGACACACGCACTGACACAGACACACTGAAAGACACACTGACACGAAAACACACTGACACACACACTGACACACACACACACTGACACACACACACTGACGAAACCACGACACACACATACTCACACAAACACACTGACACACAATAACTGACACACACACACTGGCACACACACTGACACACACGCACTGACACAAACACACTGACACACACACTCGCACACACGCACTGACACACACACTGACACAGACACACTGACACACATTAGCTGACACACACACACTGACACAAACACTGATACACACGCACTGATACACACACACTGACACACACACTGGCACACACACATTGACACACACACACTGACACACACACACACTCACACACAAGCACTGACACACACACTGACACACACAACTGACACACACTGACACACACACACTGACACGCACATACACTGACAACACACACAGACACACACACTGACACACACACACTGACACACACACACTCATGCACAATAACTTACACACACACTGACACACACACACTGACACACACTGACACACACACACTGACACGCACATACACTGACGAACACACACAGACACACACACTGACACACACACACTGACACACACACACTCATGCACAATAACTTACACACACACACTTACACACACACTGACACACACACTGGCAAACGCACACTGACACACACACACTGACACGCACACACTAATACACAAGCACTGACACATACTCTGACACACAAACACACAGACACACACACTGACACACACTGACACACACACACTGACACACACACTGACATACATGCACTGACACACACACTCTACACACACACTGACACACATTCACTGACACACACACACTGACACACACAAACACTGAAAGACACACTTACGCAAACACACTGACACACACACTGACACACACACTTACAGAGACACACTGACACCCACACGGACACGGACACCCTGACAGACACACACTAACACACAATCACTGACACACACACACTGACACACACACTGATACACACAATGACTCACACGCACTGACACACACACTGACACACACATACTGACACACACAACTGACACACACTCATACACGCACACTGACACCCACAATGACACACACACACGGGCGCACACACTGACACTGACTCACTGACACTGCGCACACACTGGCACACACACACTGACAAACACATACTGACACACACAAACTGACACACTCATTGACACACACACACTGTCACACACACTGTCATACACACACGCTGACACACACACTGACACACACACACTGACACACACACACACTGACACACAAGCACTGACACACACACTGACACACACATACTGACACACACAACTTACACACACTGACACACACACACTGACACACACACACTGACACGCACATACACTGATGCATACACACTGACACACACACTGACACACACACCCTGACACACACACTCATGCACAATAACTGACTCACACACACTTACACACACACTGACACACACACTGAAACACAAACTGTCACACAAACACACTGACACACACACTGACACACACGCACTGACACACACACTGACACACACACACTGACACACACGCACTGACACACTCACATTGACACACACACTGACACACACACACTGACACACACACACTGTCACACTCACTGACACACACAACTGACACAAACTGACACACACACACTGACAGACACCCAATGACACACACACAATGACAGACACTGACACACACACTGACAGACACACACTGATACACACATTGCCACACACACATTGACACAAATACTGACACTGTCACACTCTGACGCACACACTGACACACACACTGACACTGACACACACACTGCCACACACTGCCACATACACACTGACACTCACACACTAACACACACTCAGTGACACACACTCAGTGACACACACACACTGACACACACACTGAGACACAAACACTGACATACCCACTGACACACAGACAGTGACACACACTTACTGACACTGAAAACTGGCACACACACTGGCGCACACTCACTGACAAACACTGACACACTCTCTGACACATGCGCACTGACACACACACACACTGACACACACACACTGGCACACACAGAGACGCACAGACTGACACACACACTTTCACACACACTGACACACACAAACACTGATACACACACTGCCACACACACACACTGTCACACACACACACACACACTGACACACACACTGACACAGGCACACTGAAACACACAGTGACACTCAGACTGACACAGGCACTGGCACACAGACACTGACACTCACAATCTGACACACACACTGAAAGACACTTACACACACAGACTGACACACACAATGAAACCCTGAGACTGACACACACGCACTGACACACACACTGACACACACACACTGACATCCACAGTGATACACACACACTGACACACACAATGACACATGCACTGACAGACACACGCACTGACACAGACACACTGAAAGACACACTGACACGAAAACACACTGACACACACACTGACACACACACACACTGACACACACACACTGACGAAACCACGACACACACATACTCACACAAACACACTGACACACAATAACTGACACACACACACTGGCACACACACTGACACACACGCACTGACACAAACACACTGACACACACACTCGCACACACGCACTGACACACACACTGACACAGACACACTGACACACATTAGCTGACACACACACACTGACACAAACACTGATACACACGCACTGATACACACACACTGACACACACACTGGCACACACACATTGACACACACACACTGACACACACACACACTCACACACAAGCACTGACACACACACTGACACACACAACTGACACACACTGACACACACACACTGACACGCACATACACTGACAACACACACAGACACACACACTGACACACACACACTGACACACACACACTCATGCACAATAACTTACACACACACTGACACACACACACTGACACACACTGACACACACACACTGACACGCACATACACTGACGAACACACACAGACACACACACTGACACACACACACTGACACACACACACTCATGCACAATAACTTACACACACACACTTACACACACACTGACACACACACTGGCAAACGCACACTGACACACACACACTGACACGCACACACTAATACACAAGCACTGACACATACTCTGACACACAAACACACAGACACACACACTGACACACACTGACACACACACACTGACACACACACTGACATACATGCACTGACACACACACTCTACACACACACTGACACACATTCACTGACACACACACACTGACACACACAAACACTGAAAGACACACTTACGCAAACACACTGACACACACACTGACACACACACTTACAGAGACACACTGACACCCACACGGACACGGACACCCTGACAGACACACACTAACACACAATCACTGACACACACACACTGACACACACACTGATACACACAATGACTCACACGCACTGACACACACACTGACACACACATACTGACACACACAACTGACACACACTCATACACGCACACTGACACCCACAATGACACACACACACGGGCGCACACACTGACACTGACTCACTGACACTGCGCACACACTGGCACACACACACTGACAAACACATACTGACACACACAAACTGACACACTCATTGACACACACACACTGTCACACACACTGTCAAACACACACACTGACACACAGACTGACACACAGACTGACACACGCGCTATCACACACGCACACTGACATACACACACACACACACTGACACGCACACACTGGCACATACACAGACTGAAGCACAAACACTGACACACACACTGACACAAACTGACACACACACTGACACTGACACACGCTGACACACACATACTGACACACACAAACTGAAACACACACTGATACACACACTGAGACACAAACACTGACATACCCACTGGCACACAGACACTGACACACACTTACTGACACTGAAAACTGGCACACACACTGACGCACACACACTGACACACACTCACTGACAAACAATGACACAAACTCTGACACATGCACACTGACACACACACACTGACACACACACTGACACACACTGACACACACACTGACACACAGGCTGCCACACTCACTGATACACACACTGCCACACACTCACACACTGTCACACACACACACACTGACACACACACTGTCACACACACACTGAAACACACAGTGACACTCAGACTGACATAGGCACTGGCACAGAGAGACTGACACACACACACTGACACACACACAATGAAAGACACTTAAACACACAGACTGACACTCGCAATGACACTTTGAGACTGACACACGCGCACTGACACACACACTGACACACACACACTGACATCCACAATGACACATGCACTGACAGACACATGCACTGACACAGACACACTGAAAGACACACTGACACGCAAACACACTGACACACACACTGACACACACACACTGACACACACTCACTGACGAATACACCGACACACACATACTCACACAAACACACTGACACACACACACAGGCACACACACTGACACACACGCACTGACACACACACACTGACACACACACTGGCACACAAGCACTGACACACACACTGACACACACACTGACACAGACACACTGACACACAATAACTGACACACACACACTGACACAAACACTGACACACACGCACTAATACACACACACTGACACACACACTGGCACACACACGCACTGAGACACACACACTGACACACACACACTGACACACAAGCACTGACACACACATACTGACACACACAACTGACACACACTGACACACACACACTGACACACACACACTCTGACACACACACTGACACGCACATACACTGACGCACACACACTGACACACACACTGACACACACACACACTGACACACACACACATGCACAATAACTGACTCACACACACTTACACACACACTGACACACACACTGGCACACACGCACTGACAAACACACACACTGATACACACACACACACAAACACACACTGACACACAAACACACTGACACACACACTGACTCACAAGCACTGACACACACACACTGACACAGACACACTGACATACACGCACTGACACACACACACCGATACACACACTGACACACACGCACTGACACACACACACTGACACACACAAACACTGACACACACACTTACGCAAACACACTGACACACACACTGACACACACACTGACACTCACGCACTGATATACACACGCTGACACACACACTGACACTCACGCACTGATATACACACGCTGACACACACACTGGCACACACACACTGACACACACACTGACACACACACACACTGACACACAAGCACTGACACACACACTGACACACACATACTGACACACACAACTTACACACACTGACACACACACACTGACACACACACACTGACACGCACATACACTGACGCATACACCGATACACACACTGACACACACACAGAAAAACACACTGTCACACAAACACACTGACACACACACTGACACACACACACTGACACACACACTGACACACACACACTGACAAACAATATCTGACACACACACTGACACACACGCACTGAAACACTCACGTTGACACACACACTGACACACACGCACTGAAACACACACACTGTCACACTCACTGACACACAGAACTGACACAAACTGACACACACACACACTGACAGACACACAATGACACACACACAGTGACAGACACTGACACACACACTGACAGACACACACTGATACACACATTGCCACACACACACTGACACACATACTGACACTGACACACTCTGACGCACACACTGACACACACACTGACACTGACACACACACTGCCACACACTGACACATACACACTGACACTCACACACTAACACACACTCAGTGACTCACACTCAGTGACACACACACTGACACACACACTGAGACACAAACACTGACATACCCACTGACACACAGACAGTGACACACACTTACTGACACTGAAAACTGGCACACACACTGGCGCACACTCACTGACAAACACTGACACACTCTCTGACACATGCGCACTGACACACACACACACTGACACACACACACTGGCACACACAGAGACGCACAGACTGACACACACACTTTCACACACACTGACACACACAAACACTGATACACACACTGCCACACACACACACTGTCACACACACACACACACACTGACACACACACTGACACAGGCACACTGAAACACACAGTGACACTCAGACTGACACAGGCACTGGCACACAGACACTGACACTCACAATCTGACACACACACTGAAAGACACTTACACACACAGACTGACACACACAATGAAACCCTGAGACTGACACACACGCACTGACACACACACTGACACACACACACTGACATCCACAGTGATACACACACACTGACACACACAATGACACATGCACTGACAGACACACGCACTGACACAGACACACTGAAAGACACACTGACACGAAAACACACTGACACACACACTGACACACACACACACTGACACACACACACTGACGAAACCACGACACACACATACTCACACAAACACACTGACACACAATAACTGACACACACACACTGGCACACACACTGACACACACGCACTGACACAAACACACTGACACACACACTCGCACACACGCACTGACACACACACTGACACAGACACACTGACACACATTAGCTGACACACACTCACTGACACAAACACTGATACACACGCACTGATACACACACACTGACACACACACTGGCACACACACATTGACACACACACACTGACACACACACACACTCACACACAAGCACTGACACACACACTGACACACACAACTGACACACACTGACACACACACACTGACACGCACATACACTGACGAACACACACAGACACACACACTGACACACACACACTGACACACACACACTCATGCACAATAACTTACACACACACTGACACACACAACTGACACACACTGACACACACACACTGACACGCACATACACTGACGAACACACACAGACACACACACTGACACACACACACTGACACACACACACTCATGCACAATAACTTACACACACACACTTACACACACACTGACACACACACTGGCAAACGCACACTGACACACACACACTGACACGCACACACTAATACACAAGCACTGACACATACTCTGACACACAAACACACAGACACACACACTGACACACACTGACACACACACACTGACACACACACTGACATACATGCACTGACACACACACTCTACACACACACTGACACACATTCACTGACACACACACACTGACACACACAAACACTGAAAGACACACTTACGCAAACACACTGACACACACACTGACACACACACTTACAGAGACACACTGACACCCACACGGACACACACACCCTGACAGACACACACTAACACACAATCACTGACACACACACACTGACACACACACTGATACACACAATGACTCACACGCACTGACACACACACTGACACACACAACTGACACACACTCATACACGCACACTGACACCCACAATGACACACACACACGGGCGCACACACTGACACTGACTCACTGACACTGCGCACACACTGGCACACACACACTGACAAACACATACTGACACACACAAACTGACACACTCATTGACACACACACACTGTCACACACACTGTCAAACACACACACCGACACACAGACTGACACACAGACTGACACACGCGCTATCACACACGCACACTGACATACACACACACACACACACTGACACGCACACACTGGCACATACACAGACTGAAGCACAAACACTGACACACACACTGACACAAACTGACACACACACTGACACTGACACACGCTGACACACACATACTGACACACACAAACTGAAACACACACTGATACACACACTGAGACACAAACACTGACATACCCACTGGCACACAGACACTGACACACACTTACTGACACTGAAAACTGGCACACACACTGACGCACACACACTGACACACACTCACTGACAAACAATGACACAAACTCTGACACATGCACACTGACACACACACACTGACACACACACTGACACACACTGACACACACACTGACACACAGGCTGCCACACTCACTGATACACACACTGCCACACACTCACACACTGTCACACACACACACACTGACACACACACTGTCACACACACACTGAAACACACAGTGACACTCAGACTGACATAGGCACTGGCACAGAGAGACTGACACACACACACTGACACACACACAATGAAAGACACTTACACACACAGACTGACACTCGCAATGACACTTTGAGACTGACACACGCGCACTGACACACACACTGACACACACACACTGACATCCACAGTGACACACTCACACTGACACACACAATGACACATGCACTGACAGACACATGCACTGACACAGACACACTGAAAGACACACTGACACGCAAACACACTGACACACACACTGACACACACACACTGACACACACTCACTGACGAATACACCGACACACACATACTCACACAAACACACTGACACACACACACAGGCACACATACTGACACACACAACTGACACACACTGACACACACACTGACACACACGCACTAATACACACACACTGACACACACACTGGCACACACACGCACTGAGACACACACACTGACACACACACACTGACACACAAGCACTGACACACACACTGACACACACATACTGACACACACAACTGACACACACTGACACACACACACTCTGACACACACACACTGACACGCACATACACTGACGCACACACACTGACACACACACTGACACACACACACACTGACACACACACACATGCACAATAACTGACTCACACACACTTACACACACACTGACACACACACTGGCACACACGCACTGACAAACACACACACTGATACACACACACACACAAACACACACTGACACACAAACACACTGACACACACACTGACTCACAAGCACTGACACACACACTGACACAGACACACTGACATACACGCACTGACACACACACACCGATACACACACTGACACACACGCACTGACACACACACACTGACACACACAAACACTGACACACACACTTACGCAAACACACTGACACACACACTGACACACACACTGACACTCACGCACTGATATACACACGCTGACACACACACTGGCACACACACACTGACACACACACTGACACACACACACACTGACACACAAGCACTGACACACACACTGACACACACATACTGACACACACAACTTACACACACTGACACACACACACTGACACACACACACTGACACGCACATACACTGACGCATACACCGATACACACACTGACACACACACAGAAAAACACACTGTCACACAAACACACTGACACACACACTGACACACACACACTGACACACACACTGACACACACACACTGACAAACAATATCTGACACACACACTGACACACACGCACTGAAACACTCACATTGACACACACACTGACACACACGCACTGAAACACACACACTGTCACACTCACTGACACACAGAACTGACACAAACTGACACACACACACTGACAGACACACAATGACACACACACAGTGACAGACACTGACACACACACTGACAGACACACACTGATACACACATTGCCACACACACACTGACACACATACTGACACTGACACACTCTGACGCACACACTGACACACACACTGACACTGACACACACACTGCCACACACTGACACATACACACTGACACTCACACACTAACACACACTCAGTGACTCACACTCAGTGACACACACACTGACACACACACTGAGACACAAACACTGACATACCCACTGGCACACAGACACTGACACACACTGACACACACTTACTGACACTGAAAACTGGCACACACACTGACGCACACTCACTAACAAACACTGACACACACTCTGACACATGCGCACTGACACACACACACACTGACACACACACACTGACACACACAGAGACGCACAGACTGACACACACACTTTCACACACACTGACACACACAAACACTGATACACACACTGCCACACACACACACTGTCACACACACACACACTGACACACACACTGACACAGATACACTGAAACACACAGTGACACTCAGACTGACACAGGCACTGGCACACAGACACTGACACTCACTATCTGACACACACACTGAAAGACACTTACACACACAGACTGACACACACAATGACACCCTGATACTGACACACACGCACTGACACACACACTGACACACACACACTGACATCCACAGTGATACACACACACTGACACACAAAATGACA
Source organism: Scyliorhinus torazame (assembly GCF_047496885.1). Classification (NCBI taxonomy): domain Eukaryota; kingdom Metazoa; phylum Chordata; class Chondrichthyes; order Carcharhiniformes; family Scyliorhinidae; genus Scyliorhinus; species Scyliorhinus torazame. The sequence continues at coordinate 222,456,307 of NC_092719.1, forward strand.
CATGCACTGACAGACACACGCACGGACACAGACACACTGAAAGACACACTGACACGCAAACACACTGACACACAATAACTGATACACACACACTGGCACACACACTGACACACACGCACTGACACACACACATTGACACACACACTCGCACACACGCACTGACACACACACTGACACACACACTGACACGGACACACTGACACACAATAGCTGACACACACACACTGACACAAACACTGACACACACGCACTGATACACACACACTGACACACACACTGGCACACAAACATTGACACACACACACTGACATACACAGACACTAACACACAAGCACTGACACACACACTGACACACGCAACTGACACACACTGACACACACACACTGACACACACACACTGACACACACATACACTGACGAACACACACTGACACACACACTGACACACACACACTGACATACACACACTCATGCACAATAACTTACACACACACGCTCACACACACACTGACACACACACTGGCAAACACATACTGGCACACACACACTGACACACACACACACACTAACACACAAGCACTGACACACACACTGACACACAAACACACAGACACACACACTGACACACTGACACACACACACTGACATACACACTGACATACACGCGCTGACACACACACAGTGACACACACACTGACACACATGCACTGACACACACACACTGACACACACAAACACTGAAAGACACACTTACGCAAACACACTGACACACACACTGACACACACACTTACAGAGACACACTGACACACACACGGACACACACACCCTGACAGACACACACTAACACACAATCACTGACACACACACACTGACACACACTGACACACACACACTGACACACACACTGACACACACAATGACTCACACGCACTGACACACACACTGACACACACGCACTGACACACACAACTGACACACACTCATACACGCACACTGACACCCACAATGACACACACACATGGGCGCACACACTGACACTGACTCACTGACACTGCGCACACACTGGCACACACACACTGACAAACACATACTGACACACACAAACTGACACACACATTGACACACACACACTAACACGCACACTGTCACACACACTGGCAAACACACACACCGACACACAGACTGACACACAGACTGACACACGCGCTGTCACACACGCACACTGACACACACACACACACACACACCCACTTACACGCACACACTGACACATACAGAGACTGAAGCACAAACACTGACACACACACTGACACAAACTGACACACACACTGACACTGACACACACTGACACACACATACTGACACACACAAACTGACACACACACTGATACACACACTGAGACACAAACACTGACATACCCACTGGCACACAGACACTGACACACACTGACACCCACTTACTGACACTGAAAACTGGCACACACACTGACGCACATACACTGACACACACTCACTGACAAACACAGACACACTCTCTGACACATGCACACTGACACACACACACTGACACACACACACTGACACACAGGTTGACACACATGCTTTCACACACACTGACAAACACAAACTGACACACTCACTGATACACACACTGCCACACACTCACCCACTGTCACACACACACACACTGACACACACACTGTCACACACACACTGAAACACACAGTGACACTCAGACTGACATAGGCACTGGCACACAGAGACTGACACACACACACTGACACACACACACTGAAAGACACTTACACACACCGACTGACACACGCAATGACACCCTGAGACTGACACACGCGCACTGACACACACACTGACACACACACACTGACATCCACAGTGACACACACACACTGACACACACAATGACACATGCACTGACAGACACACGCACTGACACAGACACACTGAAAGACACACTGACACGCAAACACACTGACACACACACTGACACACACACACTGACACACACGCACTGACGAAAACACCGACACACACATACTCATACAAATACACTGACACACACACACAGGCACACACACTGACACACACGCACTGACACACACACACTGACCCACACACTGACACTCACGCACTGACACACACACACAGACACACACACTGAAACAGACACACTGACACACACACACTGACACAAACACTGACACACACGCACTGATACACACACGCTGACACACACACTGGCACACACACACTGACACACACACACTGACACACACACACACTGACACACAAGCACTGACACACACACTGACACTCACATACTGACACACACAACTTACACACACTGACACACAGACACTGACACACACACACTCTGACACACACACACTGACACGCACATACACTGACGCACACACACTGACACACACACTGACACACACACACTGACACACACACACATGCACAACAACTGACACACACACACACAAACACATACTGACACACAAACACACTGACACACACACTGACACACACGCACTGACACACACTGACGCACACACACTGACACACACACACTGACATACACGCACTGACACACACACACCGATACACACACTGACACACACGCACTGACACACACACACTGACACACACAAACACTGACACACACACTTACGCAAACACACTGACACACACACTGACACACACACTGACACAGACAAACTGACACACAATAACTGATACACACACTGACACAAACACTGACACACATGCACTGATACACACACACTGACACACACACTGGCACACACACACTGACACACACACACTGGCACACACACACATTGACACACACACACTGACACACACACTAACACACACATACTGACATACACAACTGACACACACTGACAGACACACACACTGACACAAAGAAACTGACACGCACATACACTGACGCACACTCATTGACACACACACTGACACACACACACTCATGCACAATAACTGACACACACACACGTACATACACACTGACACACACATTGACACACACGCACTGACAAACACACACACTGATGAACACACACTCACACACACACACTGAAACACACACTGACACACACGCACTGACACACACTTACACACACACACTGACACACACACACTGACATACACGCACTGACACACACACACTGACACACACACTGACACACACGCACTGACACACACACACTGACACACACAAACACTGACACACACACTTACGCAAACACACTGACACACACACTGACACACACACTTACAGAGGCACACTGACACACACACGGACACACACACCCTGACACACACACACTGACACACACACTGACACACAAACTGACACACACATACGGACACAAACAACTGACACACACTCACACATGCACACTGACACTCACAATGACAGACACACACGGGCGCACACACTGACACTGACTCACTGAAACTGACACACACACTGGCACCCACCCACTGACAAACACATACTGACACGCACAAGCTGACACACACATTGACACACACACACACACTAACACGCACAATGTCACACACACTGGCACACACAAACACACTGACACACAGACTGACACACACGCTGTCACACACGCACACTGACACACACACTGACACGCACACACACGGACACATACACAGACTGACGCACAAACACTGACTCACACACTGACACAAACTGACACACATACTGACACTGACACACACACTGACACACACATACTGACACACACAAACTGACACACACACTGATACACACACTGACACACACACACTGACACCCACACTGACACACACACACTGAAACACACACTGACACACACAACTGACACACCTACTGACACACACACACACACTGACACACTGACACGCACACACACTGACACACATTTACGCAAACACACTGACAAATACACTGACACACACACTAACAGACACATACGCACTGACTCACACACACAGTAACAGACACGCATTGACACACACACACTGATACACACATTGACACACACGCAGTGACACACACCCTGGCACTGACACACACACTGACACACACACTGACACACACACACTGACACACACACTGATACACACACTGACACACACAGACTGACACACACACTGACACCCACACTGAAACACACACTGACACACAGACTGACACACCCACTGGCACACAGACATTGACACACACAGACACTCACAGACTGACAAAACACTGACACACACACTGACACACACACAATGACACAAACACTGACACACACACTGACACACACTCAGTGACACACACTCACTGACACACGCACACTGACACACTAACTGAGACACAAACACTGACACGCCCACTGGCACACAGATACTGACACACACTGGCAAACACATACTGACACACACAACTGACACACCCTCTGACACACACACACTGGCACACGCACACGCACTGACGCATACACACACTGACGCACACACACTGATGCACACACTTACACACACACACTGACACACACGCACTGACACACACACACACAGTGACACACATACTGACACTGACACACTAACACTGACACACACACTGTCACACGCACACTGACACGCACATACTGACACACACAAACTGACACACGCATTGATACACTCACTGACACACACTGACACACACACACTGACGCACACACTGACACACACACACTGAAACACACACTGACACACCCACTGGCACACAGACACTGACACACACATACTGACGCACACAACTGACACACCCACTGACACACACACACACAATGACACTCAGACGTGCACGCACACTGACACACACACACACTTATGCAAACACATGGACAAATACACTGACACACACTAACAGACACACACTGACACACACACTGGTACACATGCACTGACACACACAGGCACTGGCGCACACACATTCACATACACACACTCACAGCCACAATGACACACACACACTGACAAATGCACTGACAGGCACACACTGAAACACACACTGAGACACAAACACACTGACACACACTGACACACATGCACTGACACACACACTAACACACGCACACTGACACACATACTGACACCCACCCACTGACACACACACAATGATATGCACATTGACACTCACACACTGACACCCACCCACTGACACACACACAATGATATGCACATTGACACGCCCACACTGACACATATAATGACACTAACACACTCACTGACAAACACACTGACACACACACACACTGAAACTGACACTGACACACACACTGACACACACACTGACACACACATACTGACACACACAACTGACAGACACGCAATGACACACACACAATGACAGACACTGACACACACACTGACAGACACACTCTGATACACACATTGCCACACACACACTGACACACAAACTGACACTGACACTGACACACTCTGACGCACACTCTGACACACACACTGACACTGACACACACACTGACACACACTGACACTCACACACTGACACACACTCAGTGACACACACTCAGTGACACACACACAGACTGACACACACATTGAGATACAAATACTGACACTCCCACTGGCACACAGACACTAACACACACTGATACACACTTACTGACACTGAAAAACTGGCACACACACTGACACACACACACTGACACACACTCACCGAAAAGCACTGACACACACTCTGACACATGCGCACTGACACACACACACTGACACACACACTGACACACAGACTGACACACACACTGATACACACACTGCCACACACACACACTGACACACACACACTGAAACACACTTACACACACAGACTGACACACCCAATCACACCCTCAGACTAACACACACACCTGACACCCACTGTGACACACACACACTGACAAACGCACTGACACATGCACTGACAGACACACGCACTGACACAGACACACTGAAAGACACACTGACACGCAAACACACTGACACACACACTGACACACACACACACTGACACACACGCACTGACGAAAACACCGACACACACATTCTCACACAAACACACTGACACACAATAACTGACACACACACACTCACACACACACACTGACACACACACTGGCACACACGGACTGACACACGCACTGACACACACACTGACACAGACACAATGACACACAATAACTGACACACACACACTGACACAAACACTGACACACACGCACTGATACACACACACACTGACACACACACTGGCACACACACACTGACACACACACACACTGACACACATGCATTGAGACACACACTGACACACAGATACTGACACACACAACTGACACACACAGACACACACACACTGACACGCACACACACACACACACTGTCATGCACATACACTGACGCGCACACACTGACACACACACTGACACACACACACTCATGCACAATAACTGACACACACACACGTACACACACACTGACACACACATTGACACACACGCACTGACAAACACACACACTGATGCACACACACTCACACACACACTGAAACACACACTGACACACAAACACACTGACACACACACTGACACACACGCACTGACACACACACACTGACATACACAAACACTGACACACACACTTACGCAAACACACTGACACACACACTGACACACACACTTACAGAGACACACTGACACACACACTGACACACACACACTGACACATAAACACACTGACGCACACACACTCACATACAAACACTGACGCCCACAATGCCATACACACACTGACGCATACACTGACACAGGCACTGACAGGCACACGCACTGACACACACAGACTGAAACACACACTGACACTCATGCACTGAGACACACACTGACACACAATAACTGACACACACACATTGACACACACACACACTGACACACACACTTACACTGCACACACACTGACACACACACTGACACACACATACTGACACACACAAACTGACACACATACTGATACACACACTGACACACACACACTGAAACACACACTGACACACACACAGTGACACACACTCACTGACACACGCACACTGACACACACACTGAGACACTAACACTGACACACACCCTGGCACACAGACACCGACACACACTGACACACACTCAGTGACACACACTCACTGACACACGCACACTGACACACACTCAGTGACATACACTCACTGACACACACACTGATACACACACTGACACACACACACTTAAACACACACTGACACACACTCAGTGACACACACTCACTGACATTTTGCACACTGACACACACAGTGAGAGACAATCACTGACACACACACTGACACACACACACTGACACACACACACACTGACACGTGCACTGACACACACACACTGACACACAGACTGACACACAGGCACTGACACACCCACACTGACACACACAGTGACATACACATACTGACAGACACAACTGACGCACACACTGATACACACTGACACACACACTGACACACAGACTGACACACAGACTGACACACACGCTGTCACACACGCACACTGACACACACACACACACAGACTGACACACTGACACGCACACACATTGACACATACACACATTGATGCACCAACACTGGCACACACACTGATACACACACTTACAAACACACACTGACACACACACTGACACACACGCACTAACGCACAAACACTGATGCACACACACTCACACACACACTGACAACCACAGTGACACACACACACTGACACACACTGACACAAACACTGACAGACACACGCACTGACACACACACACTGAAAGACACACTGACACACAAACACACTGATACACACACTGACACACACACGCACTGACACGCTCGCACTGACACACACACACTGACACACACACTGGCGCACACACTGACACACGCACACTGACACACACATACTGACACACACAAACTGACACACGCATTGATACACTCACTGACACTCACACTGACACACACACACTGACACATACACTGACACACGCACACTGAAACACACACTGACACACAGAATGACACACCCACTGGCACACATACACTGACACACACATACTGACACACACAACTGACACACCCACTGAGACACACACACACACTGACACACAGACACGCACACTAACACACACACACCCTTATGCAAACACACTGACAAATACACTGACACACACACTAACAGACACACACACTGACACACATGCACTGAGACACACACACACTGACGCACACACACTCACACACATACTCACAGCCACAATGACATACACACACTGACACACACTGACAACTGCACTGACAGACACACACTGAAACACACACTGAGACACAAACACACTGACACACACACTGACACACACATTAACACACACCCACTGACACACACACAGGCTGATACGCACATTGACACACACACACTGACACACATACTGACACTAACACACTCACTGACAAACACACTGACACTGACACACACACTGACACATACACTGACACACACATACTGACACACAAAACTGACACAAACTGACACACACACACTGACAGACACGCAATGACAGACACACAATGATAAACACTGACACACACACTGACAGACACACACTGATACACACATTGCCACTCACACACTGACACACATACTGACACTGACACACTCTGACGCACACACTGACACACTCACTGACACTGACAAACACACTGACACATACACACTGACACACACACACTGACACACACACTGAGACACTAATACTGACACACCCACTGGCACACAGACACTGACACACACTGACGCACACTTACTGACACACACTCACTGACAAGCACTGACACACACTCTGACACATGCGCACTGGCACACACACACTGACACACACACACTGACACACTCTGACAAACACACTGACACACAGACTGACACACACGCTGTCACACACACTGACACACAAACTGACACACACTGATACACACACTGCCACACACACACACTGTCACACGCACACACAGACATACATACTGACACACACACACTGAAACACACAGTGACACTCAGACTGACACAGGCACTGGCACACAGACACTGACACACACACACAGACACACACACTGAAAGACACTTACACACACAGACTGACACACCCAATGACACCCTGAGACTGAAACACACACACTGACACACACTGACACACACTGACACACACACCTGACACCCACAGTGACACACTCACACTGACACACGCACTGACACATGCACTGACAGACACACGCACTGACACAGACAGACTGAAAGTCACACTGACATTCAAACACACTGACACACACACTGACACACACGCACTGACGAAAACACCGACACACACATACTCACACAAACACACTGACACACAATAACTGACACACACACACTGGCACACACACTGACACACATGCACTGACACACACAAACTGACACACACACTGGCACACAGGGACTGACACACACACTGACACACACACTGACACAGACACAATGACACACAATAACTGACACACACGCACTGACACACACTGACACACACTGACACACACACACTGACACACACACATTGACATACACGTACTGACACACACACACACTGACACACACACTGACACACACGCACTGACACACACAAACTGACACACACAAACACAGACACACACACTTACGCAAACAAACTGACACACACACTGACACACACACTTACAGAGACACACTGACACACACACTGACACACACACACTGACACACACACACTCACTGATGCACACACACTCACATACAAACACTGACACCCACAATGACATACAAACACTGACGCACACACTGACACAGGCACTGACAGACACGTGCACTGACACACACACACTGAAACACACACTGACACACATGCACTGCGACACACACTGACACACAATAACTGACACACACACACTGACACACACACACTGACACACACACTGACACTGCACACACACTGACACACACACTGACACACAGACACTGACACACACAAACTGACACACACACTGATACACACACTGACACACACACACTGAAATACACACTGACACACACTCAGTGACACACACTCACTGACACACGCACACTGACACGCACACTGAGACACTTACACTGACACACACCCTGGCACACAGACACCTACACACACTGACACACACTCAGTGACACACTCTCACTGACAAACGCACACTGGCACACCCACTGGCACACAGACACTGACACACACTGACACACAGACTGACACACACACAGACAAACACTGACACACACTCTGACACATGCGCACTGACTCACACACACTGACACACACTGACACACAGACGGACACACAGACTGACACACATGCTGTCACACACGCACACTGACACACACACACACTGACACACTGACACACTGACACACCCACACATTTGTGCAACCACACTGACACACACTGACACACACACTGACACACACGCACTGACACACACACACTGATGCACACACACTCACACACACACACACTGATACACACACTTACTCACACACACTGACACACACACTGGCACACACGCACTGACACACACACACACTGACGCACACACACTCACACACACACACACTGACACCCACACTTGCACACACACTGATACACACATTGACACACACACACTGACACACACATTGACACTGGCACACTGACACTGACACACACACTGACACACGCACACTTACACACACATACTGACACACACAAACTGACACACGCACTGATACACACACTGACACTCACACTGACACACACACTGACACACCCACACTGAAACACACACTGACACACAGACTGACACCCCCAGTGGCACACAGACACTGACACACACAGACAGATACAAACACTGACACACACAATGACACAAACACTGACACACACATACTGACACGCACCCAGACAGACACACACACAGACAAACACTGACACACACTCTGACACATACACACTGACACACACACACTGACACACAGAGTGACACACAGACTGACACACACGCTGTCACACACGCACACTGAAACACACTGACACACTGACACACTGACAGACCCACAGACTTGCGCAATCACACTGTCACACACTGACACACACACTGACACACACGCACTGACACACAGACTGACACACAAGCTGCACACAGGCACACTCACAAACACACACACACACACACTGACATGCACACACACTGACACATACACACACTGACGCATGCACACTCACACACACACACACTGACACCCACACTTGCACACACACTGATACACACATTGACACACACACACTGACACACACATTGACACTGGCACACTGACACTGACACACACACTGACACACGCACACTTACACACACATACTGACACACACAAACTGAAACACGCACTGACACACACACTGACACTCACACTGACACACACACTGACACACCCACACTGAAACACACACTGACACACAGACTGACACACCCAGTGGCACAAAGACACTGACACACACAGACTGATACAAACACTGACACACACAATGACACAAACACTGACACACACATACTGACACGCACCCAGACAGACACACACACAGACAAACACTGACACACACTCTGACACATGCACACTGACACACACACACTGACACACACTGACACACAGACTGACACACAGACTGACACACACGCTGTCACACACGCACACTGAAACACACTGACACACTGACACACTGACACACAGACAGACTTGCGCAATCACACTGTCACACACTGACACACACACTGACACACACGCACTGACACACAGACTGACACGCATGCTGCACACAGGCACACTCACAAACACACACACACACACACACACACTGACATGCACACACACACACTGACGCATGCACACTGACACACACACTGATACACACACTTACACACACTGACACACACACACTGACACACACGCACTGACACACTCAAACTAAAACACACACTGACACACAAACATACTGACACACACACTGACACACATGCACTGACACACCCACTGACACACACACACTGACACACACACTGACACTGACACACACACTGACACTGACACACACACCGACACACACACTGATACAGGCACTGACACACACACACTGACAAACACACTGACACACACACACTGAAACACACATTGACACAGAGACTGACACACAGACTGGCACACAGACACTGACACACACTGACACACACAGACTGACACACGCTCTGTCACACACACTGACACAAACACTGACACACACTCAGTGACACACACTCAGTGACACACGCACACTGACACACACACTGAGACACAAACACTGACACACCCACTGGCACACAGACACTGACACACACTGTCTCACACACACTGACACACTGATAAACATTGACACACACTCTCACACATGTGCAATGACACACACACTGACACACACTGACACACACACTGACACACAGACTGAACCAAACGCTGGCACACACTCACACCGACAATCAAGCACACACACACTGACACACTGACACACACACACAGACACACACACACTGAAAGACACTTACACACACAGACTGACACCCATTGACACCCTGAGACTGACACACACACACTGACACACGCACTGACACATGCACTGACAGACACACGCACTGACACAGACAGACTGAAAGTTACACTGACATGCAAACACACTGACACACACTGACACACACGCACTGACGAAAACACCGACACACATACTCACACAAACACACTGACACACAATAACTGACACACACACACTGGCACACACACTGACACACACGCACTGACACACACACACTGACACACACACTGGCACACACGGACTGACACACACACTGACAGACACACTGACACAGACACAATGACACACAATATCTGACACACACACACTGACACAAACACTGACACACACACACTGACACACACACGCACTGACACACATGCACTGACACACACACTGACACACACACACTCATGCACAATAATAGACACACACACACTTACACACACACTGACACACACATTGACACACACGCACTGACAAACACACACACTGATGCACACACACTCACACACACACACTGAAACACAGACTGACACACAAACACACTGACAAACATACTGACACACACGCACTGACGCACACTGACACACACGCACTGACACACACACACTGACACACACACTTACAGAGACACACTGACACAGACACAATGACACACAATATCTGACACACACACACTGACACAAACACTGACACACACACACTGACACACACACGCACTGACACACATGCACTGACACACACACTGACACACACACACTCATGCACAATAATAGACACACACACACTTACACACACACTGACACACACATTGACACACACGCACTGACAAACACACACACTGATGCACACACACTCACACACACACACTGAAACACAGACTGACACACAAACACACTGACAAACATACTGACACACACGCACTGACGCACACTGACACACACGCACTGACACACACACACTGACACACACACTTACAGAGACACACTGACACACACACTGGCACACACACTGACACACATACACTGACATACTCGTACTGACACACACACACTGAAACACACACTGACACACATGCACTGAGACACACACTGACACACAATAACTGACACACACACACGGACACACACACACTGACACTGCACACACACTGACACACACACTGACACACACATACTGACACACCCGAACTGACACACACACTGATACACACACTGACACACACACACTGAAATACACACTGACACACACTCAGTGACACACACTCACTGACACACGCACACTGACACACACACTGAGACACTAACACTGACACACACCCTGGCACACAGACACCGACACAGACTGACACACACTCAGTGACACACTCTCACTGACACACGCACACTGACACACACACTGATACACAAACACTGGCACACCCACTGGCACACAGACACTGACACACACTGACACACACATACTGTCACACACAACTGACATTCGCACTAACACGCACACACTGACACACGCGCACTGACACACGCACACATACTGACGCGCACACACTCACAAACACACACTGACAGCCACAATGACAAACACACACACTGACACACACACTGTCACATGCACTGACAGACACACGCACTGACACACACACACACACTGAAAATCACACTGACACACAAACACACTGACACACACACTGACATACATGCACTTACACACATCCTGTCACACACACACAACATCCACACCGACGCACACCCACTGATATGCACATTGACACACACACACTGACACACACACTGACACACACACACTGACACACACATACTGACACACACAAACTGACACACACACTGACACACACACACAAACATGCACACTGTCACACACACTGACACACACACAGTGACACACAGACTGACAAACATGCTGTCACACACGCACATGTGCACTGACACACACACTGACACACACACTGACACACAGACTGAACCAAATGCTGGCACACACTCACACTGACAATCACGCACACACACACTGACACACTGACACACACACACAGACACACACACACTGAAAGACACTTACACACACAGTCTGAAACAACAAATGACACCCTGAGACTGACACACACACACTGACACACACACTGACACACACACCTGACACCCACAGTGACAGACACACACTGACACACGCACTAACACATGCACTGACAGACACACGCACTGACACAGACAGACTGAAAGTTACACTGCAGACAAACACACTGACACACACACTGACACACACGCACTGACGAAAACACCGACACACACATACTCACACAAACACACTGACACACAATAACTGACACACACACACTGGCAAACACACTGACACACACGCACTGACACACACACACTGACACACAAACTTGCACACACGGATTGACACACACACTGACACACACACTGACACAGACACAATGACACACAATAACTGACACACACACACTGACACAAACACTGACACACACACACTGGCACACACACACACTGACACACACGCACTGACACACACACTGACACACACATGCTGACACACACAACTGACACACACTGACACACACACACACTGACACACACACACTGACACAAACACACTCATGCACAATAACAGACACACACACACTTACACACACACTGACACACACATTGACACACACGCACTGACAAACACACACACTGATGCACACACACTCACACACAGACACTGAAACATAGACTGACACACAAACACACTGACAAACACACTGACACACACGCACTGACACACACTGACACACACACACTGACACACACACACTGACATACACGTACTGACACACACACACTGACACACACACTGACACACACGCACTGACACACACACACTGACACACACAAACACTGACACACACACTTACACAAACACACTGACACACACACTTACAGAGACACCCTGACACACACACTGACACACACACACTGACACACACACACTGACATACTCATACTGACACACACACACTGAAACACACACTGACACACATGCACTGACACACACTGACACGCACCCAGACAGACACACACACAGACAAACACTGACACACACTCTGACACATGCACACTGACACACACACACTGACACACACTGACACACAGACTGACACACAGACTGACACACACGCTGTCACACACGCACACTGAAACACACTGACACACTGACACACCCACACAGACTGACACACCCACAGGCACACAGACACTGCCACACACAGACTGACACACAGACTGTCACACACACTGACACACACATTTACACACACAATGACACAAACACTGACACACCCACTGGCACACACACACTGACACACACTGACACACAGACTGACACACAGACTGACACACACGCTGTCACACACGCACACTGAAACACACTGACACACTGACACACCCACAGACTTGCGCAATCACACTGACACACACTGACACACACACTGACACACACGCACTGACACACAGACTGACACACATGCTGCACACAGGCACACTCACAAACACACACACACACACACACACTGACATGCACACACACTGACACATACACACACTGACGCATGCACACTGACACACACACTGATACACACACTTACACACACTGACACACACACTGACACACACGCACTGACACACTCAAACTAAAACACACACTGACACACAAACATACTGACACACACACTGACACACATGCACTGACACACCCACTGACACACACACACTGACACACACACTGACACACACACTGACACACACACTGACACTGACACACACACCGACACACACACTGATACAGGCACTGACACACACACACTGACAAACACACTGACACACACACACTGAAACACACATTGACACAGAGACTGACACACAGACTGGCACACAGACACAGACACACACTGACACACACAGACTGACACACACACTGTCACACACACTGACACAAACACTGACACACACTCAGTGACACACACTCAGTGACACACGCACACTGACACACACACTGAGACACAAACACTGACACACCCACTGGCACACAGACACTGACACACACTGTCTCACACACACTGACACACTGATAAACATTGACACACACTCTCACACATGTGCACTGACACACACACTGACACACACTGACACACACTGACACACAGACTGAACCAAACGCTGGCACACACTCACACTGACAATCACGCACACACACACTGACACACTGACACACACACACAGACACACACACACTGAAAGACACTTACACACACAGACTGACACCCAATGACACCCTGAGACTGACACACACACACTGACACACACACTGACACACACACCTGACACCCACAGTGACACACACACACTGACACACGCACTGACACATGCACTGACAGACACACGCACTGACACAGACAGACTGAAAGTTACACTGACATGCAAACACACTGACACACACACTGACACACACACACTGGCACACACACTGACACACACGCACTGACACACACACACTGACACACACACTGGCACACACGGACTGACACACACACTGACACACACACTGACACAGACACAATGACACACAATATCTGACACACACACACTGACACAAACACTGACACACACACACTGACACACACACACACTGACACACACGCACTGACACACACACTGACACACACATACTGGCACACACAACTGACACACACACACACTGACACGCACATACACTGACGCACACACACTGACGCACACACTGACACACACACACTCATGCACAATAACAGACACACACACACTTACACACACACTGATACACACATTGACACACACGCACTGACAAACACACACACTGATGCACACACACTCACACACACACACTGAAACAAAGACTGACACACAAACACACTGACAAACACACTGACACACACGCACTGGCCCACACACACTGACACACACACTTGCACACACGGATTGACACACACACTGACACACACACTGACACAGACACAATGACACACAATAACTGACACACACACACACTGACACAAACACTGACACACACACACTGGCACACACACACACTGACACACACGCACTGACACACACACTGACACACACATGCTGACACACACAACTGACACACACTGACACACACACACACTGACACACACACACTGACACGCACATACACTGACGCACACACACTGACGCACACACTGACACACACACACTCATGCACAATAACAGTCACACACACACTTACACACACACTGACACACACATTGACACACACGCACTGACAAACACACACACTGATGCACACACACTCACACACAGACACTGAAACATAGACTGACACACAAACACACTGACAAACACACTGACACACACGCACTGACACACACTGACACACACACACTGACATACACGTACTGACACACACACACTGACACACACACTGACACACACGCACTGACACACACACACTGACACACACAAACACTGACACACACACTTACACAAACTCACTGACACACACACTTACAGAGACACCCTGACACACACACTGACACACACACACTGACACACACACACTGACATACTCATACTGACACACACACACTGAAACACACACTGACACACATGCACTGACACACACTGACACGCACCCAGACAGACACACACACAGACAAACACTGACACACACTCTGACACATGCACACTGACACACACACACTGACACACACTGACACACAGACTGACACACAGACTGACACACACGCTGTCACACACGCACACTGAAACACACTGACACACTGACACACCCACAGACTTGCGCAATCACACTGACACACACTGACACACACACTGACACACACGCACTGACACACAGACTGACACACATGCTGCACACAGGCACACTCACAAACACACACACACACACACACACACTGACATGCACATACACTGACACATACACACACTGACGCATGCACACTGACACACACACTGTTACACACACTTACACACACTGACACACACACTGACACACACGCACTGACACACTCAAACTAAAACACACACTGACACACAAACATACTGACACACACACTGACACACATGCATTGACACACCCACTGACACACACACACTGACACACACACTGACACTGACACACACACTGACACACACACCGACACACACACTGATACAGGCACTGACACACACACACTGACAAACACACTGACACACACACACTGAAACACACATTGACACAGAGACTGACACACAGACTGGCACACAGACACAGACACACACTGACACACACAGACTGACACACACACTGTCACACACACTGACACAAACACTGACACACACTCAGTGACACACACTCAGTGACACACGCACACTGACACACACACTGAGACACAAACACTGACACACCCACTGGCACACAGACACTGACACACACTGTCTCACACACACTGACACACTGATAAACATTGACACACACTCTCACACATGTGCACTGACACACACACTGACACACACTGACACACACTGACACACAGACTGAACCAAACGCTGGCACACACTCACACTGACAATCACGCACACACACACTGACACACTGACACACACACACAGACACACACACACTGAAAGACACTTATACACACAGACTGACACCCAATGACACCCTGAGACTGACACACACACACTGACACACACACTGACACACACACCTGACACCCACAGTGACACACACACACTGACACACGCACTGACACATGCACTGACAGACACACGCACTGACACAGACAGACTGAAAGTTACACTGACATGCAAACACACTGACACACACACACTGACACACACACACTGGCACACACACTGACACACACGCACTGACACACACACACTGACACACACACTGGCACACACGGACTGACACACACACTGACACACACACTGACACAGACACAATGACACACAATATCTGACACACACTGACACAAACACTGACACACACACACTGACACACACACACACTGACACACACGCACTGACACACACACTGACGCACACACTGACACACACACACTCATGCACAATAACAGACACACACACACACTTACACACACACTGACACACACATTGACACACACGCACTGACAAACACACACACTGATGCACACACACTCACACACACACACTGAAACACAGACTGACACACAAACACACTGACAAACACACTGACACACACGCACTGGCGCACACTGACACACACGCCCTGACACACACACACTGACACACACACTTACAGAGACACACTGACACACACACTGACACACACACTGACACACACACACTGACATACTCGTACTGACACACACACACTGAAACACACACTGACACACATGCACTGAGACACACACTGACACACAATAACTGACACACACACACGGACACACACACACTGACACTGCACACACACTGACACACACACTGACACACACAAACTGACACACCCAAACTGACACACACACTGATACACACACTGACACACACACACTGAAATACACACTGACACACACTCAGTGACACACACTCACTGACACACGCACACTGACACACACACTGAGACACTAACACTGACACACACCCTGGCACACAGACACCGACACAGACTGACACACACTCAGTGACACACTCTCACTGACACACGCACACTGACACACCCACTGATACACAAACACTGGCACACCCACTGGCACACAGACACTGACACACACATACTGTCACACACAACTGACATTCGCACTAACACGCACACACTGACACACGCGCACTGAAACACACACACATACTGACGCGCACACACTCACAAACACACACTGACAGCCACAATGACACACACACACACTGTCACATGCACTGACAGACACACGCACTGACACACACACACACACTGAAAATCACACTGACACACAAACACACTGACACACACACTGACATACATGCACTTACACACATCCTGTCACACATACACAACATACACACCGACGCACACCCACTGATATACACATTGACACACACACTCTGACACACACACTGATACTAACACATACACTGACACACACACTGACACTGACACTCATACTGACACTGACATACACACTGTCACACACACTGACACTGACACACTGACACAGACACACACCCTGACACACATCTACTGACACACACATACTGACACACAAAAACTGACACACACACTGATACACACAATGACACTCACACTGACACCCACACACTGACACACACACACACTGAAACACACACCGACACACAGACTGACACACTCACTGGCACACAGACACTGACACACACAGACTGACACACAAGCTGACACACACACTGACACACACACTGTCACACGCAATGACACAAACACTGACACACACACTGACACACACTCAGTGACACACACTCACTGACTCACACAGTGACACAAGCACGCAGACACACACACTGAGACACAAAACCTGACACACCCACTGACACACAGACACTGACACACACTGACACACACATACTGACGTACACAACAGACACACACACTGACACACACAGACACACGCACACACTGACAAACACTGACACACACTCTGACACATGCGCACTGACACACACTTAATGACACATACTGACACACAGACTGACACACAGACACACATGCTGTCACACACGCACACTGACACACACACACACTGACACACTGACACGCACACACACTGACACACACACATACACACACACTGACACACACAGACACACGCACACACTGACAAACACTGACACACACTCTGACACATGCGCACTGACACACACTTAATGACACATACTGACACACAGACTGACACACAGACACACATGCTGTCACACATGCACACTGACACACACACACTGACACACACTGACACACAGACTGACACACAGACTGACACACACGCTGTCACACACGCACACTGAAACACACTGACACACTGACACACCCACAGACTTGCGCAATCACACTGACACACACTGACACACACACTGACACACACGCACTGACACACAGACTGACACACATGCTGCACACAGGCACACTCACAAACACACACACACACACACACACTGACATGCACATACACTGACACATACACACACTGACGCATGCACACTGACACACACACTGATACACACACTTACACACACTGACACACACACTGACACACACGCACTGACACACTCAAACTAAAACACACACTGACACACAAACATACTGACACACACACTGACACACATGCATTGACACACCCACTGACACACACACACTGACACACACACTGACACTGACACACACACTGACACACACACTGACACACACACCGACACACACACTGATACAGGCACTGACACACACACACTGACAAACACACTGACACACACACACTGAAACACACATTGACACAGAGACTGACACACAGACTGGCACACAGACACAGACACACACTGACACACACAGACTGACACACACACTGTCACACACACTGACACAAACACTGACACACACTCAGTGACACACACTCAGTGACACACGCACACTGACACACACACTGAGACACAGGCACTGACACACCCACTGGCACACAGACACTGACACACACTGTCTCACACACACTGACACACTGATAAACATTGACACACACTCTCACACATGTGCACTGACACACACACTGACACACACTGACACACAGACTGAACCAAACGCTGGCACACACTCACACTGACAATCACGCACACACACACTGACACACACACACAGACACACACACACTGAAAGACACTTATACACACAGACTGACACCCAATGACACCCTGAGACTGACACACACACACTGACACACACACTGACACACACACCTGACACCCACAGTGACACACACACACTGACACACGCACTGACACATGCACTGACAGACACACGCACTGACACAGACAGACTGAAAGTTACACTGACATGCAAACACACTGACACACACACTGACACACACACACTGGCACACACACTGACACACACGCACTGACACACACACACTGACACACACACTGGCACACACGGACTGACACACACACTGACACACACACTGACACAGACACAATGACACACAATATCTGACACACACACACTGACACAAACACTGACACACACACACTGACACACACACACACTGACACACACGCACTGACACACACACTGACACACACATACTGGCACACACAACTGACACACACACACACTGACACGCACATACACTGACGCACACACACTGACGCACACACTGACACACACACACTCATGCACAATAACAGACACACACACACACTTACACACACACTGACACACACATTGACACACACGCACTGACAAACACACACACTGATGCACACACACTCACACACACACACTGAAACACAGACTGACACACAAACACACTGACAAACACACTGACACACACGCACTGGCGCACACTGACACACACGCCCTGACACACACACACTGACACACACACTTACAGAGACACACTGACACACACACTGACACACACACTGACACACACACACTGACATACTCGTACTGACACACACACACTGAAACACACACTGACACACATGCACTGAGACACACACTGACACACAATAACTGACACACACACACACGGACACACACACACTGACACTGCACACACACTGACACACACACTGACACACACATACTGACACACCCAAACTGACACACACACTGATACACACACTGACACACACACACTGAAATACACACTGACACACACTCAGTGACACACACTCACTGACACACGCACACTGACACACACACTGAGACACTAACACTGACACACACCCTGGCACACAGACACCGACACAGACTGACACACACTCAGTGACACACTCTCACTGACACACGCACACTGACACACCCACTGATACACAAACACTGGCACACCCACTGGCACACAGACACTGACACACACATACTGTCACACACAACTGACATTCGCACTAACACGCACACACTGACACACGCGCACTGAAACACACACACATACTGACGCGCACACACTCACAAACACACACTGACAGCCACAATGACACACACACACACTGTCACATGCACTGACAGACACACGCACTGACACACACACACACACTGAAAATCACACTGACACACAAACACACTGACACACACACTGACATACATGCACTTACACACATCCTGTCACACATACACAACATACACACCGACGCACACCCACTGATATACACATTGACACACACACTCTGACACACACACTGATACTAACACAAACACTGACACACACACTGACACTGACACCCACACTGACACACACACGCTGACACACACATACTGACACACACAAACTGACACACACACTGACACACACACACTAACATGCACACTGTCACACACACTGACACACACACACTGACACACAGACTGACAAACATGCTGTCACACACGCACACTGACACACACACACTGACATGCACACACACTGACACATACACACACTGACGCACGCACACTGACACACACACTGATACACACACTTACTCACACACACTGACACACACACTGACACACACGCACTGACACACACACACACTGACGCACACACACTCACACACACACACACTGACACCCACACTTGCACACACGCTGATACACACATTGACACACACACACTGACCCACACATTGACACTGGCACACTGACACTGACACACACACTGACACACGCACACTTACACACACATACTGACACACACAAAGTGACACACGCACTGATACACACACTGACACTCACACTGACACACACACTGACACACCCACACTGAAACACACGCTGACACACAGACTGACACACCCAGTGGCACACAGACACTGACACACACAGACTGATACAAACACTGACACACACAATGACACAAACACTGACACACACATACTGACACGCACCCAGACAGACACACACACAGACAAACACTGACACACACTCTGACACATGCACACTGACACACACACACTGACACACACTGACACACAGACTGACACACAGACTGACACACACGCTGTCACACACGCACACTGAAACACACGCACACACTGACACACTGACACACCCACAGACTTGCGTAATCACACTGACACACACTGACACACACACTGACACACACGCACTGACACACAGACTGACACACATGCTGCACACAGGCACACTCACAAACACACACTGACATGCACACACACTGACACATACACACACTGACGCATGCACACTGACACACACACTGATACACACACTTACTCACACACACTGACACACACACTGACACACACGCACTGACACACACACACACACTGACGCACACACACTCACACACCCACACACTGACACCCACACTTGCACACACACTGATACACACATTGACACACACACACTGACACACATACTGACACTGACACACACACTGACACACACACTGACACTGACACACTGAGACTGACACACACACTGACACACGCACACTTACACACACATACTGACACACACAAACATACACACGCACTGATACACACACTGACACTCACACTGACACACACACACTGACACACACACTGACACACCCACACTGAAACACACACTGACACACAGACTGACACACCCAGTGGCACACAGACACTGACACGCACAGACTGATACAAACACTGACACACACAATGACACAAACACTGACACACACATACTGACACGCGCATGACACACTCACTGACACACACACAGACAGACACACACACAGACAAACACTGACACACACTCTGACACATGCGCACTGACTCACACACACTGACACACACTGACACACACACTGAAACACAGACTGACACACATGCTGTCACACACGCACCCTGACACACACACACACACACTGACACACTGACACACTGACACACCCACGCATTTGCGCAACCACACTGACACACACTGACACACACACTGACACACACGCACTGACACACACACACTGATGCACACACACTCACACACACACACACTGACACACACACTGACAAATGCACTGACAGACACACGCACTGACACACACAAACTAAAACACACACTGACACACAAACATACTGACACACACACTGACACACATGCACTGACACACCCACTGACACACACACACTGACACACACACTGACACTGACACACACACTGACACACACACTGACACTGACACACACACCGACACACACACTGATACAGGCACTGACACACACAGACTGACAAACACACTGACACACACACACTGAAACACACATTGACACAGAGACTGACACACAGACTGGCACACAGACACTGACACACACAGACTGACACACACACTGACACACACACTGACACAAACACTGACACACACTCAGTGACACACACTCAGTGACATACGCACACTGACACACACACTGAGACACAAACACTGATACACCCACTGGCACACAGACACTGACACACACTCTCTCACACACACTGACACACTGATAAACATTGACACACACTCTCACACATGTGCACTGACACACACACTGTCACACACTAACACACAGACTGAACCAAACGCTGGCACACACTCACACTGACAATCACGCACACACACACAGACACACACACACTGAAAGACACATACACACACAGACTGAAACACCAAATGAAACCCTGAGACTGACACACACACACTGACACACACACTGACACACACACCTGACACCCACAGTGACAGACACACACTGACACACGCACTGACACATGCACTGACAGACACACGCACTGACACAGACAGACTGAAAGTTACACTGACATGCAAACACACTGACAGACACACTGACACACACGCACTGACGAAAACACTGACACACACATACTCACACAAATACACTGACACACAATAACTGACACACACACACTGGCACACACACTGACACACATGCACTGACACACACACACTGACACACACACTTGCACACACGGATTGACACACACACTGACACACACACTGACACAGACACAATGACACACAATAACTGACACACACACACACTGATACAAACACTGACACACACACACTGGCACACACACACACTGACACACACGCACTGACACACACACTGACACACACATGCTGACACACACAACTGACACACACTGACACACACACACACTGACACACACACACTGACACGCACATACACTGACGCATACACACTGACGCACACACTGACACACACACACTCATGCACAATAACAGACACACACACACTTACACACACACTGACACACACATTGACACACACGCACTGACAAACACACACACTGATGCACACACACTCACACACACACACTGAAACATAGACTGACACACAAACACACTGACAAACACACTGACACACACGCACTGACACACACTGACATACACACACTGACACACACACACTGACATACACGTACTGACACACACACACTGACACACACACACTGACACACACAAACACTGACACACACACTTACACAAACACACTGACACACACACTTACAGACACCCTGACACACACACTGACACACACACACTGACACACACACACTGACATATTCGTACTGTCACACACACACTGAAACACACACTGACACACATGCACTGACACACACTGACACACACACACTGACACACACACACTGACATACACGTACTGACACACACACACTGACACACACACTGACACACACGCACTGACACACACACACTGACACACACAAACACTGACACACACACTTACACAAACACACTGACACACACACTTACAGAGACACACTGACACACACACTGACACACACACACTGACACACACACACTGACATACTCGTACTGACACACACACACTGAAACACACACTGACACACATGCACTGAGACACACACTGACACACAATAACTGACACACACACACGGACAAACACACACTGACACTGCACACACACTGACACACACACTGACACACACATACTGACACACCCGAACTGACACACACACTGATACACACACTGACACATACACACTGAAATACACACTGACACACACTCAGTGACACACACTCACTGACACACGCACACTGACACACACACTGAGACACTAACACTGACACACACCCTGGCACACAGACACCGACACATACTGACACACACTCAGTGACACACTCTCACTGACACACAGACTGAACCAAACGCTGCCACACACTCACACTGACAATCACGCACACACACACTGACACACTGACACGCGCACAGACTGAAACACACACACTTATGCAAACACACTGACACACACAATTACAGACACACACTGAAACCTACATTGACTCACACACACACTGACACACACACACACACACTGACACGCACACACTCACACACACACACTGACACCAACAATGACAATCACACACTGACACACACACTGACACATGCACTGACAGAGACACGCACTGACACACACACTGAAACACACACTGACAAACAAACACACTGACACACACACTGACACACATGGACTGACACACACGGCCACACACACCCTGACACACACTGATACACAATCACTGACACACAAACACTGACACACACACCGACACACACACTGACACACACACACTGACACACACGCACTGACACAGACACTGACACACAAATACAGACACACTTAACTGACACACACTCACACACACACACACTGCCACCCACAATGGCACACACACACTGACACACTGACACTGACACACACACTGACACACACACAGACACACACATACTGACACACACAAACTGACACACAGACTGACACACACATACTAACACGCACACTGTGACACACACACACACTGACACACAGACTGACACACAGATGGACACACATGCTGTCACACACACACACTGACACACACATACTGACACACACACTGATACACACACTTACACACATACACTGACACACACACTGATACACACATTGACCCACACACACTGACACACATACTGACACTGACATACACACTGTCACACACACTGACACTGACACACTGACACAGACACACACCCTGACACACATCTACTGACACACACATACTGACACACAAAAACTGACACACACACTGATACACACAATGACACTCACACTGACACCCACACACTGACACACACACACACTGAAACACACACCGACACACAGACTGACACACTCACTGGCACACAGACACTGACACACACAGACTGACACACAAGCTGACACACTCACTGACACACACACTGTCACACGCAATGACACAAACACTGACACACACACTGACACACACTCAGTGACACACACTCACTGACTCACACAGTGACACAAGCACGCAGACACACACACTGAGACACAAAACCTGACACACCCACTGACACACAGACACTGACACACACTGACACACACATACTGACGTACACAACAGACACACACACTGACACACACAGACACACGCACACACTGACAAACACTGACACACACTCTGACACATGCGCACTGACACACACTTAATGACACATACTGACACACAGACTGACACACAGACACACATGCTGTCACACACGCACACTGACACACACACACACTGACACACTGACACGCACACACACTGACACACACACATACACACACACTGACACACACAATGACACAAACACTGACACACACACTGACACACACTCAGTGACACACACTTTTTGACAAACGCTACACTGACACACACACTGAGACACAAGCACTGACACACCCACTGGCACACAGACACTGACACACACTGACACACACATACTGACTCACACAATAACTGACACACACACACTGACACACACACACACTGACACACACGCACTCGCACACACACTGACACACACATACTGACACACAGAACTGACACACACTCACAAAAGCACACTGACACCCACAATGACACACACACACTGACACACACACTGACACATGCACTGACACACACACACTGACACATACACACACTGACACACACATACTGACACACACAAACTGACACACACACTGACACACACACACTAACATGCACACTGTCACACACACTGACACACACACACTGACACACAGACTGACAAACATGCTGTCACACACGCACACTGACACACACACACTGACATGCACACACACTGACACATACACACACTGACGCACGCACACTGACACACACACTGACACACACACTTACTCACACACACTGACACACACACACACACTGATGCACACACACTCACACACACACACACTGACACCCACACTTGCACACACACTGATACACACATTGACACACACACACTGACCCACACATTGACACTGGCACACTGACACTGACACACACACTGACACACGCACACTTACACACACATACTGACACACACAAACTGACACACGCACTGATACACACA
Organism: Scyliorhinus torazame; assembly: GCF_047496885.1. Lineage (NCBI taxonomy): Eukaryota > Metazoa > Chordata > Chondrichthyes > Carcharhiniformes > Scyliorhinidae > Scyliorhinus > Scyliorhinus torazame. The sequence goes on from NC_092719.1 coordinate 222,486,859, forward strand.
CTGGCACTCACACTGACACACACACTGACACACCCACACTGAAACACACGCTGACACACAGACTAACACACCCAGTGGCACACAGACACTGACACACACAGACTGATACAAACACTGACACACACAATGACACAAACACTGACACACACATACTGACACGCACCCAGACAGACACACACACAGACAAACACTGACACACACTCTGACACATGCACACTGACACACACACACTTACACACACTGACACACAGACTGACACACGGACTGACACACACGCTGTCACACACGCACACTGAAACACACACACACACACTGACACACTGACACACTGACACACCCACAGACTTGCATAATCACACTGACACACACTGACACACACACTGACACACACTCACTGACACACAGACTGGCACACATGCTGCACACAGGCACACTCACAAACACACACACACACACACACTGACATGCACACACACTGACACATACACACACTGATGCATGCACACTGACACACACACTGATACACACACTTACTCACACACACTGACACACACACTGACACACACGCACTGACACACACACACACACTGACGCACACACACCCACACACTGACACCCACACTTGCACACACACTGATACACACATTGACACACACACACTGACACACATACTGACACTGACACACACACTGACACACACACTGACACTGACACACTGAGACTGACACACACACTGACACACGCACACTTACACACACATACTGACACACACAAACTTACACACGCACTGATACACACACTGACACTCACACTGACACACACACACTGACACACACACTGATACACCCACACTGAAACACACACTGACACACAGACTGACACACCCAGTGGCAGACAGACACTGACACGCACAGACTGATACAAACACTGACACACACAATGACACAAACACTGACACACACATACTGACACGCGCATGACACACTCACTGACACACACACAGACAGACACACACACAGACAAACACTGACACACACTCTGACACATGCGCACTGACTCACACACACTGACACACACTGACACACACACTGAAACACAGACTGACACACATGCTGTCACACACGCACACTGACACACACACACACACACACTGACACACTGACACACTGACACACCCACACATTTGCGCAACCACACTGACACACACTGACACACACACTGACACACACGCACTGACACACACACACTGATGCACACACACTCACACACACACACACTGACAAACACACTGACAAATGCACTGACAGACACACGCACTGCCACACACAAACTAAAACACACTGACACACAAACATACTGACACACACACCATTCAGTGACACACACTCAGTGACATTCGCACACTGACACACATACTGAGACACAAACACTGACACACCCACTGACACACAAACACACTGAAACACACACTGACACACATGCACTGACACACACACTGAAACACACACACACTGACAGACACACTGACACACACCCATTGACACACACACACTGATACACATATTGAAACACATACACTGACACACATACTGACACTAACACACTGACAATGACACACACAGACAGACACACACTGAGACACACCTACTGACACACACAAACTGACACACACACTGACACACACACACTAATACGCACACTGTCACACACTGACACACACACTGACACATGCACTGACAGACACACGCACCGGCACACACACTGACACACACATACTGACACACACATACTGACACAAACACTGACACACACTCTGACACATGCGCACTGACAAACACACACTGACACACACTGACACACAGTCTGACACACACACTGTCACACACGCACACTGACACACACAAACTGACACACTGACACGCAAACACACTGACTCACAGACTGACACACATACACTTACAGACACATACTGACACACACACTGACACTCACGCACTGACACACCACACACTGATGCACACACACTCACACATACACTGACACCCACAATGACACACACACACTGGCTCACACACCGACACATGCACTGACAGACACACGCACTGACACACACAAACTGAAACACACACTGACACAGAAACACACTGACACACACACTGACACACATGCACTGACACGCACACTGACACACAATAACTGACACACACACTGACGCACACGCTGACACATGCACTGACACACACACACACTGAATGACACACACACTGACTCACACACTGACACACACACACTAACACACACACTGTCACACACACTGACACACACACACAGACACACACACATGGACATACTCCCACTTACACACACACTGATACACACATTGGCACACACACATACTGACACTGACACACACACACTGACACTGACACACGTACACTGACACACACATACTGACACACACAAACTGACACACACACAGATACACACACTGACACACACACACTGACACACACACATTGACACAGACACTGACACACACTCCAAAACACACACTGACACAAAGACTGACACACCCACTGGCACACAGACTCTGACACACACTGACACTCACAGACTGACACACAGACTGACACACGCACTGACACACACACTGACACACACAATGACACTAACACTGACACACATTCAGTGACACACACTCAGTGACACTCGCACACTGACACACATACTGAGACACAAACACTGACACACCCACTGACACACAAACACACTGAAACACACACTGACACACATGCACTGACACACACACTGAAACACACACACACTGACAGACACACTGACACACACCCATTGACACACACACACTGATACACATATTGACACACACACACTGACACACATACTGACACTAACACACTGACAATGACACACACAGACAGACACACACTGACACACACATACTGACACACAAATACACACACTGTCACACACTGACACACACACTGACACATGCACTGGCAGACACACGCACTGGCACACACACTCTGACACACACATGCTGACACACACTGACACACAGTCTGTCACACACTGTCACACACGCACACTGACACACACACACACACACTGACACACTGACACGCACACACACTGACACACACACACTTCCACAAACACACGCACTGGCACACACACTCTGACACACACATGCTGACACACACTGACACACAGTCTGTCACACACACTGACACACACGCACTGACACACCACACACTGATGGACACACACTCACACATACACTGACACCCACAATGACACACACACACTGGCTCACACACCGACACATGCACTGACAGACACACGCACTGACACACACAAACTGAAACACACACTGACACAGAAACACACTGACATACACACTGACACACATGCACTGACACGCACACTGACACACAATAACTGACACACACACTGACGCACACGCTGACACATGCACTGACACACACACACACTGAATGACACACACACTGACTCACACACTGACACACACACACTAACACACACACTGTCACACACACTGACACACACACACAGGCACACACACATTGGCACACACACATATTGACACACACACTGACACACACACTGACACACACATACTGACACACAAAAACTGACACACACTAATACACACACTGACACACAGACACTGACACACACACATTGACACACACACTGACACACACACTAAAACACACACTGACACAAAGACTGACACACCCACTGGCACACAGACTCTGACATACACTGACACACACAGACTGACACGCAGACTGACACACGCACTGAAAAACACACTGACACACACAATGACACAAACACTGACACACATACAGTGACACACTCAGTGACACTCGAACACTGAGACACACACTGAGACACAATCATTGACACACCCACTGACACACAAACACACTGAAACACACACTGACACACATGCACTGACACGCACACTGAAACACACACACACTGACAGACACACTGACACACACCCACTGACACACACACACTGATACACACATTGACACACACACTGACACACATACTGACACTAACACACTGACACTGACACACAGACTGACACATACATACTGACACACACAAACTGACACACACTGACACACACACACTAATGCGCACACTGACACACACTGACACACACACTGACACATGCACTGACAGACACACGGACTGGCACACACACACTGAAACACACACTGACACACAAACAGACTGAAACACACACTGACACACATGCACTGACACACGCACAGACACACACACACTGACACAAATCCACTGACACACACACACACTGATACACACATTGACACACAAACACTGACACACATACTGACACTAACACACTGACGCACATACTGACACTAACACACTGACATACACACACTGACACACACACACTGACACACAGACTGACACACAGACTGTCACACACACTGTCACACATGCCCACTGACACACACACACACACACTGACACGCACACACACTGACAAATACAGACACTGAAGCTCACACACTGATACACACACACTGACACCCACAATGACACACACACAGTGATACACACATTGACACACACACACTGACACACAAACACACTGACACACACACTGAAACACATGCACTGAAACGCACACTCTAACACGCACATACTGACACACACACACACTGACACACAATAATTGACACACACACACTGACACACACACTGATACACATGCACTAAAACACACACACTGACACACACACTGGCACACAAGCACTGACACACGCACACACTGACACACACACGCTGACACACAATAACTGACACACTCTCACTGACACACACTGACATACACGCACTGACACTCACACTGGCACACACACACTGACACACACGCACTGATGGCACACTGACATACTGACACACACTGACAAACACACACTCTGACACACACACACACTGACACACATGCACAGACATACACTGACACACACACACTGACACACATGCACTGACACATGCACAAATGCACCGACTGACACACACGCTGTCACATACACACACTGAAACACACACAGACACACTGATACAAACATACACTGACACACACACACACTGACGCACACACACTGACACACACACTGACATACTGTCACACACTGACACACACACTGACAAACACACACTCTGATACGCACACATACTTACACACACACACACTTCCGCAAAAACACTCTGTCACACACTAACACACACACAGACACACACGCACTGACACACACAATGACACACACACACTGGCTCACACACTGGCACACACACACTGACACACACACTGACACACACACACACTGACACACACACACTGACACACACACAGACTGACACACACTGACACACAGACTGACACACAAGCTGTCACATACGCGCACTGACACACACACACATACACGTGCACACACTGTCACACACAAACACAGGCACACACACTGACATACTGACACACACTGACACACACACTGACACACACACACACTGACACACACTGACACACACACACTGACACACACAACTGACACACACTGACACACACACAGACATGCACGTACTGACACACACACTGTCACACAAACTGACACACACACTGACACACGCACTGGCACACACACTGAGACACACCCACTGACACACAAAGACCGATACACACACACTGAAATACACGCACTGACACACACACACTCTGATACGCACACATACTGACACACACACACACTTCCGCAAAAACACTCTGTCACACACTAACACACACACAGACACACACGCACTGACACACACAATGACACACACACACTGGCTCACACACTGGCACACACACACTGGCACACACACACTGACACACACACACACTGACACACACACACTGACACACACACAGACTGACACACACTGACACACAGACTGACACACAAGCTGTCACATACGCGCACTGACACACACACACATACAAGCGCACACACTGTCACACACAAACACAGACACACACACTGACATACTGACACACACACTGACACACACACACACACTGACACACACACACTGACACACACAACTGCCACACACTGACACACACACAGACATGCACGTACTGACACCACACTGTCACACAAACTGACACACGCACTGACACACGCACTGGCACACACACTGAGACACACCCACTGACACACAAAGACCGATACACACACACTGAAATACACGCACTGACACACACACAATGACACACACACATAAACACTCACTGACAGACACACACTGACATACATACACTGACACAAACACTGACACGCACATTTACACACACACGTTGACTCACAGACTGACACACATGCACTGACACGCCCACACTGACACACACACTGACACACATACTTACACACACAACTGACACCACACACTGACACACATACAGTGACACACACACTGACACGCACACTTACACACACACAGACACTCACACACTGACACACATACACTGACACACACACTGAAACACACTGACACACACACTGTCACACACACTGACACACACACACACTGACACACACAACTGACACACACTGACACACACACTCTGACACACACAACTGACACACACTGACACACACACACTGACACACACAACTGACACACACTGACGCACACACACTGGCACACACACTGACATACTGACACACACTAACACACACTGACACACACACAGACACACACACACTGATACACACACACACTGACACACACAACTGACACACACTGTCACATACACACTGACATACATGAACTGACATGCACACAGTGACAGACACTGACACACACACTGACACACACACACTGCCACACAAACACTGACACACACACTGACACACACACTGTCACACACACTGACACACACACTATTACACACATTGACACACACACACTGACACACATACTGACACTGACACACACACTGACACACACACTGACACTGACACACACACTGACACACACACACTGACCCACACACTGACACATACAAACTGACACACACACTCACTGACACACACACACTGACACACACACTGTCACACACACTGACACACACACTGACACACACACTGTCACCCACCCACTGACACACACACACTGATACACAAATTGACACACACACACACTGACACACATACTGACACTGACACACACACTGACACACACACTGACACTGACACACACACTGACTCACACACACTGACCCACACACTGACACATACACACTGACATACATGCAATGACACGCACACAATGACAGACACTGACACACACACTGACACACACACTGCCACACATACACTGACACACACACTGACACACACACTGTCACACACACTGGCACACAAACTGACACACACACTGATACACACACTGGCACACACACACACTGACACACACAAACACTGACAAACACACTGGCACACAGACTGACACACCCACTGGCGCACAGACACTGACACACACACACTGACAGATACACACTGAAACACACACTGACGTACATAATGACACTAACACTGACACACACACTGACACACACACTGAAACACAGTCAGTATCACACACTCACTGACATGCACACTGACGCACACTGACACACACACACTGACACACACACACACTGACACACACACTGACACACACACACTGACACACACACTAAAACACACGCACTGACATACACACTGACACACATGCACTGACACACACACTGACTCACACACACACTGAAACACACACTGATACACACACTAACACACACACACTGACACACACACTGACACACAAAGACACGGAAACACACATTGCCACACAAACTCACACACACACACAGACACACGCACTGACACAGACACACTGAAACAGGCACTGACACACAAACACACTGAAACACACACTGACACACACACTGACACACACACACTGACGCACAATAACTGACACTCACAATGACACACAGACTGACACACACTGACACACAGACTAACACACACGCTGTCACATATGCACACTGACACACACACACTGACACACACACACACTGACACACACACTTACACAGACACACTGACACACACACTGAAACACATGCACTGACATACACACTGACACACATGCACTGACACACACACTGACTCACACACACACTGAAACACACACTGACACACACACTAACACACACACACTGACACACACACTGACACACAAAGACACTGAAACACACATTGACACACAAACGCACACACACACACAGACACACGCACTGACACAGACACACTGAAACAGACACTGACACACAAACACACTGAAACACACACTGACACACACACTGACACACAATAACTGACACTCACACAATGACACACAGACTGACACACACTGACACACAGACTGACACACACGCTGTCACATATGCACACTGACACACACACACTGACACACACACACACTGACACACACACTTACACAGACACACTGACACACACACTGAAACACACGCACTGACATACACACTGACACACATGCACTGACACACACACTGACTCACACACACACTGAAACACACACTGACACACGCACTAACACACACACACTGACACACACACTGACACACAAAGACACTGAAACACACATTGACACACAAACTCACACACACACACAGACACATGCACTGACACACACACACTGAAACAGACACTGACACACAAACACACTGAAACACACACTGACACACACACTGACACACTGACACACTCACACTGACACACATACTGTCACACAAACTGACACATGCACTGACACACACACTGACACACACCCACTGACACACACACACGCCGATACACACACACTGACATACACGCACTGACACACACACAATGACACAGACACAGAAACACACACTGACAGACACACACTGACACATATACACTGACACACAAAGTGACACGCACACTGACACACACACACTGACCCACACATGCTGGCACACACCCTGGCACACACACACTGACACACTCACTGGCACACACACACTGACACACATACACGCGGACACACACATTCACACTGACAAACACACACACAATGACACACAGACTGACACACAGACTGTCACATACGCACACTGACACACACACACACACTGACACACACACACACTGACGCACACACACTGACACACACACTGACATACTGACACACACTAACACACACTGACACACACACAGACACACACACACTGACACACACACACACTGACACACACAACTGACACACACTGTCACATTCACACTGACATACATGAACTGACACGCACACAATGACAGGCACTGACACACACACTGTCACACACAAACAGCCACACACACACTGACACACACACTGACACACACACTGTCACACACACTGATACACACACTGACACACACACTGACACACACACACTGACACACACACCGTTACACACATTGACACACACACACTGACACACATACTGACACTGACACACACACTGACACACACACTTACACTGACACACACACTGACACACACACACTGACCCACACATTGACACATACAAACTGACACACACACTGACACACACTCACTGACACATACACTGACACACACACTGACACACACACTGTCACACACACTGACACACACACACTGATACACACATTGACACACACACTGTCACACACACTGATACACACACTGACACACACACTGACACACACACACTGACACACACACTGTTACACACATTGACACACACACACTGACACACATACTGACACTGACACACGCACTGACACACACACTGAGACACACCCACTGACACACACACCCCGATACACACACACTGACATACACGCACTGACACACACACAATGACAAAGACACATAAACACACACTGACACACCCACACTGACACACACACTGACACACACACTGACACACACATACTGGCACACACACTGACTCACACACACTGACACCCACAATGAAACACACGCACTGACATACACACTGACACACATGCACTGGCACACACACTGACTCACACACACACTGAAACACACACTGACACACAAACACACTGAAACACACACTGACACACACGCACTGACACACACACACTGACACACACACTGAAACACACGCACTGACATACACACTGACACACATGCATTTACACACAAACTGACTCACACACACACTGAAACACACACTGACACGCAACACACTGAAACACACACTGACACACACACACTGACACACACACACTGACACACAATAACTGACACACACTGACACACACACACTGACACACACGCACTGACACACACACACTGACACACACACAATGACACACAGACTGACACACACTGACACACAGACTGACACACACGCTGTGACATATGCACACTGAGACACAATAACTGACACACACACACTGACACATGCACTGACAGACATTCGCACTGGCGCACACACACTGAGACACAAACTGACACACACGCACTGACACAAACACTGACACACACACTGACACACACACTGACACACACACACTGACGCACAAACCGACACACACACTAATGCACCCACTGATACACTCACAGAAACCTACACACTGAACCACACACTGATACACACACTGACACACACACACTGACATACATGCACTGACACACACACACTGACACATGCACTGACACACACACACACTGACACACACACACTAACACACACGCACTGACATACACACACTCTGAAACACCCATACGGACAAACACAATGGACACCAACGCTGACACACACACACACTGACACACACACACTGACACTAACACACTCACTGACACACACAATGTCACAAAAACTGACACACACACTGACACACACGCACTGACACACACACTGACACACACACTGACACACAAACACTGACGCACACACCAACACACACACTGACGCACACACTGACACACACACAGACACATACACACTGATCCACACACACTGGCACACACACTGGCACACACGAACTGACACACACACACACACACACTGACACACACACACTGACACACACACACTAACACTGACAGACAGTCGCACTGATGCACACACACTGAGACAGACACTGGCACACACGCACTGACACAAACACTGACACACTCACACTGACATACAATAACTGACACACACTAACACACACACACTGACACACACGCACTGACACACACACACACACACTGACACACACACATTGACACACACACTAACACTGACAGACTGTCGCTCTGATGCACACACACTGAGACACACACTGGCACACACGCACTGACACAATCACTGAAACACTCACAGACACGCACACACTGATGCACACATCGACACACCCACTGACGAACACACTGACACACACACAGACACATACACACTGACCCACACAAACTGACACAGACACTGACACACACAAACTGACACACACGCACTGACACACACACACTGACACACACACTGCCACCCAAAATGACACACACACTGACACACACACACTGACACACAAACTGACACACACGCACTGACTCGCAAACCGACACACACACTAATGCACACACTGACACACACACAGAAACCTACACACTGAACCATACACACTGATACACACACTGACACACACACACCGACACACATGCACTGACACACAAACACAGACACATACACACAGACACACACACACACTGACACACACACACTGACACACGCACTGACACACACACACACTGACACACCCATACGGACAAACACAACGGACACACCAACACTGACACACACACACTGACACACGGTACCTGACACACACACACTGACACATACTGAAGCACACCCACAATTACACACACACACTGCCACACACACACTGACACATGCACTGACAGAAACTCGCACTGACGTGCACACACACTGAGACGTACACTGACACACACACACTGACACACACACTGACGCACACGCACTGGCGCGCACACCGGCACACACACTGACACACACACTGACACACACACTGACACACACGAACTGACACACATACTGATACACACACAGACAGACACACACACTGCCACAAACACACTGACACACACTGACACATACGCACTGACACACACACTGACACACTCACTGACACACACGCACTGACACACACACTGACACACACACTGACACACACACACACACTGACACACACGCACTTTAACACACACTGACAAACACAGACTGACACACCCACTGACACACAGATACTGACACACACACTGACACACACACACTGACACACACACTGACGCGCACACACTGGCGCGCACACCGGCACACACACTGACACACACACTGACACACACACACTGACACACAAAAACTAACACACACACTGACACACACACTGACACACACGAACTGACACACACACTGATACACACACAGACAGACACACACACTGCCACAAACACACTGACACACACTGACACACATGCACTGACACACACACTGACACACTCACTGACACACACGCACTGACACACACTGACACACACTCTGAGACACACACTGACACACACACACACAGACACAAACACACTGTAACACACACTGACAAACACAGACTGACACACCCACGGACACACAGACACTGACACACAAACTGACACAAATGCACTGACACACACACTGACACACACATATTGACTCACACGAGCTGACACACACACACTGACATACTCTGACGCACACCCACAATGACACACACACTGACAAATGCATTAACAGACACTCGCACTGACGCACACACACTGAGACACAAACTGACACACACGCACTGATGCACAAACTGACACACACACAGAAATATACACACTGACCCACACACACTGACACACACACTGACACACACGAGCCGACGCACACACTGACACACACACACTGACGCACACACACTGACACACACACTTACAAACACACACTGACACACGATAACTGACACACACACACTGACACACACTGACACACACCCACAATGACACAAACGCACTGCCACACACACACTGACACATGCACTGACAGAAACTCGCACTGACGTGCACACACACTGAGCCGTACACTGACACACACACACAGACACACACACTGACACACACACACTGGCGCGCACACCGGCACACACATCTGGCGCGCCCACTGGCACACACACTGACACACATACTGACACACACACACTGACACACAAAAACTAACACACACACTGACACACACACACACTGACACACACACGGCCACAAACACACTGACACACACTGACACACACACACTGACACACACACACACACACTGACACACACACACTGTAACACACACTGACAAACACAGACTGACACACCCACTGACACACAGACACTGACACACACACGGAATCAAACGCAGTGACACACACACACTGACTCACACACTGACACTCACATACTGACTCACACAACTGACATACACACTGACACACACACACTGACGCACACACTGACACACAATAACTGACACACACACACACTGACACACACACTGACGCACACCCACTTACACACACACTGACACACACACTGACTCCCACAATGACACACGCACACTGACACACACCCACTGACACACACACACTGACACACACACTAACTCCCACAATGACACACACAGACTGACACATGCACTGACAGACACTCGCACTGACGCACTCACACTGAGACATACACTGACACACACGTACAGACACACATACTGACACATACACTGACACATACACACTGACGCAGACACCGACACACACACGGACGCACACACTGACACAAACACACTGACACACACGCACACTGTCAAACACTGGCACACACACTGACACACAAACACACTGACACACACATACTCACACACACATACTGACACACACACACTGACAAACACAGACAAACACACTGACACACACATACTCACACAAACATACTGACACACATGCACACTGTCAAACACTGGCACACACACTGACACACAAACACACTGACACACACATACTCACACACACATACTGACACACACACACTGACAAACACAGACAAACACACTGACACACACACTGACACACACGAGCTGACACACACACTGGCACACACACACTGACATACACACACTGACACACACACTGACTCCCACAATGACACACACAGACTGACACATGCACTGACAGACACTCGGACTGACGCACTCACACTGAGACATACACTGACACACACGCACTGGCACACGCACTGACACTTGCACTGACACACACACACTGACACACACACTGACACGCACGCACTGACACACAAACTCTGACACACACACTGACACACACATAATGACACACACAACGGAAACCAACACACACACTTACACTCACACACTGACACACACACTGACACTGGAACACACACTGACAGCCACTCTGACTCACACACTGACACACACACTGATACACACACTGACACACACACAGAAACAAACACCCACACTGACACAGACACTGACACAAACACATTGACACAAACAAAGACGCACACACACACACACTGACACATAATAACTGACACACACACTGACACACTCTGACGCACACCCACATTGACACACACACACACTGCCACACACACACTGACACATGCACTGACAGACATTCGCACTGGTGCACACACACTGAGACACAAACTGACACACACGCACTGACACACACACTGACACACACGCTGACACACACACACTGACGCACAAACCGACACACACACTAATGCACACACTGACACACACACAGTAACCTACACACTGAACCACACACTGATTCACACACTGACACACACACACTGACACACACACACTAACATACATGCACTGACACACACACACTGACACATGCACTGACACACACACACACTGACACACACACACTAACACACACGCACTGACATACACACACACTGACACACCCATACGGACAAACACAACGGACACCAACACTGACACACACACACACTGACACACACACTGACACTAACACACACACTGACACACACAATGTCACAAAAACTGACACACACACTGACACACATGCACTGACACACACACTGACACACACACTGACACACAAACACTGACACACACACCGACACACACACTGACGCACACACTGACACACACACAGACACATACACAATAACACTGACAGACACTCGCACTGATGCACACACACTGAGACACACACTGGCACACACGCACTGACACAAACACTGACACACTCACAGACACACACATTCTGATGCACACATCGACACACCCACTGACGAACACGCTGACACACACACAGACACATACACACTGACCCACACACACTGACACACACACTGACACACACAAACTGACACACGCACTGACACATGCACTGACACACACACACTGACACACACACTGACACACACACACTGACACATGCACTGACACACACACACAGACACACACACTGACACGCATGCACTGAAACACATACACTGACACACACACTGACTGACACACACAACTGACACTGGCACACACACTGACACATGCACTGACACACACACACTGACACACACACTGACACACATGCAGTGGCACACACACTCTGACTCACACACTGACACACACACTGACACACACAAACTGACACACAAATTAATACACACACTGACACACACATAGACACACACAAAGACTGACACACACACACACTGTAATACACACTGACAAACAGAAACTGACACACCCACTGACACACAGACACTGACACACACACTGACACACACACTGACACACACTCACTGACACACACACATTGACACACACACTGACACACACATACAGACACACACACACACTGACACACACACTGATGCACACCCACTTATACACACACACTGACAAATGCACTGACACACACACACTGACACACACGCACTGACACACACACAATGACACACACACACGGACACACACACACTGACACACACGCACTGACACACAAACACTGACACACACAAACTGACACACACACTGACTCCCACAAGGACACACAGACACTGACACACACGCACAGACACACGCACACTGACACACACACACTTACACACACATACTGGCACACATAACTAACCCATACACTGAAACACACATACTCACACACACATACTGACACACACACACACACTGACCAACACTGACACACACACACTGACACACTAACACACTGACACACACTCTGACACACACAAGCTGAGATACACACTGACACTCAAGCACTGACACACACACACTGCCACACACACAGTGACACATGCACTGACAGACACTCGCACTGACACACATGCACTGACACAAACACTGACACACACAGTGACACACACACACTGACATACACACTGACACACAAACTGACATACGCACACTGACACACATAACTAACACGCACACTGGCTCACATACTGACACAAAATAACTGACACACACACTGACACACATACACTAACACTGACAGACACTCGCACTGATGCGCACACACTGAGACACACACTGGCACAGACGCACTGACACACTCATTGACACACTCACTGACACACACACACTGACGCACACACCAACACACCCACAGACGCACACACTGACACACGCACTGACACACACACACTGACACACACACACTGCCACCCAAAATGACACACACACTGACACACACACATTGACACATGCACTGACACACACACACTGACACACACACTGACACGCATGCACTGACACACGCACACTGACATAAACACACATTGACACACACACTGCCACCCGCAATGACACCCACCCACTGACACATGCACTGACATACACACAGTGACACACACAGTGACACACACGCACTGACACATGTACTGACACACACACACTGACACACACACTGACACGCACGCACTGACATACAAACTCTGAAACACACTGACACACACATACTGACACACACAACTGACACCAACATACACAATGACACACACACAATGACACACACACTGACACTGGAACACACACTGACAGACACTCTGACTCACACACTGACACACACACACTGACACACACACACTGACACACACACTGACGCACACACACTGACACACAAAAACTAACACACACACTGACACACACACTGACACACACGAACTGACACACATGCTGACACACACACACTGACACACACACTGCCACAAACACACTGACACACACTGACACACACGCACTGACACACACACTGACACACTCACTGACACACACACACTGACACACACTGACACACTCACTGACACACACACTGACACAAACTCTGACACACACACTGACACACACACTGACACACACACACTCTAACACACACTGACAAACACAGACTGACACACCCACTGACACACAGCCACTGACACACACACTGACACAAAAGCACTGACACACACACTGACACACACACATTGACTCACATGAGCTGACACACACACACTGACATACTCTGACGCACACCCACAATGACACACACACACTGCCACACACACACTGACAAATGCATTAACAGACACTCGCACTGACGCAAACACACTGAGACACAAACTGACACACACGCACTGGTGCACTAACTGACACACACAGAAATATACACACTGACCCACACACACTGACACACACACTGACACACACACACTGACGCACACGCACTGACACACACACTAGCGCGCACACCGGAACACACACCTGGCGCGCACACCGGCACACACACTGACACACATACTGACACACACACACTGACACACAAAAACTAACACACACACTGACACACACACTGACACACACGAACTGACACACATACTGACACACACTCACACACTGACACACACACTGCCACAAACACACTGACACACACTGACACACACGCACTGACACACACACTGACACACACTCTGACACACACACTGACACACACACTGACACACACACACACAGACACACACACACTGACAAACACAGACTGACACACCCACTGACACAGACACTGACACACACACACTGAATCAAATGCACTGACACACACACACTGACACACACACTGACACACTCATACTGACTCACACAACTGACATACACACTGACACACACACACTGACGCACACACTGACACACTATAACTGACACACACACACACTGACACACACACTGATGCACACCCACTTACACACACACTGACACACACACTGACTCCCACAATGACACACGCACACTGACACACACACACTGACACACACACAATGACACACACACTGACTCCCACAATGACAAACACAGACTGACACATGCACTGACAGACACTCGCACTGACGCACACACACTGAGACACAAACTGACACACATGCACTGACGCACAAACTGACACAAACACAGAAATATACACACTGACTCACACACACTGACACACACACACTGACACACACACACTGACACACACACACACACACTGCCAACCACAATGTCACACATACACTGACACACACACACTGACACATGCACTGACATAAACACACACTGACACACACAGTGACACACACGCAATGACACACACACACTGACACAAACACTGACACACCCGTACTGACAAACACAACTGACACCAACACTGACACACTCATACTGACACACACACACTGACACTAACACACACACTGACACACACAATGACACAAAAACTGACATACACACTGACACACACTCAGTGACACACACACACACTGACACACACTAAAACACACACTGACACACAAACACACTAACACGCACACTGACACACACATACTCACACAAACATACTGACACACACACACTGACAAACACTGACACACACACTGGCACACACGAGCTGACAAACACACAATGACACACATACACTTACACACACACACTGACACACACTGACGCACACCCACAATGACACACACACTGCCACACACACACTGACACATGCACTGACAGAAACTCGCACTGACGCGCGCACACACTGAGACGTACACTGACACACACACACTGACACACAAAAACTATCACACACACTGACACACACACGGCCACAAACACACTGACACACACGCACTGACACACACACTGACACACCCTCTGACACACACACTGACACACACACACACACTGACACACACACACTGTAACACACACTGACAAACACAGACTGACACACCCACTGACACACAGACACTGACACACACACTGAATCAAACGCACTGACACACACACTGACTCACACATACTGACTCACACAACTGACATACACACTGACACACACACACTGACGCACACACTGACACACAATAACTGACACACACACACTGACACACACACTGACGCACACACTGACTCACAAAATGAAACACGCACACTGACACACACACACTGACACACACACTGACTCCCACAATGACACACACAGACACTGACACACACACTGAATCAAACGCACTGACACACACACATTGACACACACGAACAGACACACACACTGACACACACATACTCCCACACACATACTGACACACACACACACTGACAAACACTGGCACACACACTGACACACAAACACACTGACACACACACTGACACACATGAGCTGACACACACACACTGACATACTCTGACGCACACCCACAATGACACACACACACTGCCACACACACACTGACACATGCAATGACAGACACTCGCACTGACGCACACACACTGAGACACAAACTGACACACATGCACTGATGCACAAACTGACACAAACACAGAAATATACACACTGACTCACACACACTGACACACACACACTGACACACACACACTGACACACACACACACACACTGCCAACCACAATGTCACACATACACTGACACACACACACTGACACATGCACTGATATAAACACACACTGACACACACAGTGACACACACGCAATGACACACACACACTGACACAACCACTGACACACCCGTACTGACAAACACAACTGACACCAACACTGACACACTCATACTGACACACACACACTGACACTAACACACACACTGACACACACAATGACACAAAAACTGACATACACACTGACACACACTCAGTGACACACACACGCACTGACACACACTAAAACACACACTGACACACAAACACACTAACACGCACACTGACACACACACACTCACACAAACATACTGACACACACACACTGACAAACACTGACACACACACTGGCACACACGAGCTGACAAACACACAATGACACACACACACTGACACACACACACTGACACACACTGACGCACACCCACAATGACACACACACTGCCACACACACACTGACACATGCACTGACAGAAACTCGCACTGACGCGCACACACACTGAGACGTACACTGACACACACACACTGACACACAAAAACTAACACACACACTGACACACACACGGCCACAAACACACTGACACACACGCACTGACACACACACTGACACACCCTCTGACACACACACTGACACACACACACACACTGACACACACACACTGTAACACACACTGACAAACACAGACTGACACACCCACTGACACACAGACACTGACACACACACTGAATCAAACGCACTGACACACACACACTGACACACACATACTGACTCACACAACTGACATACACACTGACACACACACACTGACGCACGCACTGACACACAATAACTGACACACACACACTGACACACACACTGACGCACACACTGACTCCCACAATGAAACACGCACACTGACACACACACACTGACACACACACTGACTCCCGCAATGACACACACAGACTGACACATGCACTGACAGACACTCGCACTGACGCACTCACACTGAGACATACACTGACACACACGCACTGACACACACACTGACACACACGCACTGACACACACACTGACACACACACTGACACACACACACTGACGCAGACACCGACACACACACGGACGCACACACTGACACAAACACACTGACACACACGAATTGACACACACACTGACACACACATACACACACAAACATACTGACACACACACTGACAAACACTGGCACACACACTGACACACAAACACACTGACACACACACTGACACACACGAGCTGACACACACACACTGACATACTCTGACGCACACCCACAATGATACACACACTGCCACACACACACTGACACATACACTGACAGACACTCGCACTGACGCACACACACTGAGACACAAACTGACACACACGCACTGACGCACAAACTGACACAAACACAGAAATATACACACTGACTCACACACACTGGCACACACACTGACACACACACACTGACACACACACTGACACACACGCACTGACACACACACACTGACACACACACACACTGCCACCCACAATGTCACACATACACTGACACACACACACTGACACATGCACTGACACAAACACACACTGACACACACAGTGACACACATGCTCTGACACACACACACTGACACAATCACTGACACACCCATACTGGCAAACACAACTGACACCAACACTGACACACTCATACTGACACACACACGCTGACACTAACACACACACTGACACACAAACACACTAACACGCACACTGACACACACATACACACACAAACATACTGACACACACACACTGACAAACACTGACACACACACAGACACACACGAGCTGACACACACACAATGACACACACACACTGACACACACACACTGACACACACACTGACACACACACACTGACACACGATAACTGACAAACACTGACGCACACCCACAATGACACACACACTGCCACACACACACTGACACATGCACTGACAGAAACACGCACTGACGCGCACACACACTGAGACGTACACTGACACACAGACACTGACAAACAATGACACACACACTGACACACACGAGCTGACACACACACAATGACACACACACACTGACACACACACACTGACACACACACTGACACACACACTGACACACGATAACTGACACACACACACTGACACACACGAATTGACACACACACTGACACACACATACTCACACAAACATACTGACACACACACACACTGACACACACTGGCACACACACTGACACACAAACACACTGACACACACATACTCACACACACATACTGACACACATACACTGACAAACACTGACAAACACACTGACACACACACTGACACACACGAGCTGACACACACACTGACACACACACACTGACACACACAAACTGACAGACACTTGCACTGACGCACACACACTGAGACATACACTGACACATACACAGACACATAAACTGACCCAAACACAGTGACACACACACTGACACACACACACTGACACACATAACTAACACACACACTGACACACACGAACTGACACACACACTGACATACACACACACTGAGACACACACTGACACAAACACACTGACACACACAAACTGACACACACACTGACACACACATACTCCCACACACATACTGACACACACACACACTGACAAACACTGGCACACACACTGACACACAAACACACTGACACACACACTGACACACACGAGCTGACACACACACACTGACATACTCTGATGCACACCCACAATGATACACACACTGCCACACACACACTGACACATACACTGACAGACACTCGCACTGACACACACACACTGAGACACAAACTGACACACACGCACTGACGCACAAACTGACACAAACACAGAAATATACACACTGACTCACACACACTGGCACACACACTGACACACACACACTGACACACACACACTGACACGCACACACACTGACACGCACACACACTGCCACCCACAATGTCACACATACACTGACACACACACACTGACACATGCACTGACACAAACACACACTGACACACACAGTGACACACATGCTCTGACACACACACTGACATAACCACTGACACACCCATACTGACAAACACAACTGACATCAACACTGACACACTCATACTGACACACACACACTGACACTAACACACACACTGACACACACAATGACACAAAAACTGACATACACACTGACACACACTCAGTGACACACACACGCACTGACACACATTAAAACACACACTGACACACAAACACACTAACACGCACACTGACACACACATACACACACAAACATACTGACACACACACACTGACAAACACTGACACACACACAGACACACACGAGCTGACACACACACAATGACACACACACACTGACACACACACACTGACACACACACTGACACACACACACTGACACACGATAACTGACAAACACTGACGCACACCCACAATGACACACACACTGCCACACACACACTGACACATGCACTGACAGAAACTCGCACTGACGCGCTCAAACACTGAGAAGTACACTGGCACACACACAATGACAAACAATGCCACACACACTGACACACACGAGCTGACACACACACAATGACACACACACACTGACACACATACACTGACACACACACTGACACACACACACTGACACATGCACTGACACAAACACACACTGACACACACAGTGACACACATGCTCTGACACACACACACTGACACCAACACTGACACACTCATACTGACACACACACACTGACAGACACACATACACTGACACACACACTGAGACACACACTGACACACACACACTGACACACACTGACACACACACACTGACACACACACACTGACACACACCCTGACACAAACCCACTGACACACACACACTGATACACACATTGACACACAAACACTGACACACATACTGACACTGACACACACACTGACACACACACTGAAACACACACACTGACACACACTGTCACACACACTGACACACACTCACTGACACACGCACACTGACACACACACTGAGACACAAATATTGAATCACCCATTGGCACACAGACACTGACACACACTGACACACACATACTGACACACACAACTTTCACACCCACTGACACACACACAATGACACACACAGACTGACACACACACATGTACACACACACTGACACACAGACTGACACACCCACTGGCACACAGACACTGACACACACTGACACACGCACACTGACACAAACACAGAGACACAAATATTGATTCACCCATTGGCACACAGACACTGACACACACATACTGACACTCACTGACACACAGACTGACACACAGACGGACACACAGACTGACACACACGCTGTCACACACGCACACTGACACACACACACACTGACACACTGACACACACACTGACACATGCACTGACGGACACAAGCACTGACACACACACACTGAAACACACACTAATACACAAACACACTGAAACACACACTGACACACACACACTGACACCCATACACTGACACACACACTGACACACACACACACCCTGACACACACACTGACACACACCCACTGACACACACACACAGATACACACATTGACACACACACACTGACACACATACTGACACTAAAACACTGTCACTGACACACACATGCTGACACGCACAAACTGACACACACACTGACACACACACACTGACACACACACACTGACACACACACTGACACACAGACTGACACACCCACTGGCACACAGACACTGACACAGACTGACACACACAGACTGACACACACACACGTACACACACACTGACACACACACACTGACACGCACACACTGAAACACACACTGACACACAGACTGACACACCCACTGGCACACAGACACTGACACACACTGACACACGCACATTGACACAAACACATAGACACAAATATTGACACACCCATTGGCACACAGACACTGACACACACATACTGACATTCACAACTTTCACACCCACTGACACACACTGACACATACACACACTGACAAACACTGACACACCCTCTGATACATGCGCACTGACACACTCACACTGACACACACTGACACACAGACTGACACACAGACGGACACACAGACAGACACACACGCTGTCACACACGCACACTGACACACACACTGACACACTGACACACACACTGACACATGCACTGACAGACACAAGCACTGACACACACACACTGAAACACACACTGACACACACACACACCCTGACACACACACTGACACACACCCACAGACACACACACACTGATACACACATTGACACACACACTGACACACATACTGACACTAACACACTGTCACTGACACACACATGCTTACACTCACAAACTGACACACACACTGACACACACACACTAATACGCACACGGTCACACACAATGACACACACACACACATTGACACGCACACTGACACACAGGTTGACACACAGACTGACACACATGCTGTCGCACACTGACACACACGCACACACACTGACACGCACACACACTGACACATACACACACTGAAGCACACACACTGATACACACACTTACACACACACACTGACACACACGCAATGGCACACACACACACACTGATGCGCACGCACTCATACACACGCACTGAGACCCTCAATGACACACACACACTGACACAAATACTGAGACACACAGACACACAAACACACTGACACACACACTGACATACATGCACTGAAACGCACTCTGAGACACACATACTGACACACACACACTGACACACAATAACTGACCCACACACACTGATACACACGCACTAAAACACACACACTGACACTCACACTGGCACACACGCACTGACACACACACACTGACACACACTCACACACACACTGACACACACAAACTGACACACAGACTGACAGACACACACTAACACGCACACTGTCACACAGACTGACACACATACTGACACACAGACTGACACACACGCTGTCAAACACGCATATTGACACATACAAACACACACTGACTCACTGACACGCACATACACTGACACATACACACACTGGCACATACACATACTGACACACACACTGATACACACACTGACACACAAACACACTGACACATACATGGACACACACACACTAACATGCACACTGTCACACAGACTGACACACACACTGACACACACACTGACACACAGACTGACACACACGCTGTCGCACATGCGCATTGACACATACAAACACACACTGACTCACTGACACGCACACACACTGACACACACACCCTGACACACACACACTGATACACAATCACTGACACACACACACTGACACACACACGGAGACACACATTGACACACACAGACTGACATACACACACACACTGACACACACACACTGACACGCACACTGAGACACACACACTGACACACACAGCTGACACACACTGACACACACACACTGACACACATGCACTGCCATACACACAATGACACAGACACTGACACATCCGCTGACAGACACACACTGACACACATACACTGACACACACACTGAGACACACACTGTGACACACATACTGACACTGACACACACACTGACACACATGCTGACACACACACTGATACAAACTATGACACACACACACTGACACACACTGAAACACACACTGACTCACAGACTGACACACCCACTGGCACACAGACACTGACACACACAGACTGACACACACACACGTACACACACACTGACACACACACTGACACACACACACTGTAACACACACTGACACACAGACTGACACACCCACTGGCACACAGACACTGACACACACTGACACACGCACACTGACACAAACACAGAGACACAAATATTGACACGCCCATTGGCACACAGACACTGGCACACACATACTGACACTCACAACTTTCACACCCACTGACACACACACTGACACATACACACACTGACAAACACTGACACACACTCAGACACATGCGCACTGACACACTCACACTGACACAGACTGACACACAGACGGACACACAGACTGACACACACGCTGTCACACATGCACACTGACACACACACACACTGACACACTGACACACACACTGACACATGCACTGACAGACACAAGCACTGACACACACACACTGAAACACACACTGATACACAAACGCACTGAAACACACACTGACATACATACATTGACACACATACACTGACACACACTCTGACACACACACACACACCCTGACACACACACTGACACACACCCACTGACACACACACACTGATACACACATTGACACACACACACTGACACACATACTGACACTAACACACTGTCACTGACACACACATGCTGACACGCACAAACTGACACACACACTGACACACATACACTGACACACACAATGAGACACACACACTGACACACACACTAATATTCCCACAGCCACACACAATGACACACACACACACATTGACACACACACTGACACACAGATTGACACACAGACTGACACACATGCTGTCACACACGCACACTGACACACACACTGACACGCTAACACACTGACACATACACACACTGACGCACACACACTGATACACACAGATACACTGACACACACGCAATGGCACACACACACAGACTGACGCGAACGCACTCATACACACGCACTGAGACCCTCAATGACACACACACACTGACACAAATACTGACTCACATGCACTGACACACACACTGACACACACACCGACACACACACTGATACACACACTGACACACACACACTGACACACACACACACACTGACACACACACACTGAAACACGCACTGACACACAGACGGACACACACGCACTGACACACCCACACTGACACCCACACTGACACACACATACTGACACCTGCAATGACACACACACTGACACACACACAACTGACACACACACTGACACACACAGACACACACACACACTGTAAAACACTGATACACACTCTGACACACACACACTGATGCACACACACTCACCCACAAACACTGACACACACAATGACACACGCACACTGTCACACACACTGACACATGCACTGACAGACACACGCACTGACACACACTGAAACACACACTGACACAAATACTGACTCACATGCACTGACACACACACTGACACACACACCGACACACACACTGATACACACACTGACACACACACACTGACACACACACACACACTGACACACACACACTGACACACACACACTGAAACACGCACTGACACACAGACGGACACACACGTACTGACACACCCACACTGACACCCACACTGACACACACATACTGACACCTGCAATGACACACACGCTGACACACACACAACTGACACACACACTGACACACACAGACACACACACACACTGAAAAACACTGATACACACTCTGACACACACACACTGATGCACACACACTCACCCACACACACTGACACACACAATGACACACGCACACTGTCACACACACTGACACATGCACTGACAGACACACGCACTGACACACACTGAAACACACGCTGACACACAAACACACTGACACACACACTGACACACAAGCACGTACACACACACTGACACACATACACAGACACACATACACTGACACACAATAACTGACACACACACACTGACACACACACTGGCACACTCCCACACTGACACACACGCACTGTCACACACATTGACACACACATACTGACAAACACAACTGACACACACTCACAGATGCACACTGACACACACACACTGACACACACACACTGACACACAATAACTGACACACACACTGACACACACACTGACACACACACACTGACGCACATACTGAAACACACACTGACACACACATACTGACACACACAACTGACACACCCACTGACACACACACACTTACACACACACACTAACAAACAGTGACACACACTCTGACACATGCGCACTGACACACACACACTGACATACACACTGACATACACACTGACACACAGACTGACACACATGCTGTCACACACGCACACTGACACACACACACACTGACACACACACACACTGACACACACACACCCGCTTACGCAAACACACTGACACACACACTGACACACACACACACTGACACACACACTGACACCCACCCACTGACACACACACAATGATACATACATTGACACACACACACTGACACACATACTGATACTAACACACTGACACTGACACACACAAACTGACACACACACTGACACACACACACTAATATGCACACTGTCACACACACTGACACACACACACACACTAAAACACACACTGACACACAGACTGACACACATGCTGTCACACACGCACACTGACACACACACACACACACTGACACACTGACACGCACACACACTGACTCATGCACACACTGACGCAGACATACTGATACACACACTTACACACACACACTGACACACACACACTGACACACAATAACTGACACACACACTGACACACACACACAAACACGCACTGACACACACACACTGACACAGACATTGGCACACACACACTGACATACACACACACACTGACACACACGCATTGACACAAACACTGACACACACATACTGACACACACTCACACTGACGCACACACACTGACAGACACACTGACGCACAGCCTGACATACTGACACACACACTGACAAACACACACACTGTCACACACACTGACAGACACACCCATACACACATACACTGACACACACACTGAGACTCACACTGACACACACACTCACACTGTCACACAGACTGACACACACACTGACACACACACACTGACACACACACTGACACATACCCACAGACACACACACACTGATACAAACATTGACACACAAACACTGACACACATACTGACACTGACGCACACACTGACACTGACACACACATACTGACACACACAAACTGACACACACAGTCATACACACACTGACACACACACTGACACACACACACACTGACACACACACTGACACACACACACTGAAACACACACTGGCACACACACTGACACACCCATTGGAACACAGACACTGACACACACACACTGAAAAACACTAACACACACACAGACTGACACACACACTGACACACACTCATGGACACACAATAACTGACACGCACACTGACAGACACACTGAGACACAAACACTGACACCCACACTGACACCCACACTGACACACACATACTGACACACACAACTGCCACACACACTGACACACACACGCACACACACACTGACACACTGACACGCATACACACTGACACACACACACACACACACTTACGCAAACACACACACTTACAGACACACAATGACACACACACTGACACACACCCACTGACACCCACAATGACACACACACATTGACACACACTGACACATGCACTGACAGACACACACACTGACACACACACACTGAAACACACACTGACACACAAACACACTGACACATACACACACTGACACACACTGACACTAACACACACACTGATACACACACTGACACTGACACACTGACACTGAAACACACATACTGACACACACAATCTGACACACAGACTGACACACACACACTAACACGCACACTGACACACAGACTGACACACACACACACAGACACGCAGACTAACACACAGACTGACACACACGCTGTCACACACGCACACAGACACACACAAACACACACTGACACGCACACACTGACACAAACACACACTGACGCACACACACTGACACACACACTGATACACACACTTACATACACACACTGACACACACACACTGACACACACTCGCACTGACACACACACACTGAAACACACACTGGCCACACATACTGACACACACAACTGACACCCACTGACACACATACGGAGACACACATTGACACACACACACTGACACACAATCACTGACACAAACACACTGACACACACATGGAGACACACATTGACACACTCACACTGACACACAATCACTGACACACGCACACTGACAAATTCACAGACACACTGGCACACACACTGACACACACACTCACTGACGCACACACACTGACACACACACAACATACTGACACACGGTGACAAACACATTGACAAACACACACTCTGACACACGCACACACTGACGCACACAACTGACACACAGTGACACATGCACACTGACACACATGCACTGACTTACACCTAATGACACAGACACTGACACACACACACACAGACACACACTGACACACATACACTGGCTCACCCACTGAAACACACACTGTGACACGCATACTGACACTGACACACACACTGACACACACACTGATACACACACACTGACACACACAGACACTGACACACACACACTGAAACACACACTGACACACAGACTGACACATCCACTGGCACACATACACTGACACACACTGACACACACAGACTGACACACACTTACACACACACTGACACACGCAATGACACAAACACTGACACACACACTGACACACACTCAGTGACACACACTCACTGACACACGCACACAGACACATACATACTGACACAACTGTCACACCCACTGACACACTCACACTGACACATACAGACACTGACAAACACTGACACACACTCTGACACATGCGCACTGACACACACACACTGACACACAGACTGACACACAGACGGACACACAGACTGACACACACGCTGTCACACACGCACACTGACACACACACACTGACACACTGACACGCACACACACTGACACACACACTGACACATGCACTGACAGACACACACACTGACACACACACACTGAAACGCACACTGATACACAAACACACTGAAACACACACTGACACACATGCACTGACAGACACACTGACTCACACACACACACACTGACACACACACTGACACACACTGACACACACACTGACACACACACACTGACACACACACACTGATACACACATTGACACTCACACACTGAAAGACATACTGACACTAACACATTGACTCTCACACACTGACACACACATGCTGACACACTCAAACTGACACACACACTGACACACACACACTAATACCCCCACTGTCACACACACTGACACACACACTCACTGACACACACACTGACACACAGAGTGACACACAGACTGACACACATGCTGTCACACATGCACACTGACACACACAAACACACACTGACATGCACAGACACTGACACATACACACACTGACGCACACACACTGATACACACACTTACACACACACCCTGACACACACACAATGACACACACACACTGACGCACACTCACTCACACACACACACACTGACACGCTCAATGACACACACACACTGACACAAACACTGAAACACACACTGACACACAAACACACTGACACACACTCTGACACACATGCACTGAAACACATTCTGACACACATATACTGACACACACACACTGACACACAATAACTGACCCACACACACTGACACACACACTGACACACACACACTGATACACACATTGACAATCACACACTGAAACACATACTGACACTAACACACTGACACTCACACACTGACACACACATGCTGACACACACAAACTGACACACACACTGTCACACACACACTAATACCCCCACTGTCACACACACTGACACACACACACACTGACACACAGATTGACACACAGACTGACACACATTCTGTCACACATGCACACTGACACACACAAACACACACTGACATGCACAGACACTGACACATACACACACTGACGCACACACACTGATACACACACTTACACACACACACTGACACACACACAATGACACACACACACTGACGCACACTCACTCACACACACACACTGACACGCTCAATGACACACACACACTGACACAAACACTGAAACACACACTGACACACAAACACACTGGCACACACTCTGACACACATGCATTGAAACGCACTCTGACACACACATACTGACACACACACACTGACACACACACAATGACACACTGACATGCACACACACTGACACACACACTGACACATGCACTGACAGACACATGCACTGACACACACACACTGAAACGCACACTGATACACAATCACACTGAAACATACACTGACACACATGCACTGACACACACACTGACACACACACTGACACACACACTGACACACACACACTGACACACACACACTGGTACACACATTGATACACACACACTGACACACATACTGACACTGACACACACACACTGACACACACATGCTGACACACACAAACTGACACAGACACTGACACACACACACTAAAACTCCCACTGTCACACACACTGACACACACACACACTGACACACACACTGACACACACACTGACACACATGCTGTCATACACGCACACTGAGACACACAAACACACACTGACACGCACACACACTGACACATACACACACTGACGCACACACACTGATGCACACAATTACACACACACACAGTGACACGCATGTAATGTCACACACACACACTGACGCACGCACACTCACACACACACTGACACCCTCAATGACACACACACACTGACACAAACACTGAAACACACACTGACACACAAACACACTGACACACACTCTGACACACATGCACTGAAACACACTCTGACACACATATACTGACACACACACACTGACACACAATAACTGACCCACACACACTGACACACACACTGACACACACGCACTAACACACAGACTGACACACATACACACTGACACACACAAACTGGCACACACACTGACACACACACACACACACTGACACACACACACAGACACAAACACACTGATACACACATTGACACACACACACTGAAACACATACTGACATTAACACACTGACACTGACACACACACACTGACACACACATGCTGACACACACAAACTGACACACACACTGACGCACACACACTAATACACCCACTGTCACACACACTGACACACACACACACTGACACACACACTGACACACAGATTGACACACAGACTGACACACATGCTGTCACACACGCACACTGACACACACAAACACACACTGACACGCACACACACTGACAC
Source organism: Scyliorhinus torazame (assembly GCF_047496885.1). Classification (NCBI taxonomy): domain Eukaryota; kingdom Metazoa; phylum Chordata; class Chondrichthyes; order Carcharhiniformes; family Scyliorhinidae; genus Scyliorhinus; species Scyliorhinus torazame. Next base: position 222,521,432 of record NC_092719.1, read on the forward strand.
ATACACACACTGACGCACACACACTCACACACACACACTGACACACTCAATGACACACACACACTGACACAAACACTGAAACACACACTGACACACAAACACACTGACACACACTCTGACACACATGCACTGAAACGCGCTCTGACACACACATACTGACACACACACACTTACACACACACACTGACACACTGACATGCACACACATTGACACACACACTGACACATGCACCGACAGACACACGCACTGACACACACACTGAAACGCACACTGATACACAAACACACTGAAACATACACTGACACACGTGCACTGACACACACACTGACACACACACACACTGACACACACACTGACACACACACACTGACACACACACACTGACACACACACACTGGTACACACATTGATACACACACACTGACACACATACTGACACTGACACCCACACACTGACACACACATGCTGACACACACAAACTGACACACACACTGACACACACACACTAAAACGCCCACTGTCACACACACTGACACACACACACACTGACACACACACTGACACACAGATTGACACACAGACTGACACACAAGCTGTCACACACGCACACTGACACACACGAACACACACTGACACGCACACACACTGACACATACACACACTGACCACTTACACACACACACAGTGACACGCACGTAATGCCCCACACACACACTGACACACACACACTCACACACACACTGACACCCTCAATGACACACACACACTGACACAAACACTGAAACACACACTGACACACAAACACACTGACACACACTCTGACGCACATGCACTGAAACACACTCTGACACACACATACTGACACACACACACTGACACACAATAACTGACCCACACACACTGACACACACACTGACACACACGCACTAACACACACACTGACACACACACACACTGACACACACAAACTGGCACACACACTGACACACACTCAGTGACACACACTCACTGACACACGCACACTGACACACACACAGAGACACAAACATTAACACACCCATTGGCACACAGACACTGACACACACTGACACACACATACTGACACTCACAACTGTCACACCCACTGACACACACACACTGACACACACACACTGACAAACACTGACACACACTCTGATACATGCGCACTGACACACACACACTGACACACACGCTGTCACACACGCAAACTGACACACACACACAGACAAACTGACACGCACACACACTGACAGACACACTGACACATGCACTGACAGACGCACGCACTGACACACACTGAAACACACACTGACACACATGCACTGACACACACACTGACACACACACACACACTGACACACACACTGACACACACACTGACACACACACACTGACACACACACACTTATACACACATTGACACACAGACACAGACACACATACTGACACTAACACACTGACACTGACACACACACACTGACACACACATGCTGACACGCAGAAACTGACACACACACTGACACACACACACTAATACGCACACTGTCACAAACACTGACACACACACACTGACACACAGATTGACACACAGACTGACACACATTCTGTCACACACGCACACTGACACACACAAACACACACTGACACGCACACACACTGACACATACACACACTGACGCACACACAATGATACACACACTTACACACACACACACTGACACCCTCAATGACACACACACACTGACACAAACACTGAAACACACACTGACACACAAACACACTGACACACACTCTGATACACATGCACTGAAACACACTCTGACACACACATACTGACGCACACACACTGACACACAATAACTGACCCACACACACTGACACACACACTGACACACACACTGACACACACTCACTGACACACGCACACTGACACACACACAGAGGCACAAACATTAACACACCCATTGGCACACAGACACTGACACACACTGACACACACATACTGACACTCACAACTGTCACACCCACTGACACACACACACTGACACACACACACTGACAAACACTGACACACACTCTGATACATGCGCACTGACACACACACACTGACACACACTGACACACACACACTGACACACAGATTGACACACAGACTGACACATTCTGTCACACTCGCACACTGACACACACAAACACACACTGACACGCACACACACTGACACATACACACACTGACGCACACACAATGATACACACACTTACACACACACACACTGACACACACGCAATGACACACACACACACACACTGACACACACACACTCACACACACACACTGACACCATCAATGACATACACACACTGACACAATCACTGAAACACACACTGACACACAAACACACTGACACACACTCTGACACACATGCACTGAAACGCACTCTGAAACACAATAACTAACCCACACACACTGACACACATGCACTAAAACACACACACTGACATACACACTGGCACACACGCACTGACACACACACTGACACACACACACACACTGACACCCACAAACTGACTCACACACTGACACACACACACTAACACGCACACTGTCACACAGACTGACACACACACACTGACACACAGACTGACACACAGACTGACACACACGCTGTCACACACGCATATTGACACATACAAACACACACTGACACGCACACACACTGACCCATACACACACTGACGCACACACACTGTCACACACACTGATACACACACTTACATACACACACTGACACACACACCATGACACACACACACTGACACAAACACTGAAACACACTGACACACAAATACTCTGACACACACATTGATACACATGCACTGAAACGCACTCTGACACACACATACTGACACACTGACACACAATAACTGACCCACACACACTGACACACACACTGATACACAGGCACTAAAACACACACATGCTGTCACACACGCACATTGACACATACAAATACACACTGACTCACTGACACGCACTCACACTGACACATACACACACTGACACATACACACACTGACACACACACTGATACACACACTGACACACAAACACATTGACACACACACTGACACACATGCACTGACACACGCACACTGGCACACACTCACACACACTGACACACACAAACTGAGACACAGACTGACACACACACACTAACACACACACTGTCACACAGACTGACACACACACTGACACACACACTGACACACAGACTGACACACACGCTGCCACACATGCACATTGACACATACAAACACACACTGACTCACTGACAATCACACACTGACACACACACCCTGACATACACACACTGATACACAATCACTGACACACACACACTGACACACACACGGAGGCACACATTGACACACACACACTGACATACACACACACACTGACACACACGCACTGACACGCACACTGAGACACACATACTGGGACACACAACTGACGCACACTAACACACACACACTGACACACACGCACTGACAAACACACAATGACACACACACTGAAACACGCACTGACACACCGACTGACACACACGCTGTCACATATGCACACTGACACACACACTGACACACACTGACACACACACACACTGACGCACACACACTGACACACACACTGACACACACAATGACATACTGACACACACTGACAAACACACACTCTGACACACACACGCACTGACACACACAACTGACACACACTGACACACACACACTGACACACATGCACTGCCATAAACACAATGACACAGACACTGACACACACACTGACAGACACACACTGACACACACACACTGAGACACACACTGTGACACACATACTGACACTGACACACACACTGACACACATACTGACACACACACTGATACAAACACTGACACACATACACTGACACACACACACACTGACACACACACACTGAATCACACACTGACACACAGACTGACACACTCTCTGGCACACAGACACTGACACACACTGACACACACAGACTGACACACACACATGTACACACACACTGACACACAGACTGACACACCCACTGGCACACAGACACTGACACACACTGACACACGCACACTGACACAAACACAGAGACACAAATATTGATTCACCCATTGGCACACAGACACTGACACACACATACTGACACTCACTGACACACAGACTGACACACAGACGGACACACAGACTGACACACACGCTGTCACACACGCACACTGACACACACACACACTGACACACTGACACACACACTGACACGTGCACTGACGGACACAAGCACTGACACACACACACTGAAACACACACTAATACACAAACACACTGAAACACACACTGACACACACACACTGACACCCATACACTGACACACACACTGACACACACACACACCCTGACACACACACTGACACACACCCACTGACACACACACACAGATACACACATTGACACACACACACTGACACACATACTGACACTAAAACACTGTCACTGACACACACATGCTGACACGCTCAAACTGACACACACACTGACACACACACACTGACACACACACACTGACACACACACTGACACACAGACTGACACACCCACTGGCACACAGACACTGACACAGACTGACACACACAGACTGACACACACACACGTACACACACACTGACACACACACACTGACACGCACACACTGAAACACACACTGACACACAGACTGACACACCCACTGGCACACAGACACTGACACACACTGACACACGCACATTGACACAAACACATAGACACAAATATTGACACACCCATTGGCACACAGACACTGACACACATATACTGACATTCACAACTTTCACACACACTGACACACACTGACACATACACACACTGACAAACACTGACACACCCTCTGATACATGCGCACTGACACACTCACACTGACACACACTGACACACAGACTGACACACAGACGGACACACAGACAGACACACACGCTGTCACACACGCACACTGACACACACACACACTGACACACTGACACACACACTGACACATGCACTGACAGACACAAGCACTGACACACACACACTGAAACACACACTGACACACACACACCCTGACACACACACTGACACACACCCACAGACACACACACACTGATACACACATTGACACACACACTGACACACATACTGACACTAACACACTGTCACTGACACACACATGCTTACACTCACAAACTGACACACACACTGACACACACACACTAATACGCCCACAGTCACACACAATGACACACACACACACATTGACACGCACACTGACACACAGGTTGACACACAGACTGACACACATGCTGTCGCACACTGACACACACGCACACACACTGACATGCACACATACTGACACATACACACACTGACGCACACACACTGATACACACACTTACACACACACACTGACACACACGCAATGGCACACACACACACACTGACGTGCACGCACTCATACACACGCACTGAGACCCTCAATGACACACACACACTGACACAAATACTGAGACACACAGACACACAAACACACTGACACACACACTGACAGACATGCACTGAAACGCACTCTGAGACACACATACTGACACACACACACTGACACACAATAACTGACCCACACACACTGATACACACTGATACACACGCACTAAAACACACACACTGACACTCACACTGGCACACACGCACTGACACACACACACTGACACACACTCACACACACACTGACACACACGAACTGACACACAGACTGACAGACACACACTAACACGTACACTGTCACACAGACTGACACACACACTGACACACAGACTGACACACACGCTGTCAAACACGCATATTGACACATACAAACACACACTGACTCACTGACACGCACACACACTGACACATCACACACTGGCACATACACATACTGACACACACATTGTTACACACACTGACACACAAACACACTGACACATACATGGACACACACACACTAACATGCACACTGTCACACAGACTGACACACACACTGACACACACACTGACACACAGACTGACACACACGCTGTCGCACATGCGCATTGACACATACAAACACACACTGACTCACTGACACGCACACACACTGACACACACACCCTGACACACACACACTGATACACAATCACTGACACACACACACTGACACACACACGGAGACACACATTGACACACACAGACTGACATACACACACACACTGACACACACACACTGACACGCACACTGAGACACACACACTGACACACACAGCTGACACACACTGACACACACACACTGACACACATGCACTGCCATACACACAATGACACAGACACTGACACATCCGCTGACAGACACACACTGACACACATACACTGACACACACACTGAGACACACACTGTGACACACATACTGACACTGACACACACACTGACACACATGCTGACACACACACTGATACAAACTATGACACACACACACTGACACACACACACACACTGACACACACTGAAACACACACTGACTCACAGACTGACACACCCACTGGCACACAGACACTGACACACACTGACACACACAGACTGACACACACACACGTACACACACACTGACACACACACTGACACACACACACTGTAACACACACTGATACACAGACTGACACACCCACTGGCACACAGACACTGACACACACTGACACACGCACACTGACACAAACACAGAGACACAAATATTGACACGCCCATTGGCACACAGACACTGGCACACACATACTGACACTCACAACTTTCACACCCACTGACACACACACTGACACATACACACACTGACAAACACTGACACACACTCAGACACATGCGCACTGACACACTCACACTGACACAGACTGACACACAGACGGACACACAGACTGACACACACGCTGTCACACATGCACACTGACACACACACACACTGACACACTGACACACACACTGACACATGCACTGACAGACACAAGCACTGACACACACACACTGAAACACACACTGATACACAAACGCACTGAAACACACACTGACATACATACATTGACACACATACACTGACACACACACACACACCCTGACACACATACTGACACACACCGACTGACACACACACACTGATACACACATTGACACACACACACTGACACACATACTGACACTAACACACTGTCACTGACACACACATGCTGACACGCACAAACTGACACACACACTGACACACATACACTGACACACACAATGAGACACACACACTGACACACACACTGATATGCCCACAGCCACACACAATGACACACACACACACATTGACACACACACTGACACACAGATTGACACACAGACTGACACACATGCTGTCACACACGCACACTGAAACACACGCTGACACGCTAACACACTGACACATACACACACTGACGCACACACACTGATACACACAGATACACTGACACACACGCAATGGCACACACACACAGACTGACGCGAACGCACTCATACACACGCACTGAGACCCTCAATGACACACACGCACTGACACAAATACTGACTCACATGCACTGACACACACACTGACAGACACACAGACACACACACTGATACACACACTGACACACACACACTGACACACACACACACACTGAAACACACACACTGACAAACACACACTGAAACACGCACTGACACACAGACGGACACACACGCACTGACACACCCACACTGACACCCACACTGACACACACATACTGACACCTGCAATGACACACACACTGACACACACACAACTGACACACACACTGACACACACAGACACACACACACACTGTAAAACACTGATACACACTCTGACACACACACACTGATGCACACACACTCACCCACAAACACTGACACACACAATGACACACGCACACTGTCACACACACTGACACATGCACTGACAGACACACACACTGACACAGACTGAAACACACACTGACACAAATACTGACTCACATGCACTGACACACACACTGACACACACACCGACACACACACTGATACACACACTGACACACACACACTGACACACACACACACACACTGACACACACACACTGACACACAAACACTGAAACACACACTGACACACAAACACACTGACACACACTCTGACACACATGCACTGAAACACACTCTGACACACATATACTGACACACACACACTGACACACAATAACTGACCCACACACACTGACACACACACTGACACACACGCACTAACACACAGACTGACACACACACACACTGACACACACAAACTGGCACACACACTGACACACACACACACACACTGACACACACACACAGACACAAACACACTGATACACACATTGACACACACACACTGAAACACATACTGACATTAACACACTGACACTGACACACACACACTGACACACACATGCTGACACACACATACTGACACACACACTGACGCACACACACTAATACACCCACTGTCACACACACTGACACACACACACACTGACACACACACTGACACACAGATTGACACACAGACTGACACACATGCTGTCACACACGCACACTGACACACACAAACACACACTGACACGCACACACACTGACACATACACACACTGACGCACACACACTCACACACACACACTGACACACTCAATGACACACACACACTGACACAAACACTGAAACACACACTGACACACAAACACACTGACACACACTCTGACACACATGCACTGAAACGTGCTCTGACACACACATACTGACACACACACACTTACACACACACACTGACACACTGACATGCACACACATTGACACACACACTGACACATGCACTGACAGACACACGCACTGACACACACACTGAAACGCACACTGATACACAAACACACTGAAACATACACTGACACACGTGCACTGACACACACACTGACATACACACACACTGACACACACACTGACACACACACACTGACACACGCACACTGACACACACACACTGGTACACACATTGATACACACACACTGACACACATACTGACACTGACACCCACACACTGACACACACATGCTGACACACACAAACTGACACACACACTGACACACACACACTAAAACGCCCACTGTCACACACACTGACACACACACACACTGACACACACACTGACACACAGATTGACACACAGACTGACACACAAGCTGTCACACACGCACACTGACACACACGAACACACACTGACACGCACACACACTGACACATACACACACTGACACACTTACACACACACACAGTGACACGCACGTAATGCCCCACACACACACTGACACACACACACTCACACACACACTGACACCCTCAATGACACACACACACTGACACAAACACTGAAACACACACTGACACACAAACACACTGACACACACTCTGACGCACATGCACTGAAACACACTCTGACACACACATACTGACACACACACACTGACACACAATAACTGACCCACACACACTGACACACACACTGACACACACGCACTAACACACACACTGACACACACACACACTGACACACACAAACTGGCACACACACTGACACACACTCAGTGACACACATACTGACACTGACACCCACACACTGACACACACATGCTGACACACACAAACTCACACACGCACTGACACACACACTGAAACGCACACTGATACACAAACACACTGAAACATACACTGACACACGTGCACTGACACACACACTGACACACACACACACTGACACACACACACTGACACACACACACTGGTACACACATTGATACACACACACTGACACACATACTGACACTGACACCCACACACTGACACACACATGCTAAAAAACACACAAACTGACACACACACTGACACACACACACTAAAACGCCCACTGTCACACACACTGACACACACACACACTGACACACACACTGACACACAGATTGACACACAGACTGACACACAAGCTGTCACACACGCACACTGACACACACGAACACACACTGACACGCACACACACTGACACATACACACACTGACACACTTACACACACACACAGTGACACGCACGTAATGCCCCACACACACTGACACACACACACTCACACACACACTGACACCCTCAATGACACACACACACTGACACAAACACTGAAACACACACTGACACACAAACACACTGACACACACTCTGACGCACATGCACTGAAACACACTCTGACACACACATACTGACACACACACACTGACACACAATAACTGACCCACACACACTGACACACACACTGACACACACGCACTAACACACACACTGACACACACACACTGACACACACAAACTGGCACACACACTGACACACACTCAGTGACACACACTCACTGACACACACACACTGACACACACACAGAGACAAAAACATTAACACACCCATTGGCACACAGACACTGACACACACTGACACACACATACTGACACTCACAACTGTCACACCCACTGACACACACACACTGACACACACACACTGACAAACACTGACACACACTCTGATACATGCGCACTGACACACACACACTGACACACACTGACACACACGCTGTCACACACGCAAACTGACACACACACACAGACAAACTGACACGCACACACACTGACAGACACACTGACACATGCACTGACAGACGCACGCACTGACACACACTGAAACACACACTGACACACATGCACTGACACACACACTGACACACACACACACACTGACACACACACTGACACACACACTGACACACACACACTGACACACACACACTGATACACACATTGACACACAGACACAGACACACATACTGACACTAACACACTGACACTGACACACACACACTGACACACACATGCTGACACGCAGAAACTGACACACACACTGACACACACACACTAATACGCACACTGTCACAAACACTGACACACACACACTGACACACAGATTGACACACAGACTGACACACATTCTGTCACACACGCACACTGACACACACAAACACACACTGACACGCACACACACTGACACATACACACACTGACGCACACACAATGATACACACACTTACACACACACACACTGACACCCTCAATGACACACACACACTGACACAAACACTGAAACACACACTGACACACAAACACACTGACACACACTCTGATACACATGCACTGAAACACACTCTGACACACACATACTGACACACACACACTGACACACAATAACTGACCCACACACACTGACACACACACTGACACACACGCACTAACACACACACTGACACACACACACACTGACACACACAAACTGGCACACACACTGACACACACTCAGTGACACACACTCACTGACACACGCACACTGACACACACACAGAGACACAAACATTAACACACCCATTGGCACACAGACACTGACACACACTGACACACACTGACACACACATACTGACACTCACAACTGTCACACCCACTGACACACACACACTGACACACACACACTGACAAACACTGACACACACTCTGATACATGCGCACTGACACACACACACTGACACACACTGACACACACACACTGACACACAGATTGACACACAGACTGACACACATTCTGTCACACACGCACACTGACACACACAAACACACACTGACACGCACACACACTGACACATACACACACTGACGCACACACAATGATACACACACTTACACACACACACACTGACACACACGCAATGACACACACACACACACACTGACACACACACACTCACACACACACACTGACACCATCAATGACACACACACACTGACACAATCACTGAAACACACACTGACACACAAACACACTGACACACACTCTGACACACATGCACTGAAACGCACTCTGAAACACAATAACTAACCCACACACACTGACACACATGCACTAAAACACACACACTGACATACACACTGGCACACACGCACTGACACACACACTGACACACACACACACACTGACACCCACAAACTGACTCACACACTGACACACACACACTAACACGCACACTGTCACACAGACTGACACACACACACTGACACACAGACTGACACACAGACTGACACACACGCTGTCACACACGCATATTGACACATACAAACACACACTGACACGCACACACACTGACCCATACACACACTGACGCACACACACTGTCACACACACTGATACACACACTTACATACACACACTGTCACACACCATGACACACACACACTGACACAAACACTGAAACACACTGACACACAAATACTCTGACACACACATTGATACACATGCACTGAAACGCACTCTGACACACACATACTGACACACTGACACACAATAACTGACCCACACACACTGACACACACACTGATACACAGGCACTAAAACACACACATGCTGTCACACACGCACATTGACACATACAAATACACACTGACTCACTGACACGCACTCACACTGACACATACACACACTGACACATACACACACTGACACACACACTGATACACACACTGACACACAAACACATTGACACACACACTGACACACATGCACTGACACACGCACACTGGCACACACTCACACACACTGACACACACAAACTGAGACACAGACTGACACACACACACTAACACACACACTGTCACACTGACACACACACACACTGACACACACACTGACACACAGATTGACACACAGACTGACACACAAGCTGTCACACACGCACACTGACACACACGAACACACACTGACACGCACACACACTGACACATACACACACTGACACACTTACACACACACACAGTGACACGCACGTAATGCCCCACACACACACTGACACACACACACTCACACACACACTGACACCCTCAATGACACACACACACTGACACAAACACTGAAACACACACTGACACACAAACACACTGACACACACTCTGACGCACATGCACTGAAACACACTCTGACACACACATACTGACACACACACACTGACACACAATAACTGACCCACACACACTGACACACACACTGACACACACGCACTAACACACACACTGACACACACACACTGACACACACAAACTGGCACACACACTGACACACACTCAGTGACACAAACTCACTGACACACACACACTGACACACACACAGAGACAAAAACATTAACACACCCATTGGCACACAGACACTGACACACACTGACACACACATACTGACACTCACAACTGTCACACCCACTGACACACACACACTGACACACACACACTGACAAACACTGACACACACTCTGATACATGCGCACTGACACACACACACTGACACACACGCTGTCACACACGCAAACTGACACACACACACAGACAAACTGACACGCACACACACTGACAGACACACTGACACATGCACTGACAGACGCACGCACTGACACACACTGAAACACACACTGACACACATGCACTGACACACACACTGACACACACACACACACTGACACACACACTGACACACACACTGACACACACACACTGACACACACACACTGATACACACATTGACACACAGACACAGACACACATACTGACACTAACACACTGACACTGACACACACACACTGACACACACATGCTGACACGCAGAAACTGACACACACACTGACACACACACACTAATACGCACACTGTCACAAACACTGACACACACACACTGACACACAGATTGACACACAGACTGACACACATTCTGTCACACACGCACACTGACACACACAAACACACACTGACACGCACACACACTGACACATACACACACTGACGCACACACAATGATACACACACTTACACACACACACACTGACACCCTCAATGACACACACACACTGACACAAACACTGAAACACACACTGACACACAAACACACTGACACACACTCTGATACACATGCACTGAAACACACTCTGACACACACATACTGACGCACACACACTGACACACAATAACTGACCCACACACACTGACACACACACTGACACACACGCACTAACACACACACTGACACACACACACACTGACACACACAAACTGGCACACACACTGACACACACTCAGTGACACACACTCACTGACACACGCACACTGACACACACACAGAGACACAAACATTAACACACCCATTGGCACACAGACACTGACACACACTGACACACACTGACACACACATACTGACACTCACAACTGTCACACCCACTGACACACACACACTGACACACACACACTGACAAACACTGACACACACTCTGATACATGCGCACTGACACACACACACTGACACACACTGACACACACACACTGACACACAGATTGACACACAGACTGACACACATTCTGTCACACACGCACACTGACACACACAAACACACACTGACACGCACACACACTGACACATACACACACTGACGCACACAGAATGATACACACACTTACACACACACACACTGACACACACGCAATGACACACACACACACACACTGACACACACACACTCACACACACACACTGACACCATCAATGACACACACACACTGACACAATCACTGAAACACACACTGACACACAAACACACTGACACACACTCTGACACACATGCACTGAAACGCACTCTGAAACACAATAACTAACCCACACACACTGACACACATGCACTAAAACACACACACTGACATACACACTGGCACACACGCACTGACACACACACTGACACACACACACACACTGACACCCACAAACTGACTCACACACTGACACACACACACTAACACGCACACTGTCACACAGACTGACACACACACACTGACACACAGACTGACACACAGACTGACACACACGCTGTCACACACGCATATTGACACATACAAACACACACTGACACGCACACACACTGACCCATACACACACTGACGCACACACACTGTCACACACACTGATACACACACTTACATACACACACTGTCACACACCATGACACACACACACTGACACAAACACTGAAACACACTGACACACAAATACTCTGACACACACATTGATACACATGCACTGAAACGCACTCTGACACACACATACTGACACACTGACACACAATAACTGACCCACACACACTGACACACACACTGATACACAGGCACTAAAACACACACATGCTGTCACACACGCACATTGACACATACAAATACACACTGACTCACTGACACGCACTCACACTGACACATACACACACTGACACATACACACACTGACACACACACTGATACACACACTGACACACAAACACATTGACACACACACTGACACACATGCACTGACACACGCACACTGGCACACACTCACACACACTGACACACACAAACTGAGACACAGACTGACACACACACACTAACACACACACTGTCACACAGACTGACACACACACTGACACACACACTGACACACAGACTGACACACACGCTGCCACACATGCACATTGACACATACAAACACACACTGACTCACTGACAATCACACACTGACACACACACCCTGACACACACACACTGATACACAATCACTGACACACACACACTGACACACACACGGAGACACACATTGACACACACACACTGACATACACACACACACTGACACACACGCACTGACACGCACACTGAGACACACATACTGGGACACACAACTGACGCACACTAACACACACACACTGACACACACGCACTGACAAACACACAATGACACACACACTGAAACACGCACTGACACACCGACTGACACACACGCTGTCACATATGCACACTGACACACACACTGACACACACTGACACACACACACACTGACGCACACACACTGACACACACACTGACACACACAATGACATACTGACACACACTGACAAACACACACTCTGACACACACACACACTGACACACACAACTGACAAACACTGACACACACACACTGACACACATGCACTGCCATAAACACAATGACACAGACACTGACACACACACTGACAGACACACACTGACACACACACACTGAGACACACACTGTGACACACATACTGACACTGACACACACACTGACACACATACTGACACACACACTGATACAAACACTGACACACATACACTGACACACACACACACACTGACACACACACACTGAATCACACACTGACACACAGACTGACACACTCTCTGGCACACAGACACTGACACACACTGACACACACAGACTGACACACACACATGTACACACACACTGACACACAGACTGACACACCCACTGGCACACAGACACTGACACACACTGACACACGCACACTGACACAAACACAGAGACACAAATATTGATTCACCCATTGGCACACAGACACTGACACACACATATTGACACTCACTGACACACAGACTGACACACAGACGGACACACAGACTGACACACACGCTGTCACACACGCACACTGACACACACACACACTGACACACTGACACACACACTGACACATGCACTGACGGACACAAGCACTGACACACACACACTGAAACACACACTAATACACAAACACACTGAAACACACACTGACACACACACACTGACACCCATACACTGACACACACACTGACACACACACACACCCTGACACACACACTGACACACACCCACTGACACACACACACAGATACACACATTGACACACACACACTGACACACATACTGACACTAAAACACTGTCACTGACACACACATGCTGACACGCACAAACTGACACACACACTGACACACACACACTGACACACACACACTGACACACACACTGACACACAGACTGACACACCCACTGGCACACAGACACTGACACAGACTGACACACACAGACTGACACACACACACGTACACACACACTGACACACACACACTGACACGCACACACTGAAACACACACTGACACACAGACTGACACACCCACTGGCACACAGACACTGACACACACTGACACACGCACATTGACACAAACACATAGACACAAATATTGACACACCCATTGGCACACAGACACTGACACACACATACTGACATTCACAACTTTCACACCCACTGACACATACTGACACATACACACACTGACAAACACTGACACACCCTCTGATACATGCGCACTGACACACTCACACTGACACACACTGACACACAGACTGACACACAGACGGACACACAGACAGACACACACGCTGTCACACACGCGCACTGACACACACACACACTGACACACTGACACACACACTGACACATGCACTGACAGACACAAGCACTGACACACACACACTGAAACACACACTGACACACACACACCCTGACACACACACTGACACACACCCACAGACACACACACACTGATACACACATTGACACACACACTGACACACATACTGACACTAACACACTGTCACTGACACACACATGCTTACACTCACAAACTGACACACACACTGACACACACACACTAATACGCCCACAGTCACACACAATGACACACACACACACATTGACACGCACACTGACACACAGGTTGACACACAGACTGGCACACATGCTGTCGCACACTGACACACACGCACACACACTGACACGCACACATACTGACACATACACACACTGACGCACACACACTGATACACACACTTACACACACACAATGACACACACGCAATGGCACACACACACACACATTGACGCGCACGCACTCATACACACGCACTGAGACCCTCAATGACACACACACACTGACACAAATACTGAGACACACAGACACACAAACACACTGACACACACACTGACATACATGCACTGAAACGCACTCTGAGACACACATACTGACACACACACACTGACACACAATAACTGACCCACACACACTGATACACACTGATACACACGCACTAAAACACACACACTGACACTCACACTGGCACACACGCACTGACACACACACACTGACACACACTCACACACACACTGACACACACGAACTGACACACAGACTGACACGCACACTGTCACACAGACTGACACACACACTGACACACAGACTGACACACACGCTGTCAAACACGCATATTGACACATACAAACACACACTGACTCACTGACACGCACACACACTGACACATACACACACTGGCACATACACATACTGACACACACACTGATACACACACTGACACACAAACACACTGACACATACATGGACACACACACACTGACACACATGCACTGCCATACACACAATGACACAGGCACTGACACATCCGCTGACAGACACACACTGACACACATACACTGACACACACACTGAGACACACACTGTGACACACATACTGACACTGACACACATACACACATACAAACTATGACACACACACACTGACACACACACACACACTGACACACACTGAAACACACACTGACTCACAGACTGACACACCCACTGGCACACAGACACTGACACACACAGACTGACACACACACACGTACACACACACTTACACACACACTGACACACACACACTGTAACACACACTGATACACAGACTGACACACCCACTGGCACACAGACACTGACACACACTGACACACGCACACTGACACAAACACAGAGACACAAATATTGACACGCCCATTGGCACACAGACACTGGCACACACATACTGACACTCACAACTTTCACACCCACTGACACACACACTGACACATACACACACTGACAAACACTGACACACACTCAGACACATGCGCACTGACACACTCACACTGACACAGACTGACACACAGACGGACACACAGACTGACACACACGCTGTCAAACATGCACACTGACACACACACACACTGACACACTGACACACACACTGACACATGCACTGACAGACACAAGCACTGACACACACACACTGAAACACACACTGATACACAAACGCACTGAAACACACACTGACATACATACATTGACACACATACACTGACACACACACTGACACACACACACACACCCTGACACACACACTGACACCCACCCACTGACACACACACACTGATACACACATTGACACACACACACTGACACACATACTGACACTAACACACTGTCACTGACACACACATGCTGACACGCACAAACTGACACACACACTGACACACATACACTGACACACACAATGAGACACACACACTGACACACACACTAATATGCCCACAGCCACACACAATGACACACACACACACATTGACACACACACTGACACACAGATTGACACACAGACTGACACACATGCTGTCACACACGCACACTGACACACACACTGACACGCTAACACACTGACACATACACACACTGACGCACACACACTGATACACACAGATACACTGACACACACGCAATGGCACACACACACAGACTGACGCGAACGCACTCATACACACGCACTGAGACCCTCAATGACACACACACACTGACACAAATACTGACTCACATGCACTGACACACACACTGACAGACACACCAACACACACACTGATACACACACTGACACACACACACTGACACACACACACACACTGAAACACACACACTGACACACACACACTGAAACACGCACTGACACACAGACGGACACACACGCACTGACACACCCACACTGACACCCACACTGACACACACATACTGACACCTGCAATGACACACACACTGACACACACACAACTGACACACACACTGACACACACAGACACACACACACACTGTAAAACACTGATACACACTCTGACACACACACACTGATGCACACACACTCACCCACAAACACTGACACACACAATGACACACGCACACTGTCACACACACTGACACATGCACTGACAGACACACGCACTGACACACACTGAAACACACACTGACACAAATACTGACTCACATGCACTGACACACACACTGACACACACACCGACACACACACTGATACACACACTGACACACACACACTGACACACACACACACACTGACACACACACACTGACACACACACACTGAAACACACACTGACACACAGACGGACACACACGTACTGACACACCCACACTGACACCCACACTGACACACACATACTGACACCTGCAATGACACACACGCTGACACACACACAACTGACACACACACTGACACACACAGACACACACACACACTGAAAAACACTGATACACACTCTGACACACACACACTGATGCACACACACTCACCCACACACACTGACACACACAATGACACACGCACACTGTCACACACACTGACACATGCACTGACAGACACACGCACTGACACACACTGAAACACACGCTGACACACAAACACACTGACACACACACTGACACACAAGCACGTACACACACACTGACACACATACACAGACACACATACACTGACACACAATAACTGACACACACACACTGACACACACACTGGCACACTCCCACACTGACACGCACGCACAGTCACACACATTGACACACACATACTGACAAACACAACTGACACACACTCACAGATGCACACTGACACACACACACTGACACACACACACTGACGCACATACTGAAACACACACTGACACACAGACAGACACACCCACTGGCACACAGACACTACCACACACAGACTGACACACATCCTTACACACACACTGACACACACATTGACACACTCTATGACACAAACAATGACACACCCACTGGCACACAGACACAGACACACACTGACACACACATACTGACACACACAACTGACACACCCACTGACACACACACACTTACACACACACACTAACAAACAGTGACACACACTCTGACACATGCGCACTGACACACACACACTGACATACACACTGACATACACACTGACACACAGACTGACACACATGCTGTCACACACGCACACTGACACACACACACACTGACACACTGACACACACACACACTGACACACACACACCCACTTACGCAAACACACTGACACACACACTGACACACACACACACTGACACACACACTGACACCCACCCACTGACACACACACAATGATACATACATTGACACACACACACTGACACACATACTGATACTAACACACTGACACTGACACACACAAACTGACACACACACTGACACACACACACTAATATGCACACTGTCACACACACTGACACACACACACACACTAAAACACACACTGACACACAGACTGACACACATGCAGTCACACACGCACACTGACACACACACACTGACACACTGACACGCACACACACTGACTCATGCACACACTGACGCAGACATACTGATACACACACTTACACACACACACTGACACACACACACTGACACACAATAACTGACACACACACTGACACACACACTGACAAACACGCACTGGCACACACACACTGACATACACACACACACTGACACACACGCATTGACACAAACACTGACACACACATACTGACACACACTCACACTGACGCACACACACTGACAGACACACTGACGCACAGCCTGACATACTGACACACACACTGACAAACACACACACTGTCACACACACTGACAGACACACCCATACACACATACACTGACACACACACTGAGACGCACACTGACACACACACTCACACTGTCACACAGACTGACACACACACTGACACACACACACTGACACACACACTGACACATACCCACAGACACACACACACTGATACAAACATTGACACACAAACACTGACACAAATACTGACACTGACGCACACACTGACACTGACACACACATACTGACACACACAAACTGACACACACACTGACACACACACACTAATATGCACACTGTCACACACACTGACACACACACACACACTAAAACACACACTGACACACAGACTGACACACATGCTGTCACACACGCACACTGACACACACACACACACACTGACACACTGACACGCACACACACTGACTCATGCACACACTGACGCAGACATACTGATACACACACTTACACACACACACTGACACACACACACTGACACACAATAACTGACACACACACTGACAAACACGCACTGACACACACACACTGACACAGACATTGGCACACACACACTGACATACACACACACACTGACACACACGCATTGACACAAACACTGACACACACATACTGACACACACTCACACTGACGCACTCACACTGACAGACACACTGACGCACAGCCTGACATACTGACACACACACTGACAAACACACACACTGTCACACACACTGACAGACACACCCATACACACATACACTGACACACACACTGAGACGCACACTGACACACACACTCACACTGTCACACAGACTGACACACACACTGACACACACACACTGACACATACCCACAGACACACACACACTGATACAAACATTGACACACAAACACTGACACAAATACTGACACTGACGCACACACTGACACTGACACACACATACTGACACACACAAACTGACACACACAGTGATACACACACTGACACACACACTGACACACACACACACTGACACACACACTGACACACACACACTGAAACACACACTGGCACACACACTGACACACCCATTGGAACACAGACACTGACACACACACACTGAAAAACACTAACACACACACAGACTGACACACACACTGACACACACTCACGGACACACAATAACTGACACGCACACTGACAGACACACTGAGACACAAACACTGACACACACACTGACACACCCACACTGACACCCACACTGACACACACATACTGACACACACAACTGCCACACACACTGACACACACAGACATACACACACACTGAAAAACACTTATACACACACACACTGATGCACACACACTCAAACACACACTCTGACACACTGACACGCTCACACACTGACACACACACACTTACGCAAACACACTGACACACACAATTACACACACACACTGACACACACAGTGACACACACACACTGACACACACACACTGACTCACACACATTGACACCCTCCCACTGACACATGCACTGACAGACACACGCACTGACACACACACACTGAAACACACACGCACACACTGACACACACACTGACACATACCCACAGACACACACACACTGATACAAACATTGACACACAAACACTGACACACATACTGACACTGACACACACACTGATACTGACACACACATACTGACACACACAAACTGACACACACAGTGATACACACACTGACACACACACACTGAAACACACACTGACACACACACTGACACACCCATTGGAACACAGACACTGACACACACACACTGAAAAACACTAACACACACACAGACTGACACACACACTGACACACACTCACGGACACACAATCACTGACACGCACGCTGACAGACACACTGAGACACAAACACTGACACACACACTGACACACCCACACTGACACCCACACTGACACACACATACTGACACACACAACTGCCACACACACTGACACACACAGACACACACACACACTGAAAAACACTTATACACACACACACTGATGCACACACACTCAAACACACACTCTGACACACTGACACGCTCACACACTGACACACACACACTTACGCAAACACACTGACACGCACAATTACACACACACACTGACACACACACTGACACACACACACTGACACACACACACTGACACCCTCCCACTGACACATGCACTGACAGACACACGCACTGACACACACACACTGAAACACACACAAACACACTGACACACAAACACTGACACACACAGAGACACACACACACTGACACACACACACTGATACACTCATTGACGCACACACTGACACCCATACTGACACTAACACACACACTGACACACACACTGACACTGACTCACTGACACTGACACACACACACTGACCCACACAGACTGTCACACACACACTGACACACAGGCTGACACACAGACTGACACTCACACTGTCACACATGCACATTGATACACACAAACACACACTGACAAACTGACATTCACACACACTGACACATACACACACTGACGCACACACACTGACACACACACTGATACACACACTTACATACACACACTGACACACACACATGGACACACAATCACTGACACACACACACACTGTCACACACACGGAGACACGCACGGACACACACACTGACACATGCACTGATAGACACATGCACTGACACACGCACACTGTTACACACACTGACACACACACTAACGCGATCACTGTCACACACACTGACACACACACATTGACACACACACACACTGTCACACATACTGACACACACACTGACACACACACACTCACACACACACTGACACACACACTGACACACCCACTGGCACACAGACACTGACACACACTGACAACCACAGACTGACACAGAGACTGACACATACGCTGTCACACACGCACACTGACACACACAAACACACACTGACACACTGACATGCACACACACTGACACATACACACACAGGCGCACACACACTGACACACAATCACTGACACACTCACACTGACACACACACAGAGACACACATTGACACACACACACTGACACACACACACTGAAAGACACACTGGCACACACACTGACACATGCACAGACAGTCACATGCACTGACACACACACACTGACACACACACTAACACGCACACTGTCACACACACTGACACACGCACACTGACACACACACACACCAACACATTCACACACACACTGATACACACACTGACACACACACACTGATACACACACTGACACACACACTGAAACACACACTGACACACACACTGACACACCCACTGGCACACAGACACTGATGCACACTGACACACAGACTGACACACACACTGACACACACACTGACACAAACACTGACACACCCATTGGCACACAGACACTGACACACACTGACACACACATACTGACACACCTAACTGAAACACCCACTGCCACACACACACTGACACATGCAATGACAGAGACACGCACTGACACACACACACACTGAAACACACACTGATACACAAACACACTGAAGCACACACTGACACACATGCACCGACACACCCACTGACACCCCGATACTGACACACACACACGGAAACACAAAGACTGACACACCCACAATGACACACACACACTGACACACACACACTTAAACGTGCACTGACACACACACACTGACACACAGACGGACACACACGCACTGACACACCCACACTGACACCCACACTGACACACACATACTGACACACACAACTGACACACACACTGACACACACAGACACACACACTGAAAAACACTGATACACACTCTGACACACACACACTGATGCACACACACTCACACACACACACTGACACACACAATGACACACGCACACTGTCACACACACTGACACATGCACTGACAGACACACGCACTGACATACAATGAAACATACGCTGACACACAAACACACTGACACACACACACTGACACACAATAACTGACACACATTCACTGACACACACACTGACATACACACTGACACACACACAGTGACACACACACTGGCACACTCCCACACTGACACACACGCACTGACACACAAATTGACACACACATACTGACACACACAACTGACACACAGTCACACACGCACACTGACACACACACACTGACACACACACTGACACACACACACTGACACACAATAACTGACACACACACTGACACACACGCTGGCACACACACACTGAAACACACAATGATACACAGACTGACACACACACTGGCACACAGACACTGACACACACATACTGACACACACAACTGACACACCCACTGACACACACACACTTTAACACACACACTCTGACAGTGACACACACTCTGACACATGCGCACTGACACACACACTGACACACACTGATACACACGTTGTCACACACGTACACTGACACAAACACACACACACTGACACACAGACGGACACACACGCACTGACACACCCACACTGACACCCACACTGACACACACATACTGACACACACAACTGACACACACACTGACACACACAGACACACACACACACTGAAAAACACTGCTACACACTCTGACAGACACACACTGATGCACACACACTCACACACACACACTGACACACACAATGACACACGCACACTGTCACACACACTGACACATGCACTGACAGACACACGCACTGACATACACTGAAACATACGCTGACACACAAACACACTGACACACAAGCACGTACACACACACTGACACATATACACAGACACACACACACTGACACACAATAACTGACACACACACTGACACACACGCTGGCACACACACACTGAAACACACAATGACAGACAGACTGACACACACACTGGCACACAGACACTGGCACACACAGACTGACACACAGACTGACAAACACACTGACACACACATTTACACACACAATGACACAACACTGACACACCCACCGACACACAGACACTGACACACAATGACACACACATACTGACACACACAACTGACACACCCACTGACACGCACCCACTTTAACACACACACACTGACAAACAGTGACACACACTCTGACACATGCGCACTGACACAGACACTGACACACACTGACACACACGTTGTCACACACACACACTGACACACACACACACTGACACACTGACACGCACACACGCTGACACACACACACACTTACGCAAACACACTGACACACACACTTACACACACACACTGACACACACGTACTGACACACACACACTGACTCACACAGACTGACACACACCCACTGACACCCACAATAACAGACACACACTGACACACACACTGACACATGCACTGACAGACACACGCACTGACACACACACACTGAAACACACACTGACACACAAACACACTGACACACACACACACTGACACACACACAGACACACACACACTGACACACACACACTGATACACTCATTGACACACACACTGACACCCATACTGACACTAACATACACACTGACACACACACTGACACTGACAGACTGACACTGACACACACACACTGACCCACACACACTGACACAGACATACTGACACACACAAACTGACACACACACTAACACTCACACTGTCACACAGACTGACACACACACTGACACACAGACTGACACACAGACTGACACTCACACTGTCACACACGCACATTGATACACACAAACACACACTGGCACACTGACACGCACACACACTGACACATACACACACTGATGCAAACACACTGACACACACACTGATACACACACTTACATACACACACTGACACACACACATGGACACACAATCACTGGCACACACACAATGGCACACACACGGAGACACACACTGACACACACACACTGACACACACACACACTGACACACACGCACTGAAACACACAATGACACACACACTGACACATGCACTGACAGACACATGCACTGACACACACACACTGACACACACACTAACACGAACACTGTCACACACACTGACACACACACATTGACACACACACACTGTCACACATACTGACACACACACTGACACACACACACACTGATACACACACTGACACACACACACTGACACACACACACTGACACACACATTGACACACGCACTGAAACACACACTGACACACACACAAACACACCCAATGGCACACAGACACTGACACACACTGACACACACAGACTGACACACAGACTGACACACGCGCTGTCACACACGCACACTGACACACACAAACACGCACTGACATGCACACACACTGACACATACACACTTATTAATTAGAGATAGTATAACAGCTGCAGAAAGGCAGTTCGAGGAGTATCACCCTATTGAGGTAGTATGGGTTGAAGTCAGAAATAGGAAAGGAGCAGTCACCTTGTTAGGAGTTTTCTATAGGCCCCCCAATAGTAGCAGAGATGTGGAGGAACAGATTGGGAAACAGATTTTGGAAAGGTGCAGAAGTCATAGGGTAGTAGTCATGGGCGACTTTAACTTCCCAAATATTGAGTGGAAACTCTTTAGATCAAATAGTTTGGATGGGGTGGTGTTTGTGCAGTGTGTCCAGGAAGCTTTTCTAACACAGTATGTAGATTGTCCGACCAGAGGAGGGGCAATATTGGATTTAGTACTGGGTAATGAACCAGGGCAAGTGGTAGATTTGTTAGTGGGGGAGCATTTTGGAGATAGTGACCACAATTCTGTGACTTTCACTTTAGTAATGGAGAGGGATAGGTACGTGCAACAGGGCAAGGTTTACAATTGGGGGAAGGTAAATACGATGTTGTCAGACAAGAATTGAAGTGCATAAGTTGGGAACATAGGCTGGCAGGGAAGGACACAAGTGAAATGTGGAACTTGTTCAAGGAACAGATGCTACGTGTCCTTGATATGTATGTCCCTGTCAGGCAGGGAAGAGATGGTCGAGTGAGGGAACCATGGTTGACAAGAGAGGTTGAATGTCTTGTTAAGAGGAAAAAGGTGACTTATGTAAGGCTGAGGAAACAAGGTTCAGACAGGGCATTGGAGGGATACAAGATAGCCAGGAGGGAACTGAAGAAAGGGATTAGGAGAGCTAAGAGAGGGCATGAACAATCTTTGGCAGGTAGGATCAAGGAAAACCCCAAGGCCTTTTACACATATGTGAGAAATATGAGAATGACTAGAGCGAGGGTAGGTCCGATCAAGGACAGTAGCGGGAGATTGTGTATTGAGTCTGAAGAGATAGGAGAGGTCTTGAATGAGTACTTTTCTTCTGTATTTACAAATGAGAGGGGTGATATTGTTGGAGAGGACAGTGTGAAACAGATTGGTAAGCTCGAGGAAACACTTGTTAGGAAGGAAGATGTGTTGGGCATTTTGAAAAACTTGAGGATAGACAAGTCCCCCGGGCCTGACGGGATATATCCAAGGATTCTATGGGAAGCAAGAGATGAAATTGCAGAGCCGTTGGCAATTATATTTTCGTCCTCACTGTCAACAGGGGTGGTACCAGGGGATTGGAGAGTGGCGAATGTCGTGCCCCTGTTCAAAAAAGGAACTAGGGATAACCCTGGGAATTACAGGCCAGTTAGTCTTACTTCGGTGGTAGGCAAAGTAATGGAAAGGGTACTGAAGGATAGGATTTCTGAGCATCTGGAAAGACACTGCTTGATTAGGGATAGTCAGCACGGATTTGTGAGGGGTAGGTCTTGCCTTACAAATCATATTGAATTCTTTGAGGAGGTGACCAAGCATGTGGATGAAGGTAAAGCAGTGGATGTAGTGTACATGGATTTTAGTAAGGCATTTGATAAAGTTCCCCATGGTAGGCTTCTGCACAAAGTAAGGAGGCATGGGATAGTGGGAAATTTGGCCAGTTGGATAACAAACTGGCTAACCGATAGAAGTCAGAGAGTGGTGGTGGATGGCAAATATTCAGCCTGGATCCCAGTTACCAGTGGTGTACCGCAGGGATCAGTTCTGGGTCCTCTGCTGTTTGTGATTTTCATTAATGACTTGGATGAGGGAGTTGAAGGGTGGGTCAGTAAATTTGCAGACGATACGAAGATTGGTGGAGTTGTGGATAGTAAGGAGGGCTGTTGTCGGCTGCAAAGAGACATAGATAGGATGCAGAGCTGGGCTGAGAAGTGGCAGATGGAGTTTAACCCTGAAAAGTGTGAGGTTGTCCATTTTGGAAGGACAAATATGAATGCGGAATACAGGGTTCACGGTAGAGTTCTTGGCATTGTGGAGGAGCAGAGAGACCTTGGGGTCTATGTTCAGACATCTTTGAAAGTTACCACTCAAGTGGATAGAGCTGTGAAGAAGGCCTATGATGTGCTCGCGTTCATTAACAGAGGGATTGAATTTAAGAGCCGTGAGGTGGTGATGCAGCTGTACAAAACTTTGGTAAGGCCACATTTGGAGTACTGTGTACAGTTCTGGTCGCCTCATTTTAGGAAGGATGTGGAAGCTTTGGAAAAGGTGCAAAGAAGATTTACCAGGATGTTGCCTGGAATGGAGAGTAGGTCTTACGAGGAAAGGTTGAGGGTGCTAGGCCTTTTCTCATTAGAGCGGAGAAGGATGAGGGGCGACTTGATAGAGGCTTATAAGATGATCAGGGGAATAGATAGAGTAGACAGTCAGAGACTTTTTCCCCAGGTGGAACACACCATTACAAGGGGACATAAATTTAAGGTGAAAGGTGGAAGATATAGGAGGGATATCAGAGGTAGGTTCTTTACCCAGAGAGTAGTGGGGGCATGGAATGCACTGCCTGTGGAAGTAGTTGAGTCGGAAACATTAGGGACCTTCAAGCAGCTATTGGATAGGTACATGGATTACGGGAAAATGATATAGTGTAGATTTATTTGTTCTTAAGGGCAGCACGGTAGCATTGTGGATAGCACAATTGCTTCACAGATCCATGGTCCCAGGTTCGATTCCGGCTTGGGTCATTGTCTGTGCGGAGTCTGCACGTCCTCCCCGTGTCTGCGTGGGTTTCCTCCGGGTGCTCCGGTTTCCTCCCACAGTCCAACGATGTGCGGGTTAGGTGAATTGGCTAATGATAAATTGCCCTTAATGTCCAAATTGCCCTTGGTGTTGGGTGGAGGTGTTGAGTTTGTGTAGGGTGCTCTTTCCAAGAGCTGGTGCAGACTCAAAGGGCCGAATGGCCTCCTTCTGCACTGTAAATTCAATGATAATCTATGATTAATCTAGGACAAAGGTTCGGCACAACATCGTGGGCCGAAGGGCCTGTTCTGTGCTGTATTTTCTATGTTCTATGTTCTATGTTCTATGTTCACACAGGCGCACACACACTGACACACACACTGATACACACACTTACATACACAGACTGACACACAATCACTGACACACACACACTGACACACACACGGAGACACACATTGACACACACACACTGACACACACACACTCACTGACACACACGCACTGAAACACACACTGGCACACACACTGACACATGCACAGACAGTCACATGCACTGAAACGCACACACTGACACACACACTGACACACACACTAACACACACACTGTCACACACACTGACACACACACACTGACACACACACACACCGACACACTCACGCACACACAGATACACACACTGACACACACACACTGACACACACACACTGACACACACACTGAAACACACACTGAAACACACACTGACCCACACACTGATACACACACTGGCACACAGACACTGACGCACACTGACACACACAGACTGACACACAGACTGACACACACACTGACACACACACTGACACAAACACTGACAAACCCACTGGCACACAGACACTGACACACACATACAGACACACATAACTGACACACCCACTGCCACACACACACCGATACACTCACACACACACTGATACACACACTGACACACACACACTGACACACACACTGACACACACACTGAGACACACACTGAAACACACACTGACACACACACTGACACACACACTGGCACACAGACATTGACGCACACTAACACACACAGACTGACACACAGACTGACACACACACTGACACACACACTGACTCACACAATGACACAAACACTGACACACCCACTGGCACACAGACACTGACACACACATACTGACACACATAACTGACACACCCACTGCCACACACACACTGACTCACACACACACTGACAAACACTGACACACACTCTGACACATGCACACTGACACACACACACTGACACACACACTGTCACACAGACTGACACACAGACTGACACACACATACACACTGACACACTGACACACACACACACTGACACACACACTGACACATGCAATGACAGAGACACGCACTGACACACACACTGAAACACACACTGATACACAAACACACTGAAGCACACACTGACACACATGCACCGACACACACACTGAAACACACACACAGACACACACACATTGACACACACATGCTGACACACACACACTGATACACACACTGACACACACTCTAATACACACACTGTCACACACCCTGACACACACACACACACACTGACACACAGATTGACACACAGACTGACACACATGCTGTCACACATGCACACTGACACACACACACACACACACACACTGACATGCACACACACTGACACATACACACACTGATGCACACACACTGATACACACACTTACACAGACACACTGACACATACGCAATGACACACACACACACTGACGCACACACACTCACACACAAACACTGACACCCTCAATGACACACCCACACTGACACAAACACTGAAACACACACTGACACACAAACACACTGACACACACACTGACACATATGCACTGAAACACACTCTGACACACACACACTGACACACAATAACTGACACACACACTGACACACACACTGATACACACGCACTAAAACACACACACTGGCACACACGCACTGACACACACACACTGACACACACACAATAACTGACACACACACTGACCCACACTCCGACACACACGCACTGACACACAAACACTGACACACACACTGACACACACACACACTGACACACACGCACTGACACACACACTGACCCACACATACTGGCACACACAACTGACACACACGCACTGACAAACAAACAATGACACACACACTGACACATGCACTGACACACCGACTGACACACACGCTGTCACATACGCACACTGGCACACACACTGACACACACATACTGACACACACAACTGACACACACTGACACACACTGACACACACACACTGACACACACGCACTGACAAACACACAATTACACACACATTGACACATGCACTGACACACTGACTGACACACATGCTGTCACATACGAAAACTGATGCACACAGACACACACTCACACTGACACACACACACACTGACACACCCACACTGGCACACACACTGACACACACATACTGACACACACAACTGACACACATACTGACAGACACACTGACACACACAGACACACACACACTGAGAAACACTGATACACACTCTGACACACACACACGGACACTCAAACACACTGACACATACACACACTGACATACACACTGACACTGACACACTGACACTGACACACACACGCTGACACACACATGCTGACACACACAAACTGACACACACTAACACGCACACTGACACACAGACTGACACACAGACTGACATACACGCTGTCGCACACACACACTGACATACACAAACACACACTGACACGCACACACACTGACACATACACACTCTGACACACACACACATTGACACACACACACTGACACACACACACTGATACACACATTGACACACACACACTGACACACATACTGACACTAACACACACACTGACACATACAGACACTCACACACTGACACACACATACTGACACACACTGACACACACACACTAATACGCACACTGTCACACACACTGACACACACACACACTGAAACACACACCGACACACAGACTGACACACTTGCTATCACACACGCACACTGACACACACACACACTGACACACTGACACGCACACACGCTGACACATGCACACACTGACGCAGACATACAGATACACACACTTACACACACACACTGACACACAATAACTGACACACACACACTGACACACACACTGACACACACGCACTGGCACACACACACTCACACGCACATTGGCACTCACACACTGACATACACACACACACTGACACACACGCATTTACACAAACACTGACACACACATACTGACACACACAACTGACACACACTGACACACACACACTGACACATACGCACTGACGCACACACAATGACACACACGCTGTCACATACGCACACTGACACACACAGACACAATGACACACACACACACTGACACACACACACTGACGCACACACACTGACACACACACTGACACACACACTGAAATACTGACACACACTGACACACACACTGACAAACACACACACTGACACACACACTGACAGACACACTGACACACACACACTGACACACATACTGACACACACACTGACACACACACTGACACACACAAACTGACACACACACTTACACATACCCACTGACACACACACACTGATACACACATTGACACACAAACACTGACACACATACTGACACTGACACACACACTGACACTGACACACACATACTGACACACACAAACTGACACACACAGTGATACACACACTGACACACACACACACTGTCACACACACTGACACACACACTGACACACACACACTGAAACACACACTGACACACAGACTGACACACCCACTGGAACGCAGACACTGACACACACACACTGAAACACACTAACACACACTCAGACTGACACACCCACTGACACCCAGATACTGAAACACACACTGACACACAGTCTGGCTCACCCACAGGAACACAGATACTGACACACACACACTGACACACACAATGACACAAACACTGACACACACACAGACACACACTCACGGACACACAATCACTAACACGCACGCTGACAGACACACTGAGACACACACACTGACACACACACTGACACACACGCACTGACACACACACACACTGACTCACACACACAGACACACACCCACTGACACCCAGAATGACACACACACACTGACACACACAGTGACACATGCACTGACAGACACACGCACTGACACACACACACTGAAACACACACTGACACACAAACACACTGACACACACACTGGCACACACACACTGACACACACACAGACACACACACACTGACACACACACACTGATACACTCATTGACACACACACACTGAACACCCATACTGATACTAACACACACACTGACACACACACTGACACTGACACACACTGACCCACACACACTGACACACACATACTGACACACACAAACTGACACACACACTGACACACACACTAACATGCACGCTGTCACACAGACTGACACACACACACTGACAAGCAGTCTGACACACAGACTGACACAGACACACACACACACACTGACCCACACACACTGACACACACATACTGACACACACAAACTGACACACACACTGACACACACACTAACACGCACACTGTCACACAGACTGACACACACACACTGACACGGAGACTGACACACACCCTGACACAAACACTGACACACCCACTGGCACACAGACACTGACACACACTGACACACACATACTGACACACATAACTGACGCACCCACTGCCACACACACACCGACACACTCACACACACACTGGTACACACACTGACACACACACACTGACACACACACTGACTCACACACTGAAACACAGACTGACACACACACTGACACACACACTGGCACACAGACACTGACGCACACTGACACACACATACTGACACACATAACTGACACACCCACTGCCACACACACACCGACACACTCACACACACACTGGTACACACACTGACACACACACACTGACACACACACTGACTCACACACTGAAACACAGACTGACACACACACTGACACACTCACTGGCACACAGACACTGACGCACACTGACACACACAGACT
Source organism: Scyliorhinus torazame (assembly GCF_047496885.1). Lineage (NCBI taxonomy): Eukaryota > Metazoa > Chordata > Chondrichthyes > Carcharhiniformes > Scyliorhinidae > Scyliorhinus > Scyliorhinus torazame. Next base: position 222,557,670 of record NC_092719.1, read on the forward strand.
GACACACACACTGACACACACACTGACACACACAATGACACAAACACTGACACACCCAAGGGCACACAGACTCTGACACACACTGACACACACATACTGGCACACATAACTGACACACCCACTGCCACACACACACTGACACACGCACACACTGACAAACACTGACACACACTCTGACACATGCACACTGACACACACACACTGACACACACACTGTCACACAGACTGACACACAGACTTTCACACACATACACACTGACACACTGACACGCACACACACTGACACACACACTGACACATGCAATGACAGAGACACGCACTGACACACACACACACACTGAAACACACACTGATACACAAACACACTGAAGCACAGACTGACACACACACTGACACACACACTGGCACACATGCACCGACACACACACTGAAACACACACACAGACACACACATATTGACACACACATGCTAACACACACACTGACACACACACAATACCTGACACACTCACACTGACCCACACACTGACACACACACACTGACACACACACACTGACACACACACACTGACACACACACTGACACACACATACTGGCACACACAACTGACACACACACACACTGACTCACACGCACTGACAAACACACAATGACACACACACTGACACATGCACTGCCACACCGACTGACACACACGCTGTCACATATGCACACTGGCACACACACTGACACACACATACTGACACACACACACACTGACACACCCACACTGGCACACACACTGACACACACATACTGACACACACAACTGACACACAATGACACACATACTGACATACACACTGACACACACAGATACACACACACAGAGAAACACTGATACACACTCTGACACACACACACGGACACTCAAACACACTGACACATACACACACTGACATACACACTGACACTGACACACTGACACTGACATACACACGCTGACACACACATGCTGACAACACAAACTGACACACACACACTAACACGCCCACTGACACACAGACTGACACACAGACTGACATACACGCTGTCGCACACACACACTGACATACACAAACACACACTGACACGCACACACACTGAAACATACACACTCTGACACACACACTGACACACACACACTGACACACAATCACTGAGACACACACACTGATACACACATTGACACACACACACTGACACACATACTGACACTAACACACACACTGACACATACAGACACTCACACACTGACACACACATACTGACACACACAAACTGACACACACTGACACACACACACTAATACGCACACTGTCACACACACTGACACACACACACACTGAAACACACACCGACACACAGACTGACACACATGCTATCACACACGCACACTGACACACACACACACTGACACGCACACACACTGACACATGCACACACTGACGCAGACATACAGATACACTCACTTACACACACACACTGACACACACACACTGACACACACACTGACACACACGCACTGACACACACACACTGACACGCACTTTGGCACTCACACACTGACATACACACACACACTGACACACACACATTTACACAAACACTGACACACGCATACTGACACACACAACTGACACACACTGACACACACACACTGACACACACGCACTGACGCACACACAATGACACACACGCTGTCACATACGCACACTGACACACACAGACACAATGACACACACACACTGACACACACACACTGACGCACACACACTGACACACACACTGACACACACACTGACATACTGACACACACTGACAAACACACACACTGACACACACACTGACAGACACACTGACACACACACACTGACACACATACTGACACTGACACACACACTGACACACACACTTACACATACCCACTGACACACACACACTGATACACACATTGACACACAAACACTGACACACATACTGACACTGACACACACACTGACACACACACTGACACTGACACACACATACTGACACACACAAACAGACACAGACAGTGATACACACACTGACACACACACAGACTGTCACACACACTGACACACACACTGACACACACACACTGAAACACACACTGACACACAGACTGACACACCCACTGGAACACAGACACTGACACACACACTGAAACACACTAACACACACACAGACTGACACACCCACTGACACCCAGATACTGAAACACACACTGACACACAGACTGACACACCCACAGGAACACAGATACTGACACACACACACTGACACCCATACTGACACTAACACACACACTGGCACACACACTGACACTGACACACACTGACCCACACACATTGACACACACATACTGACACACACAAACTGACACACACACTGACACACACACTAACACGCACGCTGTCACACAGACTGACACACACACACTGACACGCAGACTGACACACAGACTGACACTTACACACACACACACACTGACCCACAGACACTGACACACACATACTGACACACACAAACTGACACACACTCTGACACACACACTAACACGCACGCTGTCACACAGACCGGCACACACACACTGACACGCAGACTGACACACACACTGACACAAACACTGACACACCCACTGGCAGACAGACACTGACACACACTGACACACACATACTGACACACATAACTGACACACTCACGGCCACACACACACCGACACACTCACACACACACTGGTACACACACTGACACACACTCACTGACACACACACTGAAACAGACACTGACACACACACTGACACACACACTGGCACACAGACACTGACGCACACTGACACACACAGACTGACACACAGACTGACACACACACTGACACACACACTGACACACCCACGGGCACACAGATACTGACACACACTGACACACACATACTGACACACATACCTGACACACCCACTGCCACACACACACTGACACACACACACACTGACAAACACTGACACACACTCTGACACATGCACACTGACACACACACACTGACACACACACTGTCACACAGATTGACACACAGACTTTCACACACATACACACTGACACACTGACACGCACACACACTGACACATGCAATGACAGAGACACGCACTGACACACACACACACTGAAACACACACTGATACACAAACACACTGAAGCACACACTGACACACATGCACCGACACACACACTGAAACACACATACAGACACACACACATTGACACACACATGCTGACACACACGCACTGATGCACACACAATGACACACACGCTGTCACATAAGCACACTGACACACACAGACACAATGACACACACACAAACTGACACACACACACTGACACACACACACTGACACACACACTGACATACTGACACACACTGACACACACACTGACAAACACACACACTGACACACACACTGACAGACACACTGACACACACACACTGACACACATACTGACACTGACACACACACTGACACACACAAACTGACACACACACTTACACATACCCACTGACACACACACACTGATACACACATTGACACGCAAACACTGACACACATACTGACACTGACACACACTGACACACACACTGACACTGACACACACATACTGACACACACAAACTGACACACACACACTGAAACACACTAACACACACACAGACTGACACACCCACTGACACCCAGATTCTGAAACACACACTGACACACAGACTGACACACCCACAGGAACACAGATACTGACACACACACACTGACACACACAATGACACACACTCATGGACACACAATCACTAACACGCACGCTGACAGACACACTGAGACACAAACACTGACACACACACTGACACACACACATTGACACACACACACGGACACACACAGACTGACACAGCCACAATAACACACACACACTGACACACACACACTGAAACGTGCACTGACACACACACACTGACACACAGATGGACACACGCGCACTGTCACACCCACACTGACACCCACACTGACACACACATACTGACACACACAACTGACACACACACTGACACACACACACACTGAAAAACACTGATACACACTCTGACACACACGCACTGATGCACACACACTCACACACACACACTGACACACACAATGACACACGCACACTGTCACACACACCGACACATGCACTGACAGACACACGCACTGACACACACTGAAACACACGCTGACACACAAACACACTGACACACACACACAATGACACACAGTAACTGACACACACTCACTGACACACACACTGACATATACAGTGACACACACACACACTGACACACACACTGACCCACGCAGACTGACACACACACACTCTAACACACACACTGGCACACTGGCACAGACAACTGACACACACTCACACACGCACATTGACACACACACACTGACACACACACACTGACACACAATAACTGACACACACACTGACAGACACACTGACACATGCAATGACAGAGACACGCACTGACACACACACACACTGAAACACACACTGATACACAAACACACTGAAGCACACACTGGCACACATGCACCGACACACACACTGAAACACACACACAGACACACACACATTGACACACACATGCTGACACACACACACTGATACACACACTGACGCACACTCTAATACACACACTGTCACACACCCTGACACACACACACACACACTGACACACAAATTGACACACAGACTGACACACATGCTGTCACACAAGCACACTGACACACACACACACACACTGACACGCACACACACTAACACATACACACACTGATGCACACACACTGATACACACACTTACACAGACACACTGACACATACGCAATGACACACACACACACTGACGCACACACAATCACACACACACACTGACACCCTCAATGACACACACACACTGACACAAACACTGAAACACACACTGACACACAAACACACTGACACACACACTGACACATATGCACTGAAACGCACTCTGACACACACATACTGACACACACACCCTGACACACTATAACTGACACACACACACTGACACACACATTGATACACACGCACTAAAACACACACACTGGCACACACGCACTGACACACACACACTGACACACACACAATAACTGACACACTCACACTGACACACACACCGACACACACGCAGTGACACACACACACTGACACACACACACACGCACTGACACACACGCACTGACACACTCTGACACACACATACTGGCACACACAACTGACTCACACTGACACACACACACACACTGACACACACGCACTGACAAACACACAATGACACACACACTGACACATGCACTGACACACAGACTGACACACACGCTGTCACATACGCACACTGGCACACACACTGACACACACAAACTGACACACACAACTGACACACACTGACACACACTGACAGACACACTGACACACACGCACTGACAAACACACAATGACACACCCATTGACACATGCACTGACACACCGACTGACACACACGCTGTCACATACGCACACTGATGCACACACACACACACACTGACACACACACACACTGACACACCCACACTGGCACACACACTGACACACACATACTGACACACACAACTGACACACAATGACACACATACTGACACACACACTGACACTCACAGACACACACACTGAGAAACACTGATACACACTCTGACACACACACACGGACACACAAACACACTGACACATACACACACTGACATACACACTGACACTGACACACTGACACGCACACACTGACACACACACGCTGACACACACATGCTGACACACACAAACTGACACACACACAGTAACACGCACACTGACACACAGACTAACACACAGGCTGACATACACGCTGTCGCACACACACACTGACATACACAAACACACACTGACACGCACACACACTGACACATACACACTCTGACACACACACTGACACACAGACACTGACACACACACACACTGATACATACATTGACACACACACACTGACACACATACTGACACTAACACACACACTGACACATACAGACACTCACACACTGACACACACATACTGACACACACAAACTGACACACACTGACACACACACACTAAAATGCACACTGTCACACACACTGACACACACACACACTGAAACACACACTGACACACAGACTGACACATATGATATCACACACGCACACTGACACACACACACACTGACACACTGACACGCACACACACTGACACATGCACACACTGACGCAGACATACAGATACACACACTCACACACACACACTGACACACAATAACTGACACACACACACTGACACACACACTGACACACACGCACTGACACACATACACTGACACACACATTGGCACTCACACACTGACATACACACACACACTGACACACACGCATTTACACAAACACTGACACACACATACTGACACACACAACTGACACACTCTGACACACACGCACTGACGCACACACAATGACACACACGCTGTCACATACGCACACTGACACACACAGACACAATGACACACACACACACTGACACACACACTGACGCACACACACTAACACACACACTGACATACTGACACACACTGACACACACACTGACAAACACACACACTGACACACACACTGACAGACACACTGACACACACACACTGACACACATACTGACACTGACACACACACTGACACACACACTGACACTGACACACACAAACTGACACACACACTTACACATACCCACTGACACCCACACACTTATACACACATTGACACACAAACACTGACACACATACTGACACTGACACACACACTGACACTGACACACACATACTGACACACACAAACTGACACACACAGTGATACACACACTGACACACACACACTGTCACACACACTGACTCACACACTGACACACACACACTGAAACACACACTGACACACAGACTGACACACCCACTGGAACACAGACACTGACACACACACACTGAAACACACTAACACACACACAGACTGACACACCCACTGACACCCAGATACTGAAACACACACTGACACACAGACTGACACACCCACAGGAACACAGATACTGACACACACACACTGACACACACAATGACACATGCACTGACACACCGACTGACACACACGCTGTCACATACGCACACTGGCACACACACTGACACACACATACTGACACACACAACTGACACACACTGACACACACTGACACACACACACTGACACACACGCACTGACAAACACACAATTACACACACATTGACACATGCACTGACACACTGACTGACACACATGCTGTCACATACGCACACTGACGCACACAGACACACACTCACACTGACACACACACACACTGACACACCCACACTGGCACACACACTGACACACACATACTGACACACACAACTGACACACATACTGACAGACACACTGACACACACAGACACACACACACTGAGAAACACTGATACACACTCTGACACACACACACGGACACTCAAACACACTGACACATACACACACTGACATACACACTGACACTGACACACACACGCTGACACACACATGCTGACACACACAAACTGACACACACACACTAACACGCACACTGACACACAGACTGACACACAGACTGACATACACGCTGTCGCACACACACACTGACATACACAAACACACACTGACACGCACACACACTGACACATACACACTCTGACACACACACACACTGACACACACACACACTGACACACACACACTGATACACACATTGACACACACACACTGACACACATACTGACACTAACACACACACTGACACATACAGACACTCACACACTGACACACACATACTGACACACACTGACACACACACACTAATACGCACACTGTCACACACACTGACACACACACACACTGAAACACACACCGACACACAGACTGACACACTTGCTATCACACACACACACTGACACACACACACACTGACACACTGACACACACACACGCTGACACATGCACACACTGACGCAGACATACAGATACACACACTTACACACACACACTGACACACAATAACTGACACACACACACTGACACACACGCACTGGCACACACACACTCACACGCACATTGGCACTCAAACACTGACATACACACACACACTGACACACACGCATCTACACAAACACTGACACACACATACTGACACACACAACTGACACACACTGACACACACACACTGACACATACGCACTGACGCACACACAATGACACACACGCTGTCACATACGCACACTGACACACACAGACACAATGACACACACACACACTGACACACACACACTGACACACACACTGACATACTGACACACACTGACACACACACTGACAAACACACACACTGACACACACACTGACAGACACACTGACACACACACACTGACACACATACTGACACTGACACACACACTGACACACACACTGACACTGACACACACAAACTGACACACACACTTACACATACCCACTGACACTCACACACTGATACACACATTGACACACAAACACTGACACACATACTGACACTGACACACACACTGACACTGACACACACATACTGACACACACAAACTGACACACACAGTGATACACACACTGACACACACACACACACTGTCACACACACTGACACACACACTGACACACACACACTGAAACACACACTGACACACAGACTGACACACCCACTTGAACGCAGACACTGACACACACACACTGAAACACACTAACACACACACAGACTGACACACCCACTGACACCCAGATACTGAAACACACACTGACACACAGTCTGGCACACCCACAGGAACACAGATACTGACACACACACACTGACACACACAATGACACAAACACTGACACACACACAGGCACACACCCACGGACACACAATCACTAACACGCACGCTGACAGACACACTGAGACACAAACACTGACACACACACTGACACACACACATTGACAAACACACACGGACACACACAGACTGACACACCCACAATGACACACACACACTGACACACACACACTGACACGTACACTAACACACACACACTGACACACAGACGGACACACGCGCACTGACACACCCACACTGACACCCACACTGACACACATACTGACACACACAACTGACACACACACTGACACACACAGACACACACACACACTGAAAAACACTGATACACACTCTGACACACACACACTGATGCACACACACTCACACTGACACACATAATGACACACGCACACTGTCACACACACTGACACATGCACTGACAGACACACGCACTGACACACACTGAAACACACGCTGACACACAAACACACTGACACACACACACAATGACACACAATAACTGACACACACTCACTGACACACACACTGACATACACACTGACACACACACACAGTGACACACACACTGGCACACTCCCACACTGACACACACAACTGACACACACTCAGACACGCACATTGACACACACACACTGACACACACACACTGACACACAATAACTGACACACACACTGACAGACACACTGGCACACACAAACTGAAACACACACTGATACACAGACTGACACACCCACAGGCACACAGGCACTGCCACACACAGACTGGCACACAGACTGTCACACACACACTGACACACACATTTACACACACAATGACACAAACACTGACACACCCACTGGCACACACACACACTGACACACAGACTGACACACACACTGACACACACAGACACACACACACACTGAAAAACACTGATACACACTCTGACACACACTGTGTTAGTGCGTGTCTCACTAACACACACACACTTACGCAAACACACTGACACACACACTTACACACACACACTGACACACACACTGACACACACGCACTGACACACACACACACTGACTCACACACACAGACACACACCCACTGACACCCAGAATGACACACACACACTGACACACACACTGACACATGCACTGACAGACACACGCACTGACACACACACTGAAACACACACTGACACACAAACACACTGACACACACACTGGCACACACACACTGACACACACACAGACACACACACACTGACACACACACACTGATACACTCATTGACACACACACACTGACACCCATACTGATACTAACACACACACTGACACTGACACTGACACACACTGACCCACACACACTGACACACACATACTGACACACACAAACTGACACACACACTGACACACACACTAACATGCACGCTGTCATACAGACTGACACACACACACTGACACGCAGTCTGACACACAGACTGACACTGACACACACACACACACTGACCCACACACACTGACACACACATACTGACACACACAAACTGACACACACACTGACACACACACTAACACGCACACCGACACACACACTGACACACACACACACTGACACACCCACACTGGCACACACACTGATACACACATACTGACACACACAACTGACACACAATGACACACATACTGACACACACACTGACACTCACAGACACACACACACTGAGAAACACTGATACACACTCTGACACACACACACGGACACACAAACACACTGACACATACACACACTGACATACACACTGACACTGACACACTGACACGCACACACTGACACACACACGCTGACACACACATGCTGACACACACAAACTGACACACACATTTACACACACAATGACACAAACACTGACACACCCACTGGCACACACACACACTGACACACAGACTGACACACACACTGACACACACAGACACACACACACACTGAAAAACACTGATACACACTCTGACACACACTGTGTTAGTGCGTGTCTCACTAACACACACACACTTACGCAAACACACTGACACACACACTTACACACACACACTGACACACACACTGACACACACGCACTGACACACACACACACTGACTCACACACACAGACACACACCCACTGACACCCAGAATGACACACACACACTGACACACACACTGACACATGCACTGACAGACACACGCACTGACACACACACTGAAACACACACTGACACACAAACACACTGACACACACACTGGCACACACACACTGACACACACACAGACACACACACACTGACACACACACACTGATACACTCATTGACACACACACACTGACACCCATACTGATACTAACACACACACTGACACTGACACTGACACACACTGACCCACACACACTGACACACACATACTGACACACACAAACTGACACACACACTGACACACACACTAACATGCACGCTGTCATACAGACTGACACACACACACTGACACGCAGTCTGACACACAGACTGACACTGACACACACACACACACTGACCCACACACACTGACACACACATACTGACACACACAAACTGACACACACACTGACACACACACTAACACGCACACTGTCACACAGACTGACACACACACACTGACACGCAGACTGACACACACACTGACACAAACACTGACACACCCACTGGCACACAGACACTGACACACACTGACACACACATACTGACACACATATCTGACACACCCACTGCCACACACACACCGAAACACTCACACACACACTGGTACACACACTGACACACACACACTGACACACACACTGACATACACACTGAAACACAGACTGACACACACACTGACACACACACTGGCACACAGACACTGACGCACACTGACACACACAGACTGACACACACACTGACACACACACTGACACACATAATGACACAAACACTGACACACCCAAGGGCACACAGACTCTGACACACACTGACACACACATACTGACACACATAACTGACACACCCACTGCCACACACACACTGACACACGCACACACTGACAAACACTGACACACACTCTGACACATGCACACTGACACACACACACTGACACACACACTGTCACACAGACTGACACACAGATTTTCACACACATACACACTGACACGCACACACACTGACACACACTGACACATGCAATGACAGAGACACGCACTGACACACACACACACTGAAACACACACTGATACACAAACACACTGAAGCACACACTGACACACATGCACCGACACACACACTGAAACACACACACAGACACACACACATTGACACACACTTGCTGACACACACACACTGACACACACACAATACCTGTCACACTCACACTGACCCACACACTGACACACACGCACTGACACACACACACTGACACACACGCACTGACACACACACACACTGACACACACGCACTGACACACACACTGACACACACATACTGGCACACACAACTGACACACACACACACTGACTCACACGCACTGACAAACACACATTGACACACAAACACTGACACACATACTGACACTGACACACACACTGACACTGACACACACATACTGACACACACAAACTGACACACACAGTGATACACACACTGACACACACACACACTGTCACACACACTGACACACACACTGACACACACACACTGAAACACACACTGACACACAGACTGACACACCCACTGGAACGCAGACACTGACACACACACACTGAAACACACTAACACACACACAGACTGACACACCCACTGACACCCAGATACTGAAACACACACTGACACACAGTCTGGCACACCCACAGGAACACAGATACTGACACACACACACTGACACACACAATGACACAAACACTGACACACACACAGACACACACTCACGGACACACAATCACTAACACGCACGCTGACAGGCGCACTGAGACACAAACACTGACACACACACTGACACACACACATTGACAAACACACACGGACACACACAGACTGACACACCCACAATGACACACACACACTGACACACACACACTGACACGTACACTAACACACACACACTGACACAAAGACGGACACACGCGTACTGACACACCCACACTGACACCCACACTGACACACACATACTGACACACACAACTGACACACACACTGACACACACAGACACACACACACACTGAAAAACACTGATACACACTCTGACACACACACACTGATGCACACACACTCACACACACACACTGACACACACAATGACACACGCACACTGTCACACACACTGACACATGCACTGACAGACACACGCACTGACACACACTGAAACACACGCTGACACACAAACACACTGACACACACACACAATGACACACAATAACTGACACACACTCACTGACACACACACTGACATACACACTGACACACACACACAGTGACACACACACTGGCACACTCCCACACTGACACACACAACTGACACACACTCAGACACGCACATTGACACACACACACTGACACACACACACTGACACACAATAACTGACACACACACTGACAGACACACTGGCACACACAAACTGAAACACACACTGACACACAGACTGACACACCCACAGGCACACAGACACTGCCACACACAGACTGACACACAGACTGTCACACACACTGACACACACATTTACACACACAATGACACAAACACTGACACACCCACTGGCACACACACACTGACACACACTGACACACAGACTGACACACACACTGACACACACAGACACACACACACACTGAAAAACACTGATACACACTCTGACACACTCTGTGTTAGTGCGTGCCTCACTAACACACACAGACTTACGCAAACACACTGACACACCCACTTACACACACACACTGACACACACACTGACACACACACACTGACACACACACACTGACTCACACACACAGACACACACCCACTGACACCCAGAATGACACACACACACTGACACACACACTGACACATGCACTGACAGACACACGCACTGACACACACACACTTAAACACACACTGACACACAAACACACTGACACACACACTGGCACACACACACTGACACACACACAGACACACACACACTGACACACACACACTGATGCACTCATTGACACACACACACTGACACCCATACTGATACTAACACACACACTGACACACACACTGACACTGACACACACTGACCCACACACACTGACACACACATACTGACACACACAAACTGACACACACACTGACAGACACACTAACATGCACGCTGTCATACAGACTGACACACACACACTGACACGCAGTCTGACACACAGACTGACACTGACACACACACACACTGACCCACACACACTGACACACACATACTGACACACACAAACTGACACACACACTGACACACACACTAACACGCACATTGTCACACAGACTGACACACACACACTGACACGCAGACTGACACACACAGTGACACAAACACTGACACACCCACTGGCACACAGACACTGACACACACTGACACACACATACTGACACACATAACTGACACACCCACTGCCACACACACACCGACACACTCACACACACACTGGTACACACACTGACACACACACACTGACACACACACTGACTCACACACTGAAACACAGACTGACACACACACTGACACACACACTGGCACACAGACACTGACGCACACTGACACACACAGACTGACACACACACTGACACACACACTGACACACACAATGACACAAACACTGACACACCCAAGGGCACACAGACTCTGACACACACTGACACACACATACTGACATACATAACTGACACACCCACTGCCACACACACACTGACACACGCACACACTGACAAACACTGACACACACTCTGACACATGCACACTGACACACACACACTGACACACACACTGTCACACAGACTGACACACAGACTTTCACACACATACACACTGACACACTGACACGCACACACACTGACACGCACACTGACACATGCAATGACAGAGACACGCACTGACACACCCACACACTGAAACACACACTGATACACAAACACACTGAAGCACACACTGACACACATGCACCGACACACACACTGAAACACACACACAGACACACACACATTGACACACACATGCTGACACATACACACTGACACACACACAATACCTGACACACTCACACTGACCCACACACTGACACACACGCACTGACACACACACACTGACACACACACACTGACACACACACACACTGACACACACGCACTGACACACACACTGACACACACATACTGGCACACACAACTGACACACACACACACTGACTCACACGCACTGACAAACACACAATGACACACACACTGACACATGCACTGCCACACCGACTGACACACACGCTGTCACATACGCACACTGGCACACACACTGACACACACATACTGACACACGCACACACTGACACACCCACACTGGCACACACACTGACACACACATACTGACACACACAACTGACACACAATGACACATATACTGACATACACACTGACACACACAGATACACACACACTGAGAAACACTGATACACACTCTGACACACACACACGGACACTCAAACACACTGACACATACACACACTGACATACACACTGACACTGACACACTGACACTGACACACACATGCTGACACACACATGCTGACACACACAAACTGACACACACACACTAACACGCACACTGACACACAGACTGACACACAGACTGACATACACGCTGTCGCAAACACACACTGACATACACAAACACACACTGACACGCACACACACTGAAACATACACACTCTGACACACACACTGGCACACATACACTGACACACAATCACTGAGACACAAAGAACAAAGAACAAAGAAATGTACAGCACAGGAACAGGCCCTTCGGCCCTCCAAGCCCGTGCCGACCATACTGCCCGACTAAACTACAATCTTCTACACTACCTGGGTCCGTATCCTTCTATTCCCATCCTATTCATATATTTGTCAAGATGCCCCTTAAATGTCCCTATCGTCCCTGCCTCCACTACCTCCTCCGGTAGTGAGTTCCAGGCACCCACTACCCTCTGCGTAAAAAACTTGCCTCGTACATCTACTCTAAACTTTGCCCCTCTCACCTTAAACCTATGCCCCCTAGTAATTGACCCCTCTACCCTGGGGAAAAGCCTCTGACTATCCACTCTGTCTATGCCCCTCATAATTTTGTATACCTCTATCAGGTCGCCCCTCAACCTCCTTCGTTCCAGTGAGAACAAACCGAGTTTATTCAATCGCTCCTCATAGCTTATGCCCTCCATACCAGGCAACATTCTGGTAAATCTCTTCTGCACCCTCTCTAAAGCCCCCACAACCTTCTGGTAGTGTGGCGACCAGAATTGAACACTATACTCCAAGTGTGGCCTAACTAAGGTTCTATACAGCTGCAACATGACTTGCCAATTCTTATACTCAATGCCCCGGCCAATGAAGGCAAGCATGCCGTATGCCTTCTTGACTACCTTCTCCACCTGTGTAGCCCCTTTCAGTGATCTGTGGACCTGTACTCCTAGATCTCTTTGACTTTCAATACTCTTGAGGGTTCTACCATTCACCGTATATTCCCTACCTGCATTAGCCCTTCCAAAATGCATTACCTCACATTTGTCCAGGTTAAACTCCATCTGCCATCTCTCCGCCCAAGTCTCCAGACAATCTAAATCCTGCTGTATCCTCAGACAGTCCTCATCGCTATCCGCAATTCCACCAACCTTTGTGTCGTCTGCAAACTTACTAATCAGACCAGTTACATTTTCCTCCAAATCATTTATATATACTACAAAGAGCAAAGGTCCCAGCACTGATCCCTGTGGAACACCACTGGTCACAGCCCTCCAATTAGAAAAGCATCCCTCCATTGCTACCCTCTGCCTTCTATGGCCTAGCCAGTTCTGTATCCACCTTGCCAGTTCACCCCTGATCCCGTGTGACTTCACCTTTTGTACTAGTCTACCATGAGGGACCTTGTCAAAGGCCTTACTGAAGTCCATATAGACAACATCTACTGCCCTACCTGCATCAATCATCTTAGTGACCTCCTCGAAAAACTCTATCAAGTTAGTGAGACACGACCTCCCCTTCACAAAACCGTGCTGCCTCTCACTAATACGTCCATTTGCTTCCAAATGGGAGTAGATCCTGTCTCGAAGAATTCTCTCCAGTAATTTCCCTACCACTGAAGTAAGGCTCACCGGCCTGTAGTTCCCGGGATTATCCCTGCCACCCTTCTTAAACAGAGGAACAACATTGGCTATTCTCCAGTCCTCCGGGACATCCCCTGAAGACAGCGAGGATCCAAAGATTTCTGTCAAGGCCTCAGCAATTTCCTCTCCAGCCTCCTTCAGTATTCTGGGGTAGTTCCATCCGGCCCTGGGGACTTATCTACCTTAATATTTTTTAAGACACCCAACACCTCGTCTTTTTGGATCACAATGTGACCCAGGCTATCTACACCCCCTTCTCCAGACTCAACATCTACCAATTCCTTCTCTTTGGTGAATACTGATGCAAAGTATTCATTTAGTACCTCGCCCATTTCCTCTGGCTCCACACATAGATTCCCTTGCCTATCCTTCAGTGGGCCAACCCTTCCTTCAGTGGGCCAACCCTTACTGGTACACACACTGATACACACATTGACACACACACACTGACACACATACTGACACTAACACACACACTGACACATACAGACACTCACACACTGACACCCACATACTGACACACACAAACTGACACACACTGACACACACACACTAATACGCACACTGTCACACACACTGACACACACACACACTGAAACACACACCGACACACAGACTGACACACATGCTATCACACACGCACACTGACACACACACAAACTGACACACTGACACGCATACACACTGACTCATGCACACACTGATGCAGACATACAGATACACACACTTACACACACACACTGACACACACACACTGACACACACACTGACACACACGCATTGACACACACACACTGACACGCACATTGGCACTCACACACTGACATACACACACACACTGACACACACACATTTACACAAACACTGACACACGCATACTGACACACACAACTGACACACACTGACACACACACACTGACACACATGCACTGTCGCACACACAATGACACACACGCTGTCACATACGCACACTGACACACACAGACACAATGACACATACACACTGACACACACACACTGACGCACACACACTGACACACACACTGACACACACACTGACATACTGACACACACTGACAAACCCACACACTGACACACACACTGACAGACACACTGACACACACACACTGACACACATACTGACACTGACACACACACTGACACACACACTTACACATACCCACTGACACACACACACTGATACACACATTGACACACAAACACTGACACACATACTGACACTGACACACACACTGACACACACACTGACACTGACACACACATACTGACACACACAAACAGACACAGACAGTGATACGCACACTGACACACACACACACTGTCACACACACTGACACACACACTGACACACACACACTGAAACACACACTGACACACAGACTGACACACCCACTGGAACACAGACACTGACACACACACACTGAAACACACTAACACACACACAGACTGACACACCCACTGACACCCAGATACTGAAACACACACTGACACACAGACTGACACACGCACAGGAACACAGATACTGACACACACACACTGACACCCATACTGACACTAACACACACACTGGCACACACACTGACACTGACACACACTGACCCACACACACTGACACACACATACTGACACACACAAAATGACACACACACTGACACACACACTAACACGCACGCTGTCACACAGACTGACACACACACACTGACACGCAGACTGACACACAGACTGACACTTACACACACACACACACACACTGACCCACAGACACTGACACACACATACTGACACACACAAACTGACACACACACTGACACACACACTAACACGCACGCTGTCACACAGACCGGCACACACACACTGACACGCAGACTGACACACACACTGACACAAACACTGACACACCCACTGGCAGACAGACACTGACACACACTGACACACACATACTGACACACATAACTGACACACTCACTGCCACACACACACCGACACACTCACACACACACTGGTACACACACTGACACACACTCACTGACACACACACTGAAACAGACACTGACACACACACTGACACACACACTGGCACACAGACACTGACGCACACTGACACACACAGACTGACACACACACTGACACACACACTGACACACACTGACACAAACACTGACACACACACTAACACACACGCTGTCACACAGACTGACACACACACACTGACACGCAGACTGACACACAGACTGACACTTACACACACACACAAACACACTGACCCACAGACACTGACACACACATACTGACACACACAAACTGACACACACACTGACACACACACTAACACGCACGCTGTCACACAGACCGGCACACACACACTGACACGCAGACTGACACACACACTGACACAAACACTGACACACCCACTGGCAGACAGACACTGACACACACTGACACACACATACTGACACACATAACTGACACACTCACTGCCACACACACACCGACACACTCACACACACACTGGTACACACACTGACACACACTCACTGACACACACACTGAAACAGACACTGACACACACACTGACACACACACTGGCACACAGACACTGACGCACACTGACACACACAGACTGACACACACACTGACACACACACTGACACACACACTGACACAAACACTGACACACACACTAACACACACGCTGTCACACAGACTGACACACACACACTGACACGCAGACTGACACACAGACTGACACTTACACACACACACACACACACTGACCCACAGACACTGACACACACATACTGACACACACAAACTGACACACACACTGACACACACACTAACATGCACGCTGTCACACAGGCCGGCACACACACACTGACACGCAGACTGACACACACACTGACACAAACACTGACACACCCACTGGCAGACAGACACTGACACATACTGACACACACATACTGACACACATAACTGACACACTCACTGCCACACACACACTGACACACTCACGCACACACTGGTACACACACTGACACACACTCACTGACACACACACTGAAACAGACACTGACACACACACTGACACACACACTGGCACACAGACACTGACGCACACTGACACACACAGATTGACACACACACTGACACACACACTGACACAAACACTGACACACCCACGGGCACACAGATACTGACACACACTGACACACACATACTGACACACATAACTGACACACCCACTGCCACACACACACTGACACACACACACACTGACAAACACTGACACACACTCTGACACATGCACACTGGCACACACACACTGACACACACACTGTCACACAGACTGACACACAGACTTTCACACACATTCACACTGACACACTGACACGCACACACACTGACACATGCAATGACAGAGACACGCACTGACACATACACACACTGAAACACACACTGATACACAAACACACTGAAGCACACACTGACACACATGCACCGACACACACACTGAAACACACATACAGACACACACACATTGACACACACATGCTGACACACACGCACTGACGCACACACAATGACACACACGCTGTCACATAAGCACACTGACACACACAGACACAATGACACGCACACACACTGACACACACACACTGACGCACACACACTGACACACACACTGACATACTGACACACACTGACACACACACTGACAAACACACACACTGACAGACACACTGACACACACACACTGACACACATACTGACACTGACACACACACTGACACTGACACACACAAACTGACACACACACTTACACATACCCACTGACACACACACACTGATACACACATTGACACGCAAACACTGACACACATACTGACACTGACACACACACTGACACACACACTGACACTGACACACACATACTGACACACACAAACTGACACACAATCACTGAAACACACTAACACACACACAGACTGACACACCCACTGACACCCAGATTCTGAAACACACACTGACACACAGACTGACACACCCACAGGAACACAGATACTGACACACACACACTGACACACACAATGACACAAACACTGACACACACACTGACACACACTCACGGACACACAATCACTAACACGCACGCTGACAGACACACTGAGACACAAACACTGACACACACACTGACACACACACATTGACACACACACACGGACACACACAGACTGACACAGCCACAATAACACACACACACTGACACACACACACTGAAACGTGCACTGACACACACACACTGACACACAGATGGACACACGCGCACTGTCACACTCACACTGACACCCACACTGACACACACATACTGACACACACAACTGACACACACACTGACACACACAGACACACACACACACTGAAAAACACTGATACACACTCTGACACACACGCACTGATGCACACACACTCACACACACACACTGACACACACAATGACACACGCACACTGTCACACACACCGACACATGCACTGACAGACACACGCACTGACACACACTGAAACACACGCTGACACACAAACACACTGACACACACACACAATGACACACAATAACTGACACACACTCACTGACACACACACTGACATATACAGTGACACACACACAGTGACACACACTGGCACACTGGCACAGACAACTGACACACACTCACACACGCACATTGACACACACACACTGACACACACACACTGACACACAATAACTGACACACACACTGACAGACACACTGACACATGCAATGACAGAGACATGCACTGACACACACACACACTGAAACACACACTGATACACAAACACACTGAAGCACACACTGGCACCCATGCACCGACTCACACACTGAAACACACACACAGACACACACACATTGACACACACATGCTGACACACACACACTGATACACACACTGACACACACTCTAATACACACACTGTCACACACCCTGACACACACACACACACACTGACACACAAATTGACACACAGACTGACACACATGCTGTCACACAAGCACACTGACACACACACACACACACTGACACGCACACACACTGACACATACACACACTGATGCACACACACTGTTACACACACTTACACAGACACACTGACACATACGCAATGACACACACACACACTGACGCACACACACTCACACACACACACTGACACACTCAATGACACACACACACTGACACAAACACTGAAACACACACTGACACACAAACACACTGACACACACACTGACACATATGCACTGAAACGCACTCTGACACACACATACTGACACACACACACTGACACACTATAACTGACACACACACACTGACACACACACTGATACACACGCACACACTGACACACACACAATAACTGACACACTCACACTGACACACACACCGACACACACGCAGTGACACACACACACTGACACACACACACACACTGACACACACGCACTGACACACTCTGACACACACATACTGGCACACACTACTGACTCACACTGACACACACACACACACTGACACACACGCACTGACAAACACACAATGACACACACACTGACACATGCACTGACACACAGACTGACACACACGCTGTCACATACGCACACTGGCACACACACTGACACACACAAACTGACACACACAACTGACACACACTGACACACACACTGACACACACGCACTGACAAACACACAATGACACACCCGTTGACACATGCACTGACACACCGACTGACACACACGCTGTCACATACGCACACTGACGCACACACACAATGACACACACACACACTGACACACCCACACTGGCACACACACTGACACACACATACTGACACACACAACTGACACACAATGACACACATACTGACACACACACTGACACTCACAGACACACACACACTGAGAAACACTGATACACACTCTGACACACACACACGGACACACAAACACACTGACACATACACACACTGACATACACACTGCACTGACACACTGACACGCACACACTGACACACAGACGCTGACACACACAAGCTGACACACACAAACTGACACACACACAGTAACACGCACACTGACACACAGACTAACACACAGACTGACATACACGCTGTCGCACACACACACTGACATACACAAACACACACTGACACGCACACACACTGACACATACACACTCTGACACACACACTGACACACACACACTGACACACAGACACTGACACACACACACACTGATACATACATTGACACACACACACTGACACACATACTGACACTAACACACACACTGACACATACAGACACTCACACACTGACGCACACATACTGACACACACAAACTGACACACACTGACACACACACACTAATACGCACACTGTCACACACACTGACACACACACACACTGAAACACACACTGACACACAGACTGACACACATGCTATCACACACGCACACTGACACACACACACACTGACACACTGGAACGCACACACACTGACACATGCACACACTGACGCAGACATACAGATACACACACTCACACACACACACTGACACACAATAACTGACACACACACACTGACACAAACACTGACACACACGCACTGACACACACACACTGACACACACATTGGCACTCACACACTGACATACACACACACACTGACACACACGCATTTACACAAACACTGACACACACATACTGACACACACAACTGACACACTCTGACACACACACACTGACACACACGCACTGACGCACACACAATGACACACACGCTGTCACATACACACACTGACACACACAGACACAATGACACACACACACACACTGACACACACACTGACGCACACACACTAACACACACACTGACATACTGTCACACACTGACACACACACTGACAAACACACACACTGACACACACACTGACAGACACACTGACACACACACACTGACACACATACTGACACTGACACACACACTGACACACACACTGACACTGACACACACAAACTGACACACACACTTACACATACCCACTGACACACACACACTTATACACACATTGACACACAAACACTGACACACATACTGACACTGACACACACACTGACACTGACACACACATACTGACACACACAAACTGACACACACAGTGATACACACACTGACACACACACACTGTCACACACACTGACTCACACACTGACACACACACACTGAAACACACTAACACACACACAGACTGACACACCCACTGACACCCAGATACTGAAACACACACTGACACACAGACTGACACACCCACAGGAACACAGATACTGACACACACACACTGACACACACAATGACACAAACACTGACACACACACTGACACACACTCACGGACACACAATCACTAACACGCACACTGACAGACACACTGAGACATAAATACTGACACACACACTGACACACACACATTGACACACACACACGGACACACACAGAGTGACACACCCACAATGACACACACACACTGACACACACACACTGAAACGTGCACTGACACACACACACTGACACACAGATGGACACACGCGCACTGACACACCCACACTGACACCCACACTGACACATACATACTGACACACACAACTGACACACACACTGACACACACAGGCACGCACACACACTGAAAAACACTGATACACACTCTGACACACACACACTGATGCACACACACTCACAAACACACACTGACACACACAATGACACACGCACACTGTCACACACACCGACACATGCACTGACAGACACACGCACTGACACACACTGAAACACAGACACTGACACACACTGACACACACATACTGACGCTCTCAACTGACACACCCACTGACACACACACACTTAAACACACACACACTGACAAACAGTGACACACAATCTGACACAAGCGCACTGACACACACACACTGACACACACTGACACACAGACTGACACACACGCTGTCACACAAGCACACTGACACACACACACTGACACACTGACACGCACTAACACACACACACTTACGCAAACACACTGACACACACACTTACACACACACACTGACACACGCATTGACACACACACACTGACTCACACACACTGACACACACCCACTGACACCCAGAATGACACACACACACTGACACACAGATTGACACATGCACTGACAGACACACGCACTGACACACACACACTGAAACACACACTGACACACAACACACTGACACACACACACACACTGACACACACACAGACACAGACACACTGATACACTCATTGACACACACACACTGACACCCATACTGACACTAACACACACACTGACACCCACACTGACACATACATACTGACACACACACTGACACCCACACACACACTGAATCACACACAGACACACACACACTGATACACTCATTGACACACACACACTGACACCCATACTGACACTAACACACACGCTGACACACACACTGACACTGACACTGACACACACACACTGACCAAACACACTGACACACACATACTGACACACACAAACTGACACACCACTGACACACACACACTAACACGCACACTGTCACACAGACTGACACACACACACTGACACGCAGACTGACACACAGACTGACACTCACACTGTCACACATGCACATTGATACACACAAACACACACTGACCCACTGACACGCAAACACACTGACACATACACACACTGACGAACATACACTGACACACACACTGATACACACACTTACTTACACACACTGACACAAACACATGGACACACAATCACTGACACACACACACTGACACACACATGGAGACACACACTAACACACACACACTGACACACACACACACTGACGCACACGCACTGAAACACAAAATGACACACACACTGACACATGCACTGACAGACACATGCACTGACACACACACACTGACACACACATTGACACACACACTTACACATGCACTGAAACACACACTGACACACACACACTGACACACCCACTGCCACACAGACACTGCCACACAGACACTGACACACACTGACACAGTGACATGCACACACACTGACACATTCACACACAGGCGCACACACACTGACACACACACTGATACACACACTTACATACACACACTGACACACAATCACTGACACACACACACTGACACACACACGGAGACACACATTGACACACACACACTGACACACACACACACTCATTGACACACACGCTCTGAAACACACATTGACACACACACTGACACACAGACTAACACGCACACTGTCACACACACTGACACACACACACTGAAACACACACACACCGACATACACACACTCACACACACTGATACACACACTGACACACACACACTGACACACACACACTGACACACACACTGACACACCCACTGAAACACACACTGACACACACACTGACACACCAACTAGCACACAGACACTTACGCACACTGACACACACAGACTGACACACACAATGACACACACACTGACACACACACTGACACACACAATGACACACACACTGACACACTCACTGGCACACAGACACTAACACACACTGACACACACATACTGACGCACATAACTGACACACCCACTGCCACAAACACACTGAAACACACACTGACACACATGCAACAACACACACACTGACACACACACACTGACACACACACTGACACATATGCACTGAAACGCTCTCTGACACACACATACTGACACACACACACTGACACACAATAACTGACACACACACACTGACACACACACTGATAGACACGCACTAAAACACACACACTGGCACACACGCACTGACACACACACTGACACACACACACACAGTGACAAACACACTGACACTGACACACTGACACGCACACACTGACAGACACATGCTGACACACACAAACTGACACACACACACTGGCACGCACACTGTCACACAGACTGACACACACACACACTGACACACACACTGAAACACAGACTGACAATCTCGGCTGTCGCACACACTAGCACACATACACTGACGCACACTGACACACACAGACTGACACACATAATGACACACACACTGACACAAACACTAACACACACAATGATACACACACTGACACACTCACTGGCACACAGACAATGACACACACTGACACACACATACTGACGCACATAACTGACACACCCACTGCCACAAACACACTGAAACACACACTGACACACATGCAACGACAAACACACTGACACACACACACTGACACACACACTGACACATATGCACTGAAACACTCTCTGACACACACATACTGACACACACACACTGACACACAATAACTGACACACACACACTGACACACACACTGATAGACACGCACTAAAACACACACACTGGCACACACGCACTGACACACACACTGACACACACACCCACTGACAAACACACTGACACTGACACACTGACACACACACACTGACACACACATGCTGACACACACATACTGACACACACACACTGGCACGCACACTGTCACACAGACTGACACACACACACACTGACACACACACTGAAACACAGACTGACATACTCGCTGTCGCAGACACTAGCACACAGACACTGACGCACACTGACACACACAGACTGACACACACAATGACACACACACTGACACACTCACTGGCACACAGACACTGACACACACTGACACACACATACTGACGCACATAACTGACACACCCACTGCCACAAACACACTGAAACACACACTGACACACATGCAACGACACACACACTGACACACACACACTGACACACACACTGACACATATGCACTGAAACGCTCTCTGACACACACATACTGACACACACACACTGACACACAATAATTGACACACACACACTGACACACACACTGATAGACACGCACTAAAACACACACACTGGCACACACGCACTGACACACACACTGACACACACACACACTGACAAACACACTGACACTGACACAGACACACACACACACTGACACACACATGCTGACACACACAAACTGACACACACACACTGGCACGCACACTGTCACACAGACTGACACACACACACACTGACACACACACTGAAACACAGACTGACATACACGCTGTCGCACACACACACACAAACACACACTGACACGCACACACACTGACACATACACACTCTGACACACACACTGACACACACACACACTGACACCCACCCACTGACACACACACACTGATACACACACTGACACACACACACACTGACACACACCCACTGACACACACACACTGATACACATACTGACACTCACACTGACACAAACACACTGACACACACACTGACACACACACTAACACGAACACTGTCACACACACTGACACTCCCACAGTGACACACACACACACTGCCACACATACTGACACACTCACTGACACACACAAACATACACTGACAAACTGACACGCACACACACTGACACATACACACTCTGACACACACACTGAAAAACACACACACTGACACACACACACTGATACACACATTGGCACACACACACACTGACACACAAACTGACACTGAAACACTGACACTGACACACACACACTGACACACACATACTGACACACACAATCTGACACACACACTGACACACACACGCTAACACGCACACTGTCACACAAACTGACGCACACACACACTGACACACATACTGAAACACACGCTGTCACACATGCACATTGACACACACAAACTCACACTGACACACTGATACATACACACATTGACGCACACAAACTGACACACAATCACAGTCACACACACACTGACACACACACGGAGACACACACTGACACACACACACTGACACACACACACTGACACATACACTGACACATGCACTGACAGACACATGCACTGACACACACACACTGACGCACACACTGACACACACACTAACACGAACACTGTCACACACACTGACACACACACATTGACACACACACACACTGTCACACATACAGCCATACACACTGACAAACACACACTCACACACACACTGATACACACACTGACACACACACACTGACACACACACACTGACACACACACTGATACACACACTGAAACACACACTAACACACTCACTGACACACCCACTGGCACACAGACACTGACACACACTGACACACACAGACTGACACACATAACTGACACACCCACTGCCACACACACACTGCCAAACACACACTGACCAATACTGACACACACACTGACACACACAGACTGACACACACAAATGACACACACTGACACACACGCACTGACAAACACACAATGACACACATACTGACACACACACTGACACACACAGACACACACACACACTGAGAAACACTGATACACACTCTGACACACACACACTGTCACATAAACACACTGACAAACACACTGACACTGACACACTGACACACACACACTGACACACACATGCTGACACACACAAACTGACACACACGCACTAACACGCACACTGTCACACAGACTGACACACACACACTGACACACAGACTGTCACACAGACTGACATACACGCTGTCGCACACACACACTGACACACACAAACACACACTGACACGCACACACACTGACACATACACACTCTGACACACACACTGACACACACACACTGACACACACCCACTGACACACACACACTGATACACACACTGACACACACACACACTGACACCCACCCACTGACACACACACACTGATACACAGACTGACACTCACACTGACACAAACACACTGACACACACACTGACACACACACTAACACGAACACTGTCACACACACTGACACACACACATTGACACACACACACACTGCCACACATACTGACACACTCACTGACACACACACACTGATACACACACTGACACACACACACTGACACACACACACTGTCACACACACCGACACATGCACTGACAGACACACGCACTGACACACACTGAAACACACACTGAAACACATGCACTGACACACACACTGACACACACACACTGACACACACACACTGTCACACACACCGACACATGCACTGACAGACACACGCACTGACACACACTGAAACACACACTGACACACAAACACACTGACACACACACACAATGACACACAATAACTGACACACACTCACTGACACACACACTGACATACACAGTGACACACACACAGTGACACACACTGGCACACTGACACAGACAACTGACACACACTCACACACGCACATTGACACACACACACTGACACACACACACTGACACACAATAACTGACACACACACTGACAGACACACTGACACATGCAATGACAGAGACACGCACTGACACACACACACTGATACACAAACACACTGAAGCACACACTGACACACATGCACTGACACACACACTGACACACACACACAATGACACACAATAACTGACACACACTCACTGACACACACACTGACATACACAGTGACACACACACAGTGACACACACTGGCACACTGACACAGACAACTGACACACACTCACACACGCACATTGACACACACACACTGACACACACACACTGACACACAATAACTGACACACACACTGACAGACACACTGACACATGCAATGACAGAGACACGCACTGACACACACACACTGATACACAAACACACTGAAGCACACACTGACACACATGCACCGACACACACACTGAAACACACACACAGACACACACACATTGACACACACATGCTGACACACACACACTGATACACACACTGACACACACTCTAATACACACACTGTCACACACCCTGACACACACACACACACACTGACACACAAATTGACACACAGACTGACACACATGCTGTCACACAAGCACACTGACACACACACACACACACTGACACGCACACACACTGACACATACACACACTGATGCACACACACTGTTACACACACTTACACAGACACACTGACACATACGCAATGACACACACACACACTGACGCACACACACTCACACACACACACTGACACACTCAATGACACACACACACTGACACAAACACTGAAACACACACTGACACACAAACACACTGACACACACACTGACACATATGCACTGAAACGCACTCTGACACACACATACTGACACACACACACTGACACACTATAACTGACACACACACACTGACACACACACTGATACACACGCACACACTGACACACACACAATAACTGACACACTCACACTGACACACACACCGACACACACGCAGTGACACACACACACTGACACACACACACACACTGACACACACGCACTGACACACTCTGACACACACATACTGGCACACACTACTGACTCATACTGACACACACACACACACTGACACACACGCACTGACAAACACACAATGACACACACACTGACACATGCACTGACACACAGACTGACACACACGCTGTCACATACGCACACTGGCACACACACTGACACACACAAACTGACACACACAACTGACACACACTGACACACACACTGACACACACGCACTGACAAACACACAATGACACACCCGTTGACACATGCACTGACACACCGACTGACACACACGCTGTCACATACGCACACTGACGCACACACACAATGACACACACACACACTGACACACCCACACTGGCACACACACTGACACACACATACTGACACACACAACTGACACACAATGACACACATACTGACACACACACTGACACTCACAGACACACACACACTGAGAAACACTGATACACACTCTGACACACACACACGGACACACAAACACACTGACACATACACACACTGACATACACACTGCACTGACACACTGACACGCACACACTGACACACAGACGCTGACACACACAAGCTGACACACACAAACTGACACACACACAGTAACACGCACACTGACACACAGACTAACACACAGACTGACATACACGCTGTCGCACACACACACTGACATACACAAACACACACTGACACGCACACACACTGACACATACACACTCTGACACACACACTGACACACACACACTGACACACAGACACTGACACACACACACACTGATACATACATTGACACACACACACTGACACACATACTGACACTAACACACACACTGACACATACAGACACTCACACACTGACGCACACATACTGACACACACAAACTGACACACACTGACACACACACACTAATACGCACACTGTCACACACACTGACACACACACACACTGAAACACACACTGACACACAGACTGACACACATGCTATCACACACGCACACTGACACACACACACACTGACACACTGGAACGCACACACACTGACACATGCACACACTGACGCAGACATACAGATACACACACTCACACACACACACTGACACACAATAACTGACACACACACACTGACACAAACACTGACACACACGCACTGACACACACACACTGACACACACATTGGCACTCACACACTGACATACACACACACACTGACACACACGCATTTACACAAACACTGACACACACATACTGACACACACAACTGACACACTCTGACACACACACACTGACACACACGCACTGACGCACACACAATGACACACACGCTGTCACATACACACACTGACACACACAGACACAATGACACACACACACACACTGACACACACACTGACGCACACACACTAACACACACACTGACATACTGTCACACACTGACACACACACTGACAAACACACACACTGACACACACACTGACAGACACACTGACACACACACACTGACACACATACTGACACTGACACACACACTGACACACACACTGACACTGACACACACAAACTGACACACACACTTACACATACCCACTGACACACACACACTTATACACACATTGACACACAAACACTGACACACATACTGACACTGACACACACACTGACACTGACACACACATACTGACACACACAAACTGACACACACAGTGATACACACACTGACACACACACACTGTCACACACACTGACTCACACACTGACACACACACACTGAAACACACTAACACACACACAGACTGACACACCCACTGACACCCAGATACTGAAACACACACTGACACACAGACTGACACACCCACAGGAACACAGATACTGACACACACACACTGACACACACAATGACACAAACACTGACACACACACTGACACACACTCACGGACACACAATCACTAACACGCACACTGACAGACACACTGAGACATAAATACTGACACACACACTGACACACACACATTGACACACACACACGGACACACACAGAGTGACACACCCACAATGACACACACACACTGACACACACACACTGAAACGTGCACTGACACACACACACTGACACACAGATGGACACACGCGCACTGACACACCCACACTGACACCCACACTGACACATACATACTGACACACACAACTGACACACACACTGACACACACAGGCACGCACACACACTGAAAAACACTGATACACACTCTGACACACACACACTGATGCACACACACTCACAAACACACACTGACACACACAATGACACACGCACACTGTCACACACACCGACACATGCACTGACAGACACACGCACTGACACACACTGAAACACAGACACTGACACACACTGACACACACATACTGACGCTCTCAACTGACACACCCACTGACACACACACACTTAAACACACACACACTGACAAACAGTGACACACAATCTGACACAAGCGCACTGACACACACACACTGACACACACTGACACACAGACTGACACACACGCTGTCACACAAGCACACTGACACACACACACTGACACACTGACACGCACTAACACACACACACTTACGCAAACACACTGACACACACACTTACACACACACACTGACACACGCATTGACACACACACACTGACTCACACACACTGACACACACCCACTGACACCCAGAATGACACACACACACTGACACACAGATTGACACATGCACTGACAGACACACGCACTGACACACACACACTGAAACACACACTGACACACAACACACTGACACACTCACACACACTGACACACACACAGACACAGACACACTGATACACTCATTGACACACACACACTGACACCCATACTGACACTAACACACACACTGACACCCACACTGACACATACATACTGACACACACACTGACACCCACACACACACTGAATCACACACAGACACACACACACTGATACACTCATTGACACACACACACTGACACCCATACTGACACTAACACACACGCTGACACACACACTGACACTGACACTGACACACACACACTGACCAAACACACTGACACACACATACTGACACACACAAACTGACACACCACTGACACACACACACTAACACGCACACTGTCACACAGACTGACACACACACACTGACACGCAGACTGACACACAGACTGACACTCACACTGTCACACATGCACATTGATACACACAAACACACACTGACCCACTGACACGCAAACACACTGACACATACACACACTGACGAACATACACTGACACACACACTGATACACACACTTACTTACACACACTGACACAAACACATGGACACACAATCACTGACACACACACACTGACACACACATGGAGACACACACTAACACACACACACTGACACACACACACACTGACGCACACGCACTGAAACACAAAATGACACACACACTGACACATGCACTGACAGACACATGCACTGACACACACACACTGACACACACATTGACACACACACTTACACATGCACTGAAACACACACTGACACACACACACTGACACACCCACTGCCAGACAGACACTGCCACACAGACACTGACACACACTGACACAGTGACATGCACACACACTGACACATTCACACACAGGCGCACACACACTGACACACACACTGATACACACACTTACATACACACACTGACACACAATCACTGACACACACACACTGACACACACACGGAGACACACATTGACACACACACACTGACACACACACACACTCATTGACACACACGCTCTGAAACACACATTGACACACACACTGACACACAGACTAACACGCACACTGTCACACACACTGACACACACACACTGAAACACACACACACCGACATACACACACTCACACACACTGATACACACACTGACACACACACACTGACACACACACACTGACACACACACTGACACACCCACTGAAACACACACTGACACACACACTGACACACCAACTAGCACACAGACACTTACGCACACTGACACACACAGACTGACACACACAATGACACACACACTGACACACACACTGACACACACAATGACACACACACTGACACACTCACTGGCACACAGACACTAACACACACTGACACACACATACTGACGCACATAACTGACACACCCACTGCCACAAACACACTGAAACACACACTGACACACATGCAACAACACACACACTGACACACACACACTGACACACACACTGACACATATGCACTGAAACGCTCTCTGACACACACATACTGACACACACACACTGACACACAATAACTGACACACACACACTGACACACACACTGATAGACACGCACTAAAA
Organism: Scyliorhinus torazame; assembly: GCF_047496885.1. Taxonomy (NCBI): domain Eukaryota; kingdom Metazoa; phylum Chordata; class Chondrichthyes; order Carcharhiniformes; family Scyliorhinidae; genus Scyliorhinus; species Scyliorhinus torazame. The sequence goes on from NC_092719.1 coordinate 222,594,166, forward strand.
CACACACACTGGCACACACGCACTGACACACACACTGACACACACACACACAGTGACAAACACACTGACACTGACACACTGACACGCACACACTGACAGACACATGCTGACACACACAAACTGACACACACACACTGGCACGCACACTGTCACACAGACTGACACACACACACACTGACACACACACTGAAACACAGACTGACAATCTCGGCTGTCGCACACACTAGCACACATACACTGACGCACACTGACACACACAGACTGACACACATAATGACACACACACTGACACAAACACTAACACACACAATGATACACACACTGACACACTCACTGGCACACAGACAATGACACACACTGACACACACATACTGACGCACATAACTGACACACCCACTGCCACAAACACACTGAAACACACACTGACACACATGCAACGACAAACACACTGACACACACACACTGACACACACACTGACACATATGCACTGAAACACTCTCTGACACACACATACTGACACACACACACTGACACACAATAACTGACACACACACACTGACACACACACTGATAGACACGCACTAAAACACACACACTGGCACACACGCACTGACACACACACTGACACACACACCCACTGACAAACACACTGACACTGACACACTGACACACACACACTGACACACACATGCTGACACACACATACTGACACACACACACTGGCACGCACACTGTCACACAGACTGACACACACACACACTGACACACACACTGAAACACAGACTGACATACTCGCTGTCGCAGACACTAGCACACAGACACTGACGCACACTGACACACACAGACTGACACACACAATGACACACACACTGACACACTCACTGGCACACAGACACTGACACACACTGACACACACATACTGACGCACATAACTGACACACCCACTGCCACAAACACACTGAAACACACACTGACACACATGCAACGACACACACACTGACACACACACACTGACACACACACTGACACATATGCACTGAAACGCTCTCTGACACACACATACTGACACACACATACTGACACACAATAATTGACACACACACACTGACACACACACTGATAGACACGCACTAAAACACACACACTGGCACACACGCACTGACACACACACTGACACACACACACACTGACAAACACACTGACACTGACACAGACACACACACACACTGACACACACATGCTGACACACACAAACTGACACACACACACTGGCACGCACACTGTCACACAGACTGACACACACACACACTGACACACACACTGAAACACAGACTGACATACACGCTGTCGCACACACACACACAAACACACACTGACACGCACACACACTGACACATACACACTCTGACACACACACTGACACACACACACACTGACACCCACCCACTGACACACACACACTGATACACACACTGACACACACACACACTGACACACACCCACTGACACACACACACTGATACACATACTGACACTCACACTGACACAAACACACTGACACACACACTGACACACACACTAACACGAACACTGTCACACACACTGACACTCCCACAGTGACACACACACACACTGCCACACATACTGACACACTCACTGACACACACAAACATACACTGACAAACTGACACGCACACACACTGACACATACACACTCTGACACACACACTGAAAAACACACACACTGACACACACACACTGATACACACATTGGCACACACACACACTGACACACAAACTGACACTGAAACACTGACACTGACACACACACACTGACACACACATACTGACACACACAATCTGACACACACACTGACACACACACGCTAACACGCACACTGTCACACAAACTGACGCACACACACACTGACACACATACTGAAACACACGCTGTCACACATGCACATTGACACACACAAACTCACACTGACACACTGATACATACACACATTGACGCACACAAACTGACACACAATCACAGTCACACACACACTGACACACACACGGAGACACACACTGACACACACACACTGACACACACACACTGACACATACACTGACACATGCACTGACAGACACATGCACTGACACACACACACTGACGCACACACTGACACACACACTAACACGAACACTGTCACACACACTGACACACACACATTGACACACACACACACTGTCACACATACAGCCATACACACTGACAAACACACACTCACACACACACTGATACACACACTGACACACACACACTGACACACACACACTGACACACACACTGATACACACACTGAAACACACACTAACACACTCACTGACACACCCACTGGCACACAGACACTGACACACACTGACACACACAGACTGACACACATAACTGACACACCCACTGCCACACACACACTGCCAAACACACACTGACCAATACTGACACACACACTGACACACACAGACTGACACACACAAATGACACACACTGACACACACGCACTGACAAACACACAATGACACACATACTGACACACACACTGACACACACAGACACACACACACACTGAGAAACACTGATACACACTCTGACACACACACACTGTCACATAAACACACTGACAAACACACTGACACTGACACACTGACACACACACACTGACACACACATGCTGACACACACAAACTGACACACACGCACTAACACGCACACTGTCACACAGACTGACACACACACACTGACACACAGACTGTCACACAGACTGACATACACGCTGTCGCACACACACACTGACACACACAAACACACACTGACACGCACACACACTGACACATACACACTCTGACACACACACTGACACACACACACTGACACACACCCACTGACACACACACACTGATACACACACTGACACACACACACACTGACACCCACCCACTGACACACACACACTGATACACAGACTGACACTCACACTGACACAAACACACTGACACACACACTGACACACACACTAACACGAACACTGTCACACACACTGACACACACACATTGACACACACACACACTGCCACACATACTGACACACTCACTGACACACACACACTGATACACACACTGACACACACACACTGACACACACACACTGTCACACACACCGACACATGCACTGACAGACACACGCACTGACACACACTGAAACACACACTGAAACACATGCACTGACACACACACTGACACACACACACTGACACACACACACTGTCACACACACCGACACATGCACTGACAGACACACGCACTGACACACACTGAAACACACACTGACACACAAACACACTGACACACACACACAATGACACACAATAACTGACACACACTCACTGACACACACACTGACATACACAGTGACACACACACAGTGACACACACTGGCACACTGACACAGACAACTGACACACACTCACACACGCACATTGACACACACACACTGACACACACACACTGACACACAATAACTGACACACACACTGACAGACACACTGACACATGCAATGACAGAGACACGCACTGACACACACACACTGATACACAAACACACTGAAGCACACACTGACACACATGCACTGACACACACACTGACACACACACACAATGACACACAATAACTGACACACACTCACTGACACACACACTGACATACACAGTGACACACACACAGTGACACACACTGGCACACTGACACAGACAACTGACACACACTCACACACGCACATTGACACACACACACTGACACACACACACTGACACACAATAACTGACACACACACTGACAGACACACTGACACATGCAATGACAGAGACACGCACTGACACACACACACTGATACACAAACACACTGAAGCACACACTGACACACATGCACCGACACACACACTGAAACACACACACAGACACACACACATTGACACACACATGCTGACACACACACACACTGATACACACACTGACACACACTCTAATACACACACTGTCACACACCCTGACACACACACACACACACACACTGACACACAAATTGACACACAGACTGACACACATGCTGTCACACAAGCACACTGACACACACACACACTGACACGCACACACACTGACACATACACACACTGATGCACACACACTGTTACACACACTTACAGACACACTGACCCATACGCAATGACACACACACACACTGACGCACACATACTCACACACACACACTGACACCCTCAATGACACACACACACTGACACAAACACTGAAACACACACTGACACACAAACACACTGACACACACACTGACACATATGCACTGAAACGCACTCTGACACACACATACTGACACACACACACTGACACACTATAACTGACACACACACACTGACACATACACTGATACACACGCACTAAAACACACACACTGGCACACACGCACTGACACACACACACACACTGACACACACACAATAACTGACACACTCACACTGACACACACACCGACACACACGCACTGAGACACACACACTGACACACACACACTGACACACACACACACACTGACACACACGCACTGGCACACTCTGACACACACGTACTGGCACACACAACTGACTCACACTGACACACACACACACACTGACACACACGCACTGACAAACACACAATGACACACACACTGACACATGCACTGACACACAGACTGACACACACGCTGTCACATACGCACACTGGCACACACACTGACACACACAAACTGACACACACAACTGACACACACTGACACACACTGACACACACACACTGACACACACGCACTGACAAACACACAATGACACACACATTGACACATGCACTGACACACCGACTGACACACACGCTGTCACATACGCACACTGATGCACACACACCCTCACTGACACACACACACACTGACACACCACACTGGCACACACACTGACACACACATACTGACACACACAACTGACACACAATGACACACATACTGACACACACACACTGACACACACAGACACACACACACTGAGAAACACTGATACACACTCTGACACACACACACGGACACACAAACACACTGACACATACACACACTGACATACACACTGACACTGACACACTGACACACACACACTGACACACACACGCTGACACACACATGCTGACACACACAAACTGACACACACACAGTAACACGCACACTGACACACAGACTGACACACAGACTGACATACACGCTCTCGCACACACACACTGACATACACAAACACACACTGACACGCACACACACTGACACACACACACTGATACATACATTGACACACACACACTGACACACATACTGACACTAACACACACACTGACACATACAGACACTCACACACTGACACACACAAACTGACACACACTGACACACACACACTAATACGCACACTGTCACACACACTGACACACACACACACAGAAACACACACTGACACACAGACTGACACACATGCTATCACACACGCACACTGACACACACACACACTGACACACTGACACGCACACACACTGACACATGCACACACTGACGCAGACATACAGATACACACACTCACACACACACACTGACATACAATAACTGACACACACACACTGACACACACACTGACACACACGCACTGACACACACACACTGACACACACATTGGCACTCACACACTGACATACACACACACACTGACACACACGCATTTACACAAACACTGACACACACATACTGACACACACAACTGACACACACTGACACAAACACACTGGCACAGACGCACTGACGCACACACAATGACACACACGCTGTCACATACGCACACTGACACACACAGACACAATGACACACACACACACTGACACACACACTGACGCACACACACTGACACACACAATGACATACTGACACACACTGACACGCACACTGACAAACACACACACTGACACACACACTGACAGACACACTGACACACACAAACTGACATACATACTGACACTGACACACACACTGACACACACACTGACACTGACACACACAAACTGACACACACACTTACACATACCCACTGACACACACACACTGATACACACATTGACACACAAACACTGACACACATACTGACACTGACACACACATACTGACACACACACTGACACTGACACACACATACTGACACACACAAACTGACACACACAGTGATACACACACTGACACACACACACTGTCACACACACTGACTCACACACTGACACACACACACTGAAACACACACTGACACACAGACTGACACACCCACTGGCACACAGACACTGAGTAACACACACACTGACACACACACACTGAAGCACACACTGACACAGACTGACACACCCACTGACACCCAGATACTGACACACACACACTGACACACACACTGACACACACAATGACAAAAACACTGACACACACACTGACACACACTCACAGACACACAATCACTGACACGCACGCTGACAGACACACTGAGACACAAACACTGACACACGCACTGACACACACACATTGACACACACACACAGACACACACAGACTTACACACCCACAATGACACACACACACTGACACGTGCACTGACACACAAACACACTGACACACAGACTGACACACACGCACTGACACACATACACTGACACACGCACTGACAGACACATACTGACACAAACACACTGACACCCACAATGACACACGCACACTGACACACACACTGACACATGCACTGACAGACACACGCAATGACACACACACACTGAAACATAAGCTGACACACAAACACAGACACACACACTGACACACAAGCACGTACACACACACTGATACACATACGCAGACACACACAAACTGACACACAATAACTGACACACACTCACTGACACACACACTGACACACAAACTGACACACACACACTGACACACACACTGGCACACTCCCACACTGACACACATGCACTGACACACACATTGACACACACATACTGACACACACAACTGACACACACTCACACATGCACACTGACACATGCACACTGACACACACACTGGCACACAGACTGACACACCCACTGGCACACAGACACTGCCATGCACACACTGACACACACACTGACACACACACTGACACACACATTGACACACACAATGACAGAAACACTGACACACCCACTGGCAAACAGACACTGACACACACTGACACACACATTCTGACACACACAACTGACACACCCACTGACACACGCACACTGACACACACACTCACAAAGAGTGACACACACTCTGACACATATGCACTGACACACACACACCGACACACACTGACACACACACTGACACACACACTGACAGACACCCACTGACACACACACACTGATACACACATTGACACACACACTGACACACACACTGACACTAACACACTGATACTGACACACACTGACACACACATACTGACAAAGACAAACTGACACACACACACTCACTAATACGCACACTGTCACACAGACTGACACACAGACTGACACACACGCTGTCACACATGCAGACTGACACACACACACACACTGACAAACTGACATGCACACACACTGACACATACACACGCTGACGCACAGACACTGATACACCCACAATGACACACACATACTGACACAAACACTGAAACACACACTGACACACATACACACTGACACACATGCACTGAAACGCACACACAGACACACACATACTGACACACACACACTGACAAACAATAACTGACACCCTGACACACACACTGATACGCACGCACTAAAACACACACACTGACACACACACTTGCACACACGCACTGACACACACACCGACACGCACACACACTGACACACATACACTGACACACAATAACTGACACACTCACACTGACACACACTAACACACACACACTGACACACAAACACTGACACAATCACTGGCACACAGACACTGACACACACACACTCTGACACACACGCACTGCCACACACACACTGACACACACAACTGACACACACTCACACGTGCACACTGACACACACACACTGACACACACACTGACACACAGACTGACACACCCACTGGCACACAGAGACTGCCACGCACACACTGACACACACACTGACACACACACTGACACACACAATGACAGAAACACTGACACACCCACTGGCAAACAGACACTGACACACACTGACACACACATACTGACACACACAACTGACACACCCACTGACACACACACTCTGACACACACACTCACAAACAGTGACACACACTCTGACACATGCGCACTGACACACACACACTGACACACACTGACACACACACTGACACACACACTGACAGACACCCACTGACACACACACACTGATACACACATTGACACACACACACTGACACACACACTGACACTAACACTGATACTGACACACACTGACACACACATACTGACAAAGACAAACTGACACACACACACACTAATACGCACACTGTCACACAGACTGACACACAGACTGACACACACGCTGTTGCACATGCAGACTGACACACACACACACACACACATTGACAAACTGACACGCACACACACTGACACATACACACGTTGACGCACAGACACTGATACACCCACAATGGCACACACATACTGACACAAACACTGAAACACACACTGACACACATACATACTGACACACACTGACACACATGCACTGAAACGCACACTCTGACACACACATACTGACACACACACACTGACAAACAATAACTGACACACACTGACACACACACTGATATGCATGCACTAAAACACACACACTGACACACACACTTGCACACACGCACTGACACACACACTGACACGCACACACACTGACACACATACACTGACACACAATAACTGATACACTCACACTGACACACACTAACACACACGCACTGACACACACACACTGACACAAACACTGGCACACAGACACTGACACACAAACACTCTGACACACACGCACTGACACACACATACTGACACACGCAACTGACACACACTGACTCACACACACTGACACACACGCTCTGACAAACACACAATGACACACACACTGACACACGCACTGACACACCGACTGACACACACGCTGTCACATACGCACTCTGACACACACACACTGACACACACACACACTGACACACACAACTGACACACACTGACACACACGCTCTGACAAACACACATTAACACACACACTGATGCACACACACTGACACACACACTGACACACACACTGACATACTGACACACACTGACACAATCACTGACAAACATACACTCTGACACACACACACTGACACACACAACTGACACACACTGACACACATACACTGACACACATGCACTGACATACACACAATGACACAGACATTGACACACACACTGACAGACACACACTGACACACATACACTGACACACACACTGATACACACACTGTCACACACATACAGACACTGACATACACATTGACACACACACTGACACACACACTGATACACACACTGACACACACACACTGACACACACTCACTGACACACACACTGAAACACACACTGACACACAGACTGACACACCCACTGGGACACAGACACTGACTCACACTGACGCACACAGACTGACACACACACACACACACTTACACACACTGACACACACAATGACACAAACACTGACACACACACTGACACACACTCAGTGACACACACTCACTGACACACGCACACTGACACACACACTGAGACACAAACATTGAATCACCCATTGGCACACAGACACTGACACACACTGACACACACATACTGACACACATAACTGTCACACCCACTGACAAACACACACTGACACATACACACACTGACAAACACTGACACACACTCTGACACGTGCGCACTGACACACACACACACTGACACACATACTGACACACAGACTGACACACAGACTGACACACACGCTGTCACACACGCACACTGCGACACACACACTGACACACTGACATGCACACACACTGACACACACACTGACACACACACTTACAGACACACACTGCCACACACGCACTGACACACACACACGCTGAAGCACAGACACTCACACACACACACTGACACCCACAATGACACACGCACACTGACACATACAATGACACATGCACTGACAGACACACACACTGACACAAAAACACACTGAAACAAACACTGACACACATGCACTGACACACACACTGACATACACACACACTGACACAAACATACATTGACACACTGACACGCACACACTCTGACACACATACACTGAAACACACACTGAAACACAGACTGACACACCCACTGGCACACAGACACTGCCACACACAGACTGCCACACACACTGACACACACACTGACACACACATTGACACACACAATGACACAAACACTGACACACCCACTGGCACACAGACACTGACACACACTGACACACACATACTGACACACACAACTGACACACCCACTGACACACACACTGAAACACACATACTGACAAACAGTGACACACACTCTGACACATGCGCACTGACACACACACACTGACACACAGACTGACACACAGACTGACACACACGCTGTCACACACACACACTGACACACTGACACGCACACAGACTGACACACACACACACTTACACAAACACACACACTTACAGACACACAATGACACACACACTGACACACGCGCACTGACACACACACACACTGACTCACACACACTGACACACACCCACTGACACCCACAATGACACACACACTGAAACACACACTGACACATAAACACACTGACACATACACACACTGACACACACACTGACACACACACACACTGACACACAAACTGACACACACACACTGACACACACACACTGATAGACACATTGACACACACACACTGACATACATACTGACACTAACAGACACACTGATACACACACTGACACTGACACACTGACACTGAAACACACATACTGACACACACTATCTGACACACACACTGACACACACACACTAACACGCACACTGACACACAGACTGATACACACACACTGACACGCAGACTAACACACAGACTGACACACACGCTGTCACACACGCACACAGACACACACAAACACACACTAACACATTGACACGCGCACACACTGACACAAACACACACTGACACACACCCACTGACACACACTGATACACACACTTACATACACACACTGACACACACACACTGACACACACACACTGACACACACACGGAGACAGACATTGACACACACACACTGACACACACACACACTGACACACGCGCACTTAAACACACACTGGCACACACATACTGACACATACAACTGACACACACTGACACGCATACGGAGACACATTGACACACACACACTGACACACAATCACTGACACAAACACACTGACACACACACGGTGACACACTTTGACACACTCACACTGACACACAATCACTGACACACGCACACTGACACACACACTGACGCACACGCACGTACACACACACTGACACACATACACAGACACACACATACTGATACACACGTACTGACACTCACAACTGACACACCCACTGACACACCCACTGACACACACACACACTGACAAACAGTGACACACACTCTGACACATGCGCACTGACACACACACACTGACACGCACACACATGACACATATACATACTGACACGCAGACACTGACACACACACTAATACACACACTTACATACACACACTGACACACACACCCTGACACACACACACTGACACACAATCACTGACACACACACACTGACACACACACTGACACACAAGCACGTACACACACACTGACACACATACACAGACACACACATACTGATACACACATACTGACACACACAACTGACACACCCACTGACACACACACTGACACACACACACACTGACAAACAGTGACACACACTCTGACACATGCGCACTGACACACACACACTGGCACACAGACTGACACACACGCTGTCACACACGCACACTGACACACACACACACTGACACACTGACACGCACACACACTGACACACACACACACACACTTACGCAAACACACACACTTACAGACACACAATGACACACACACTGACACACACGCACTGACACACACACACACTGACTCACAAACACTGACACCCACCCACTGACACCCACAGTGACACACACACATTGACACACACTGACACATGCACTGACAGACACACGCATTGACACACACACACTGAAACACACACTGACACACAAACACACTGACACATACACACACTGACACACACACTGACACACACACACTGATACACACATTGACACACACACACTGACACACGTACTGACACTAACACACACACTGATACACACACTGACACTGACACACTGACACACTGACACTGAAAAACACATACTGACACACACAATCTGACACACACACTGACACACACACACTAACACGCACACTGACATACAGACTGACACACAGACTGACACACACTCTGTCACACACGCACACAGACACACACAAACACACACTGACACATTAACACGCACACACACTGACACAAACACACACTGATGCACACCCACTGACACACACACTGATACACACACTTACATACACACACTGACACACACACCCTGACACACACACACTGACACACAATCACTGACACATACACGGAGACAGACATTGACATACACACACTGACACACACACACACTGACACACACGCACTGAAACACACTCTGGCAAACACATACTGACACACACAACTGACACACACTGACACACATACGGAGACACACATTGACACGCACACACTGACACACAATCACTGACACAAACACACTGACACACACACGGAGACACACATTGACACACTCACACTGACACACAATCACTGACACACGCACACTGACACACACAAACACACACTGACACACTGACACGCACACACATGACACATACACATACTGACGCGCACACACTGACACACACACTGATACACACACTTACATACACACACTGACACACACACCCTGACACACACACACTGACACACAATCACTGACACACACACACTGACACACACACTGACACACAAGCACGTGTACACACACTTACACACATACACAGACACACACATACTGATACACACAACTGACACACACTCACACACGCACACTGACACACACACACTGACACACACACTGACACACACACACTGAAACACACACTGACACACAGACCGACACACCCACTGGGACACAGACACTGCCACACACAGACTGCCACACGCACTGACACACACACTGACACACACATTGACACACACAATGACACAAACACTGACACACCCACTGGCACACAGACACTGACACACACTGACACACACATACTGACACACACAACTGACACACCCACTGACACACAGACTGACACACACACACACTGACAAACAGTGACTCACACTCTGACACATGCGCACTGACACACACACACTGACACACAGACTGACACACAGACTGACACACACGCTGTCACACACGCACACTGACACTCGCACACACAAACACACTGACACGCACACACACTGACACACACACACACTTACGCAAACACACGCACTTACAGACACACAATGACACACACACTGACACACACGCACTGACACACACACTGACTCACACACACTGACACACACCCACTGACACCCACAATGACACACACACATTGACACACACTGACACATGCACTGACAGACACACGCACTGACACACACACACTGAAACACACACTGACACACAAACATACTGACACATACACACACAGACACACACACATTGACACACACACTGACACACACACACTGACACACACACACTGATACACACATTGACACACACACACTGACACACATACTGACACTAACACACACACTGATACACACACTGACACACTGACACACTGACACTGAAACAAACATACTGACACACACAATCTGTCACACACACTGACACACACACACTAACACGCACACTGACACACAGACTGACACACACACACTGACATGCAGACTAACACACAGACTGACACACACGCTGTCACACACGCACACAGACACACACACAAACACACACTGACACATTGACACGCGCACACACTGACACAAGCACACACTGACGCACACCCACTGACACACACTGATGCACACACTTACATACACACACTGACACACACACCCTGACACACACACAGACACCCAATCACTGACACACACACACACTGACACATACACAGAGACAGACATTGACACACACACACTGACACACACACACTGACAAACATGCACTGAAACACACACTGGCACACACATACTGACACACACAACTGACACACACTGACACACATACGGAGACACACATTGACACACACACACTGACACAGAATCACTGTCACAAACACACTGACACACATACGGAGACACACATTGACACACTCACACTGACACACAATCACTGACACACGCACACTGACACACACAAACACACACTGGCACACTGACACGCACACACATGACACATACACATACTGACGCGCACACACTGACACACACACTGATACACACACTTACATACACACACTGACACACACACCCTGACACACACACACTGACACACAATCACTGACACACACACACTGACACACACACTGACACACAAGCACGTACACACACACTGACACACATACACAGACACACACACACTGACACACAGACTGACACACAGACTGACACACACGCTGTCACACACGCACACTGACACTCACACACACAAACACACTGACACGCACACACACTGACACACACACACACACTTACGCAAACACACGCACTTACAGACACACAATGACACACACACTGACACACACGCACTGACACACACACACACTGACTCACACACACTGACACACACCCACTGACACCCACAATGACACACACACATTGGCACACACTGACACATGCACTGACAGACACACGCACTGACACACACACACTGAAACACATACTGACACACAAACACACTGACACATACACACACTGACACACACACACTGACACACACACTGACACACACACACTGACACACACACACTGATACACACATTGACACACACACACTGACACACATACTGACACTAACACACACACTGATACACACACTGACACTGACACACTGACACACTGACACTGAAACAAACATACTGACACACACAATCTGTCTCACACACTGACACACACACACTAACACGCACACTGACACACAGACTGACACACACACACTGACATGCAGACTAACACACAGACTGACACACACGCTGTCACACACGCACACAGACACACACACAAACACACACTGACACATTGACACGCGCACACACTGACACAAGCACACACTGACGCACACCCACTGACACACACACTGATGCACACACTTACATACACACACTGACACACACACCCTGACACACACACAGACACCCAATCATTGACACACACACACTGACACACACACACACTGACACACATGCACTGAAACACACACTGGCACACACATACTGACACACACAACTGACACACACTGACACACATACGGAGACACACATTGACACACACACACTGACACACAATCACTGTCACAAACACACTGACACACACACGGAGACACACATTGACACACTCACACTGACACACAATCACTGACACACGCACACTGACACACACAAACACACACTGGCACACTGACACGCACACACGACACATACACATACTGACGCGCACACACTGACACACACACTGATACACACACACTGACACACAATAACTGACACACACACACTGACACACACACTGACACACAAGCACGTACACACACACTGACACACATACACAGACACACACATACTGATGTGGCCATTTCGGAGACATGGATAGAGCAGGGACACGAATGGATGTTGCAGGTTCCGGGGTTTAGGTGTTTTAGTAAGCTCAGAGAAGGAGGCAAAAGAGGGGGAGGTGTGGCGCTGCTAGTCAAGAGCAGTATTACGGTGGCGGAGAGGATGCTAGATGGGGACTCTTCTTCCGAGGTCGTATGGGCTGAAGTTAGAAACAGGAAAGGAGAGGTCACCCTGTTGGGAGTTTTTTATAGGCCTCCTAATAGTTCTAGGGATGTAGAGGAAAGGATGGCGAAGATGATTCTGGATATGAGCGAAAGTAACAGGGTAGTTATTATGGGAGACTTTAACTTTCCAAATATTGACTGGAAAAGATATAGTTCGAGTACAATAGATGGGTCGTTTTTTGTACAGTGTGTTCAGGAGGGTTTCCTGAAACAATATGTTGACAGGCCAACAAGAGGCGAGGCCACGTTGGATTTGGTTTTGGGTAATGAACCAGGCCAGGTGTTGGATTTGGAGGTAGGAGAGCACTTTGGGGACAGTGACCACAATTCGGTGACGTTTACGTTAATGATGGAAAGGGATAAGTATACACCGCAGGGCAAGAGTTATAGCTGGGGGAAGGGCAATTATGATGCCATTAGACGTGACTTGGGGGGGATAAGGTGGAGAAGTAGGCTGCAAGTGTTGGGCACACTGGATAAGTGGGGCTTGTTCAAGGATCAGCTACTGCGTGTTCTTGATAAGTATGTACCGGTCAGACAGGGAGGAAGGCGTCGAGCGAGGGAACCGTGGTTTACCAAGGAAGTGGAATCTCTTGTTAAGAGGAAGAAGGAGGCCTATGTGAAGATGAAGTGTGAAGTTTTGGTTGGGGCGATGGATAGTTACAAGGTAGCGAGGAAGGATCTAAAGAGAGAGCTAAGACGAGCAAGGAGGGGACATGAGAAGTATTTGGCAGGAAGGATCAAGGAAAACCCAAAAGCTTTCTATAGGTATGTCAGGAATAAGCGAATGACTAGGGAAAGAGTAGGACCAGTCAAGGACAGGGATGGGAAATTGTGTGTGGAGTCTGAAGAGATAGGCGAGATACTAAATGAATATTTTTCGTCAGTATTCACTCAGGAAAAAGATAATGTTGTGGAGGAGAATGCTGAGCCCCAGGCTAATAGAATAGATGGCATTGAGGTACGTAGGGAAGAGGTGTTGGCAATTCTGGACAGGCTGAAAATAGATAAGTCCCCGGGACCTGATGGGATTTATCCTAGGATTCTATGGGAGGCCAGGGAAGAGATTGCTGGACCTTTGGCTTTGATTTTTATGTCATCATTGGCTACAGGAATAGTGCCAGAGGACTGGAGGACAGCAAATGTGGTCCCTTTGTTCAAAAAGGGGAGCAGAGACAACCCCGGCAACTATAGACCGGTGAGCCTCACGTCTGTAGTGGGTAAAGTCTTGGAGGGGATTATAAGAGACAAGATTTATAATCATCTAGATAGGAATAATATGATCAGGGATAGTCAGCATGGCTTTGTGAAGGGTAGGTCATGCCTCACAAACCTTATTGAGTTATTTGAGAAGGTGACTGAACAGGTAGACGAGGGTAGAGCAGTTGATGTGGTGTATATGGATTTCAGCAAAGCGTTTGATAAGGTTCCCCACGGTAGGCTATTGCAAAATATACGGAGGCTGGGGATTGAGGGTGATTTAGAGATGTGGATCAGAAATTGGCTAGCTGAAAGAAGACAGAGGGTGGTGGTTGATGGGAAATGTTCAGAATGGAGTACAGTCACAAGTGGAGTACCACAAGGATCTGTTCTGGGGCCGTTGCTGTTTGTCATTTTTATCAATGACCTAGAGGAAGGCGCAGAAGGGTGGGTGAGTAAATTTGCAGACGATACTAAAGTCGGTGGTGTTGTCGATAGTGTGGAAGGATGTAGCAGGTTACAGAGGGATATAGATAAGCTGCAGAGCTGGGATGAGAGGTGGCAAATGGAGTTTAATGTAGAGAAGTGTGAGGTGATTCACTTTGGAAGGAATAACAGGAACGCGGAATATTTGGCTAATGGTAAAGTTCTTGAAAGTGTGGATGAGCAGAGGGATCTAGGTGTCCATGTACATAGATCCCTGAAAGTTGCCACCCAGGTTGATAGGGTTGTGAAGAAGGCCTATGGAGTGTTGGCCTTTATTGGTAGAGGGATTGAGTTCCGGAGTCAGGAGGTCATGTTGCAGCTGTACAGAACTCTGGTACGGCCGCATTTGGAGTATTGCGTACAGTTCTGGTCACCGCATTATAGGAAGGACGTGGAGGCTTTGGAGCGGGTGCAGTGGAGATTTACCAGGATGTTGCCTGGTATGGAGGGAAAATCTTATGAGGAAAGGCTGATGGACTTGAGGTTGTTTTCGTTGGAGAGAAGAAGGTTAAGAGGAGACTTAATAGAGGCATACAAAATGATCAGGGGGTTGGACAGGGTGGACAGTGAGAGCCTTCTCCCGCGGATGGAGAGGGCACGAGGGGACATAACTTTAAACTGAGGGGTAATAGATATAGGACAGAGGTCAGAGGTAGGTTCTTTACGCAAAGAGTAGTGAGGCCGTGGAATGCCCTACCTGCTACAGGAGTGAATTTGCCAACATTGAGGGCATTTAAAAGTTTATTGGATAAACATATGGATGATAATGGCATAGTGTAGGGTAGATGGCTTTTGTTTCGGTGCAACATCGTGGGCTGAAGGGCCTGTACTGCGCTGTATTGTTCTATGTTCTATGTTCTATGATACACACAACTGACACACACTCACACACGCACACTGACACACACACACTGACACACAGACTGACACACACACACTGAAACACACACTGACACACAGACTGACACACCGACTGGCACACAGACACTGCCACACACAGACTGCCACACACACTGACACACACACTGACACACACATTGACACACACGATGACACAAACACTGACACACCCACTGGCACACAGACACTGACACACACATACTGACACACACAACTGACACACCCACTGACACACACACTGACACACACACTGACACACACACACACTGACAAACAGTGACACACACGCTGACACATGCGCACTGACACACACACACTGACACACAGACTGACACACAGACTGACACACACGCTGTCACACACGCACACTGACACACACACGCACACACACACTGACACACTGACACGCATACACACTGACACACACACACACACTTACGCAAACACACACACTTACAGACACACAATGACACACACACTGACACACACGCACACTGACACACACACTGACACACACACACTGACACACACACACTGATAGACACATTGACACACACACACTGACACACATACTGACACTAACACACACACTGATACACACACTGACACTGACACTGACACACTGACACTGAAACACACATACTGACACACACTATCTGACACACACACTGACACACACACACTAACACGCACACTGACACACAGACTGATACACACACACTGACACGCAGACTAACACACAGACTGACACACACGCTGTCACACACGCACACAGACACACACAAACACACACTAACACATTGACACGCGCACACACTGACACAAACACACACTGACACACACCCACTGACACACACTGATACACACACTTACATACACACACTGACACACACACACTGACACACACACACTGACACACAATCACTGACACACACTCATTGACACACACACGGAGACAGACATTGACACACACACACTGACACACACACACACTGACACACACGCACTTAAATACACACTGGCACACACATACTGATACATACAACTGACACACACTGACACGCATACGGAGACACATTGACACACACACACTGACACACAATCACTGACACAAACACACTGACACACACACGGTGACACACATTGACACACTCACACTGACACACAATCACTGACACACGCACACTGACACACACACTGACACACAAGCACGTACACACACACTGACACACATACACAGACACACACATACTGATACACACATACTGACACACACAACTGACACACCCACTGACACACCCACTGACACACACACACTGACAAACAGTGACACACACTCTGACACATGCGCACTGACACACACACACGGACACACTGACACGCACACACATGACACATATACATACTGACGCGCAGACACTGACACACACACTGATACACACACTTACATACACACACTGACACACACACCCTGACACACACACACTGACACACATACACAGACACACACATACTGATACACACATACTGACACACACAACTGACACACCCAATGACACACACACTGACAGACACACACACTGACAAACAGTGACACACACTCTGACACATGCGCACTGACACACACAGACTGGCACACAGACTGACACACACGCTGTCACACACACACACACACTGACACACTGACACGCACACACACTGACACACACACACACACTTATGCAAACACACACACTTACAGACACACAATGACACACACACTGACACACACGCACTGACACACACACACACTGACTCACACACACTGACACCCACCCACTGACACCCACAGTGACACACACACATTGACACACACTGACACATGCACTGACAGACACACGCATTGACACACACCCACTGAAACACACACTGACACACAAACACACTGACACATACACACACTGACACACACACTGACACACACACACACTGACACACACACTGACACACACACACTGATACACACATTGACACACACACACTGACACACGTACTGACACTAACACACACACTGATACACACACTGACACTGACACACTGACACTGAAAAACACATACTGACACACACAATCTGACACACAGACTGACACACACACACTAACACGCACACTGACACACAGACTGACACACACACACTGACACACCGACTGACACACACTCTGTCACACACGCACACAGACACACACAAACACACACTGACACATTAACACGCACACACACTGACACAAACACACACTGATGCACACCCACTGACACACACACTGATACACACACTTACATACACACACTGACACACACACCCTGACACACACACACTGACACACAATCACTGACACACACACAGAGACAGACATTGACACACACACACTGACACACACACACACTGACACACACGCACTGAAACACACTCTGGCAAACACATACTGACACACACAACTGACACACACTGACACACATACGGAGACACACATTGACACACACACACTGACACACAATCACTGACACAAACACACTGACACACACACGGAGACACACATTGACACACTCACACTGACACACAATCACTGACACACGCACACTGACACACACAAACACACACTGACATGCACACACATGACACATACACATACTGACGTGTACACACTGACACACACACTGATACACACACTTACATACACACACTGACACACACACCCTGACACACACACACTGACACACAATCACTGACACACACACACTGACACACACACTGACACACAAGCACGTGTACACACACTTACACACATACACAGACACACTCAGACACGCAGACTAACACACAGACTGACACACAGGCTGTCACACACGCACACAGACACACACAAACACACACTGACACGCACACACACTGACACAAACACACACTGACGCACACACACTGACACACACACGGATACACACACTTACATACACACACTGACACACACACCCTGACACACACACACTGACACACAATCACTGACACACACACACTGACACACACACGGACACAGACATTGACACACACACACTGACACACACACACACTGACACACATGCACTGAAACACACACTGGCCACACATACTGACACACACAACTGACACCCACTGACACACATACGGAGACACACATTGACACACACACACTGACACACAATCACTGACACAAACACACTGACACACATACGGAGACACACATTGACACACTCACACTGACACACAATCATTGACACACGCACACTGACAAATTCACAGATACACTGGCACACACACTGACACACACACTCACTGACGCACACACACTGACACACACACTGACATACTGACACACGCTGACAAACACACTGACAAACACACACTCTGACACACACACACACTGATGCACACAACTGACACACAGTGACACACGCACACTGACACACATGCACTGACTTACACCTAATGACACAGACACTGACACACACACACACAGACAAACACTGACACACATACACATACTGACACTAACACACTGACACTGACACACACACACTGACACACACATGCTGACACACACAAACTGACACACAGACTGACACACACACACTAATACGCCCACTGTCACACACACTGACACACACACACACTGACACACACACTGACACACAGATTGACACACAGACTGACACACATGCTGTCACACACGCACACTGACACACACAAACACACACTGACACGCACACACACTGACACATACACACACTGACGCACACACACTCACACACACACACTGACACACTCAATGACACACACACACTGACACAAACACTGAAACACACACTGACACACAAACACACTGACACACACTCTGACACACATGCACTGAAACTCGTTCTGACACACACATACTGACACACACACACTTACACACACACACTGACACACTGACATGCACACACATTGACACACACACTGACACATGCACTGACAGACACAGGCACTGACACACACACTGAAACGCACACTGATACACAAACACACTGAAACATACACTGACACACATGCACTGACTTACACCTAATGACACAGACACTGACACACACACACACAGACAAACACTGACACACATACACTGGCTCACCCACTGAAACACACACTGTGACATGCATACTGACACTGACACACACACTGACACACACACTGATACACACACACTGACACACACAGACACTGACACACACACACTGAAACACACACTGACACACAGACTGACACATCCACTGGCACACATACACTGACACACACTGACACACACAGACTGACACACACTTACACACACACTGACACACGAAATGACACAAACACTGACACACACTGACACACACTCAGTGAAACACACTCACTGACACACGCACACTGACACACATATACTGTAACAACTGTCACACCCACTGACACACTCACACTGACACATACACACACTGACAAACACTGAGACACACTCTGACACATGCGCACTGACACACACACACTGACACACAGACTGACACACAGACGGACACACAGACTGACACACACGCTGTCACACACGCACACTGACACACACACACTGACACACTGACACGCACACACACTGACACACACACTGACACATGCACTGACAGACACACACACTGACACACACACACTGAAACGCACACTGATACACAAACACACTGAAACACACACTGACACACATGCACTAACAGACACACTGACTCACACACACACACACTGACACACACACTGACACACAATGACACACACACTGACACACACACACTGACACACACACACTGATACACACATTGACACTCACACACCGAAACACATACTGACACTAACACACTGACACTCACACACTGACACACACATGCTGACACACACAAACTGACACACACACTGACACACACACACTAATACCCCCACTGTCATACACACTGACACACACACACACTGACACACACACTGACACACAGATTGACACACAGACTGACACACATGCTGTCACACACGCACACTGACACACACAAACACACACTGACATGCACAGACACTGACACATACACACACTGACGCACACACACTGATACACACACTTACACACACACACTGACACACACGCAATGACACACACACACTGATGCACACTCACTCACACACACACACTGACACGCTCAATGACACACACACACTGACACAAACAATGAAACACACACTGACACACAAACACACTGGCACACACTCTGACACACATGCATTGAAACACACTCTGACACACACATACTGACACACACACACTGACACACACACACTGACACACTGACATGCACACACACTGACACACACACTGACACATGCACTGACAGACACACGCACTGACACACACACACTGAAACGCACACTGATACACAAACACACTGAAACATACACTGACACACATGCACTGACACACACACTGACACACACACTGACACACACACTGACACACACACACTGACACACACACACTGGTACACACATTGATACACACACACTGACACACATACTGACACTGACACACACACACTGACACACACATGCTGACACACACAAACTGACACACACACTGACACACACACACTAAAACTCCCACTGTCACACACACTGACACACACACACACTGACACACACACTGACACACAGACTGACACACATGCTGTCATACACGCACACTGAGACACACAAACACACACTGACACGCACACACACTGACACATACACACACTGACGCACACACACTGATGCACACACTTACACACACACACACTGACACCCTCAATGACACACACACACTGACACAAACACTGAAACACACACTGACACACAAACACACTGACACACACTCTGACATACATGCACTGAAACACACTCTGACACACATATACTGACACACACACACTGACACACAATAACTGACCCACACACACTGACACACACACAGACACACATGCACTAACATACACACTGACACACACACACACTGACACACACAAACTGGCACACACACTGACACACACACACACACTGACACACACACACAGACACACACACACTGATACACACATTGACACACACACACTGAAACACATACTGACACTAACACACTGACACTGACACACACACACTGACACACACATGCTGACACACAGAAACTGACACACACACTGACACACACACACTAATACGCCCACTTTCACACACACTGACACACACACACACTGACACACACACTGACATACAGATTGACACACAGACTGACACACATGCTGTCACACACGCACACTGACACACACAAACACACACTGACACGCACACACACTGACACATACACACACTGACGCACACACACTCACACACACACACTGACACACTCAATGACACACACACACTGACACAAACACTGAAACACACACTGACACACAAACACACTGACACACACTCTGACACACATGCACTGAAACTCGCTCTGACACACACACACTGACACACTGACATGCACACACATTGACACACACACTGACACATGCACTGACAGACACACGCACTGACACACACACTGAAACGCACACTGATACACAAACACACTGAAACATACACTGACACACATGCACTGACACACACACTGACACACAGACTGACACACACACACTAATACGCCCACTGTCACACACACTGACACACACACACACTGACACACACACTGACACACAGATTGACACACAGACTGACACACATGCTGTCACACACGCACACTGACACACACAAACACACACTGACATGCACACACACTGACACATACACACACTGACGCACACACACTCACACACACACACTGACACACTCAATGACACACACACACTGACACAAACACTGAAACACACACTGACACACAAACACACTGACACACACTCTGACACACATGCACTGAAACTCGCTCTGACACACACATACTGACACACACACACTTACACACACACACTGACACACTGACATGCACACACATTGACACACACACTGACACATGCACTGACAGACACAGGCACTGACACACACACTGAAACGCACACTGATACACAAACACACTGAAACATACACTGACACACATGCACTGACTTACACCTAATGACACAGACACTGACACACACACACACAGACAAACACTGACACACATACACTGGCTCACCCACTGAAACACACACTGTGACACGCATACTGACACTGACACACACACTGACACACACACTGATACACACACACTGACACACACAGACACTGACACACACACACTGAAACACACACTGACACACAGACTGACACATCCACTGGCACACATACACTGACACACACTGACACACACAGACTGGCACACACTTACACACACACTGACACACGCAATGACACAAACACTGACACACACTGACACACACTCAGTGACACACACTCACTGACACACGCACACTGACACACACATACTGTAACAACTGTCACACCCACTGACACACTCACACTGACACATACACACACTGACAAACACTGAGACACACTCTGACACATGCGCACTGACACACACACACTGACACACAGACTGACACACAGACGGACACACAGACTGACACACACGCTGTCACACACGCACACTGACACACACACACTGACACACTGACACGCACACACACAGACACACACACTGACACATGCACTGACAGACACACACACTGACACACACACACTGAAACGCACACTGATACACAAACACACTGAAACACACACTCACACACATGCACTAACAGACACACTGACTCACACACACACACACTGACACACACACTGACACACACTGACACACACACTGACACACACACACTGACACACACACACTGATACACACATTGACACTCACACACCGAAACACATACTGACACTAACACACTGACACTCACACACTGACACACACATGCTGACACACACAAACTGACACACACACTGACACACACACACTAATACCCCCACTGTCACACACACTGACACACACACACACTGACACACACACTGACACACAGATTGACACACAGACTGACACACATGCTGTCACACACGCACACTGACACACACAAACACACACTGACATGCACAGACACTGACACATACACACACTGACGCACACACACTGATGCACACACTTACACACACACACTGACACACACGCAATGACACACACACACTGATGCACACTCACTCACACACACACACTGACACGCTCAATGACACACACACACTGACACAAACACAGAAACACACACTGACACACAAACACACTGGCACACACTCTGACACACATGCATTGAAACACACTCTGACACACACATACTGACACACACACACTGACACACACACACTGACACACTGACATGCACACACACTGACACACACACTGACACATGCACTGACAGACACACGCACTGACACACACACACTGAAACGCACACTGATACACAAACACACTGAAACATACACTGACACACATGCACTGACACACACACTGACACACACACTGACACACACACTGACACACACACACTGACACACACACACTGGTACACACATTGATACACACACACTGACACACATACTGACACTGACACACACACACTGACACACACATGCTGACACACACAAACTGACACACACACTGACACACACACACTAAAACTCCCACTGTCACACACACTGACACACACACACACTGACACACACACTGACACACAGACTGACACACATGCTGTCATACACGCACACTGAGACACACAAACACACACTGACACGCACACACACTGACACATACACACACTGACGCACACACACTGATGCACACACTTACACACACACACAGTGACACGCATGTAATGTCACACACACACACTGACGCACGCACACTCACACACACACTGACACCCTCAATGACACACACACACTGACACAAACACTGAAACACACACTGACACACAAACACACTGACACACACTCTGACATACATGCACTGAAACACACTCTGACACACATATACTGACACACACACACTGACACACAATAACTGACCCACACACACAGACACACACACTGACACACATGCACTAACACACACACTGACACACACACACACTGACACACACAAACTGGCACACACACTGACACACACACACACACTGACACACACACACAGACACACACACACTGATACACACATTGACACACACACACTGAAACACATACTGACACTAACACACTGACACTGACACACACACACTGACACACACATGCTGACACACACAAACTGACACACACACTGACACACACACACTAATACGCCCACTGTCACACACACTGACACACACACACACTGACACACACACTGACATACAGATTGACACACAGACTGACACACATGCTGTCACACACGCACACTGACACACACAAACACACACTGACACGCACACACACTGACACATACACACACTGACGCACACACACACACTGACACACTCAATGACACACACACACTGACACAAACACTGAAACACACACTGACACACAAACACACTGACACACACTCTGACACACATGCACTGAAACTCGCTCTGACACACACACACTGACACACTGACATGCACACACATTGACACACACACTGACACATGCACTGACAGACACACGCACTGACACACACACTGAAACGCACACTGATACACAAACACACTGAAACATACACTGACACACATGCACTGACACACACACTGACACACACACACACTGACACACACACTGACACACACACACTGACACACACACACTGACACACACACACTGGTACACACATTGATACACACACACTGACACACATACTGACACTGACACCCACACACTGACACACACATGCTGACACACACAAACTGACACACACACTGACACACACACTGACATACAGATTGACACACAGACTGACACACATGCTGTCACACACGCACACTGACACACACAAACACACACTGACACGCACACACACTGACACATACACACACTGACGCACACACACTCACACACACACACTGACACACTCAATGACACACACACACTGACACAAACACTGAAACACACACTGACACACAAACACACTGACACACACTCTGACACACATGCACTGAAACTCGCTCTGACACACACACACTGACACACTGACATGCACACACATTGACACACACACTGACACATGCACTGACAGACACACGCACTGACACACACACTGAAACGCACACTGATACACAAACACACTGAAACATACACTGACACACATGCACTGACACACACACTGACACACAGACTGACACACACACACTAATACGCCCACTGTCACACACACTGACACACACACACACTGACACACACACTGACACACAGATTGACACACAGACTGACACACATGCTGTCACACACGCACACTGACACACACAAACACACACTGACATGCACACACACTGACACATACACACACTGACGCACACACACTCACACACACACACTGACACACTCAATGACACACACACACTGACACAAACACTGAAACACACACTGACACACAAACACACTGACACACACTCTGACACACATGCACTGAAACTCGCTCTGACACACACATACTGACACACACACACTTACACACACACACTGACACACTGACATGCACACACATTGACACACACACTGACACATGCACTGACAGACACAGGCACTGACACACACACTGAAACGCACACTGATACACAAACACACTGAAACATACACTGACACACATGCACTGACTTACACCTAATGACACAGACACTGACACACACACACACAGACAAACACTGACACACATACACTGGCTCACCCACTGAAACACACACTGTGACACGCATACTGACACTGACACACACACTGACACACACACTGATACACACACACTGACACACACAGACACTGACACACACACACTGAAACACACACTGACACACAGACTGACACATCCACTGGCACACATACACTGACACACACTGACACACACAGACTGGCACACACTTACACACACACTGACACACGCAATGACACAAACACTGACACACACTGACACACACTCAGTGACACACACTCACTGACACACGCACACTGACACACACATACTGTAACAACTGTCACACCCACTGACACACTCACACTGACACATACACACACTGACAAACACTGAGACACACTCTGACACATGCGCACTGACACACACACACTGACACACAGACTGACACACAGACGGACACACAGACTGACACACACGCTGTCACACACGCACACTGACACACACACACTGACACACTGACACGCACACACACAGACACACACACTGACACATGCACTGACAGACACACACACTGACACACACACACTGAAACGCACACTGATACACAAACACACTGAAACACACACTCACACACATGCACTAACAGACACACTGACTCACACACACACACACTGACACACACACTGACACACACTGACACACACACTGACACACACACACTGACACACACACACTGATACACACATTGACACTCACACACCGAAACACATACTGACACTAACACACTGACACTCACACACTGACACACACATGCTGACACACACAAACTGACACACACACTGACACACACACACTAATACCCCCACTGTCACACACACTGACACACACACACACTGACACACACACTGACACACAGATTGACACACAGACTGACACACATGCTGTCACACACGCACACTGACACACACAAACACACACTGACATGCACAGACACTGACACATACACACACTGACGCACACACACTGATGCACACACTTACACACACACACTGACACACACGCAATGACACACACACACTGATGCACACTCACTCACACACACACACTGACACGCTCAATGACACACACACACTGACACAAACACAGAAACACACACTGACACACAAACACACTGGCACACACTCTGACACACATGCATTGAAACACACTCTGACACACACATACTGACACACACACACTGACACACACACACTGACACACTGACATGCACACACACTGACACACACACTGACACATGCACTGACAGACACACGCACTGACACACACACACTGAAACGCACACTGATACACAAACACACTGAAACATACACTGACACACATGCACTGACACACACACTGACACACACACTGACACACACACTGACACACACACACTGACACACACACACTGGTACACACATTGATACACACACACTGACACACATACTGACACTGACACACACACACTGACACACACATGCTGACACACACAAACTGACACACACACTGACACACACACACTAAAACTCCCACTGTCACACACACTGACACACACACACACTGACACACACACTGACACACAGACTGACACACATGCTGTCATACACGCACACTGAGACACACAAACACACACTGACACGCACACACACTGACACATACACACACTGACGCACACACACTGATGCACACACTTACACACACACACAGTGACACGCATGTAATGTCACACACACACACTGACGCACGCACACTCACACACACACTGACACCCTCAATGACACACACACACTGACACAAACACTGAAACACACACTGACACACAAACACACTGACACACACTCTGACATACATGCACTGAAACACACTCTGACACACATATACTGACACACACACACTGACACACAATAACTGACCCACACACACAGACACACACACTGACACACATGCACTAACACACACACTGACACACACACACACTGACACACACAAACTGGCACACACACTGACACACACACACACACTGACACACACACACAGACACACACACACTGATACACACATTGACACACACACACTGAAACACATACTGACACTAACACACTGACACTGACACACACACACTGACACACACATGCTGACACACACAAACTGACACACACACTGACACACACACACTAATACGCCCACTGTCACACACACTGACACACACACACACTGACACACACACTGACATACAGATTGACACACAGACTGACACACATGCTGTCACACACGCACACTGACACACACAAACACACACTGACACGCACACACACTGACACATACACACACTGACGCACACACACACACTGACACACTCAATGACACACACACACTGACACAAACACTGAAACACACACTGACACACAAACACACTGACACACACTCTGACACACATGCACTGAAACTCGCTCTGACACACACACACTGACACACTGACATGCACACACATTGACACACACACTGACACATGCACTGACAGACACACGCACTGACACACACACTGAAACGCACACTGATACACAAACACACTGAAACATACACTGACACACATGCACTGACACACACACTGACACACACACACACTGACACACACACTGACACACACACACTGACACACACACACTGACACACACACACTGGTACACACATTGATACACACACACTGACACACATACTGACACTGACACCCACACACTGACACACACATGCTGACACACACAAACTGACACACACACTGACACACACACTAAAACGCCCACTGTCACACACACTGACACACACACACACTGACACACACACTGACACCCAGACTGACACACATGCTGTCATACACGCACACTGAGACACACAAACACACACTGACACGCACACACACTGACACATACACACACTGACGCACACACACTGATGCACACACTTACACACACACAGTGACACGCATGTAATGTCACACACACACACTGACGCACGCACACTCACACACACACTGACACCCTCAATGACACACACACACTGACACAAACACTGAAACACACACTGACACACAAACACACTGACACACACTCTGACATACATGCACTGAAACACACTCTGACACACATATACTGACACACACACACTGACACACAATAACTGACCCACACACACTGACACACACACTGACACACACGCACTAACACACACACTGACACACACACACTGACACACACAAACTGGCACGCACACTGACACACACACACTGACACACACACACAGACACACACACACTGATACACACACACTGAAACACATACTGACACTAACACACTGACACTGACACACACACACTGACACACACATGCTGACACACACAAACTGACACACACACTGACACACACACAATAATACGCCCACTGTCACACACACTGACACACACACACACTGACACACACACTGACACACAGATTGACACACAGACTGACACACATGCTGTCACACACGCACACTGACACACACAAACACACACTGACACGCACACAGACTGACACATACACGCACTGACGCACACACACTCACACACACACACTGACACACTCAATGACACACACACACTGACACAAACACTGAAACACACACTGACACACAAACACACTGACACACACTCTGACACACATGCACTGAAACGCGCTCTGACACACACATACTGACACACACACACTGACACACAATAACTGACCCACACACACTGACACACACACTGACACACACACACACTGACACACACAAACTGGCACACACACTGACACACACTCAGTGACACACACTCACTGACACACGCACACTGACACACACAGAGACACACACTGACACATGCACTGACAGACACACGCACTGACACACACACTGAAACGCACACTGATACACAAACACACTGAAACATACACTGACACACATGCACTGACACACACACTGACACACACACTGACACACACACACACTGACACACACACTGACACACACACACTGACACACACACACTGACACACACATTGATACACACACACTGACACACATACTGACACTGACACCCACACACTGACACACACATGCTGACACACACAAACTGACACACACACTGACACACACACACTAAAACGCCCACTGTCACACACACTGACACACACACACACTGACACACACACTGACACACAGATTGACACACAGACTGACACACATGCTGTCACACACGCACACTGACACACACACACGCACTGACGCACACACAATGACACACACGCTGTAACATACGCACACTGACACACACAGACACAATGGCACACACACACACTGACACACACACACAGACGCACACACCCTGACACACACATGCTGACACACACAAACTGACACACACACTGACACACACACACTAATACGCCCACTGTCACACACACTGACACACACACACACTGACACACACACTGACATACAGATTGACACACAGACTGACACACATGCTGTCACACACGCACACTGACACACACAAACACACACTGACACGCACACACACTGACACATACACACACTGACGCACACACACACACTGACACACTCAATGACACACACACACTGACACAAACACTGAAACACACACTGACACACAAACACACTGACACACACTCTGACACACATGCACTGAAACTCGCTCTGACACACACACACTGACACACTGACATGCACACACATTGACACACACACTGACACATGCACTGACAGACACACGCACTGACACACACACTGAAACGCACACTGATACACAAACACACTGAAACATACACTGACACACATGCACTGACACACACACTGACACACACACACACTGACACACACACTGACACACACACACTGACACACACACACTGACACACACACACTGGTACACACATTGATACACACACACTGACACACATACTGACACTGACACCCACACACTGACACACACATGCTGACACACACAAACTGACACACACACTGACACACACACTAAAACGCCCACTGTCACACACACTGACACACACACACACTGACACACACACTGACACCCAGACTGACACACATGCTGTCATACACGCACACTGAGACACACAAACACACACTGACACGCACACACACTGACACATACACACACTGACGCACACACACTGATGCACACACTTACACACACACAGTGACACGCATGTAATGTCACACACACACACTGACGCACGCACACTCACACACACACTGACACCCTCAATGACACACACACACTGACACAAACACTGAAACACACACTGACACACAAACACACTGACACACACTCTGACATACATGCACTGAAACACACTCTGACACACATATACTGACACACACACACTGACACACAATAACTGACCCACACACACTGACACACACACTGACACACACGCACTAACACACACACTGACACACACACACTGACACACACAAACTGGCACGCACACTGACACACACACACTGACACACACACACAGACACACACACACTGATACACACACACTGAAACACATACTGACACTAACACACTGACACTGACACACACACACTGACACACACATGCTGACACACACAAACTGACACACACACTGACACACACACAATAATACGCCCACTGTCACACACACTGACACACACACACACTGACACACACACTGACACACAGATTGACACACAGACTGACACACATGCTGTCACACACGCACACTGACACACACAAACACACACTGACACGCACACAGACTGACACATACACGCACTGACGCACACACACTCACACACACACACTGACACACTCAATGACACACACACACTGACACAAACACTGAAACACACACTGACACACAAACACACTGACACACACTCTGACACACATGCACTGAAACGCGCTCTGACACACACATACTGACACACACACACTGACACACAATAACTGACCCACACACACTGACACACACACTGACACACACACACACTGACACACACAAACTGGCACACACACTGACACACACTCAGTGACACACACTCACTGACACACGCACACTGACACACACAGAGACACACACTGACACATGCACTGACAGACACACGCACTGACACACACACTGAAACGCACACTGATACACAAACACACTGAAACATACACTGACACACATGCACTGACACACACACTGACACACACACTGACACACACACACACTGACACACACACTGACACACACACACTGACACACACACACTGACACACACATTGATACACACACACTGACACACAAATTGACACTGACACCCACACACTGACACACACATGCTGACACACACAAACTGACACACACACTGACACACACACACTAAAACGCCCACTGTCACACACACTGACACACACACACACTGACACACACACTGACACACAGATTGACACACAGACTGACACACATGCTGTCACACACGCACACTGACACACACACACGCACTGACGCACACACAATGACACACACGCTGTCACATACGCACACTGACACACACAGACACAATGGCACACACACACTGACACACACACACTGACGCACACACACTGACACACACACTGACATACTGACACACACTGACACACACACTGACAAACACACACACTGACACACACACTGACAGACACACTGACACACACACACTGACACACATACTGACACTGACACACACACTGACACTGACACACACAAACTGACACACACACTTACACATACCCACTGACACACACACACTGATACACACATTGACACACAAACACTGACACACATACTGACACTGACACACACACTGACACTGACACACACATACTGACACACACAAACTGATACACTCATTGACACACACACACTGACACCCATACTGATACTAACACACACACTGACACACACACTGACACTGACACTGACACACACTTACCCACACACACTGACACACACATACTGACACACACAAACTGACACACACACTGACACACACACTAACATGCACGCTGTCACACAGAATGACACACACACACTGACACGCAGTCTGACACACAGACTGACACTGACACACACACACTGACCCACACACAGTGACACACACATACTGACACACACAAACTGACACACACACTGACACAC
The DNA here is from genome assembly GCF_047496885.1 of Scyliorhinus torazame. Taxonomy (NCBI): domain Eukaryota; kingdom Metazoa; phylum Chordata; class Chondrichthyes; order Carcharhiniformes; family Scyliorhinidae; genus Scyliorhinus; species Scyliorhinus torazame. The sequence goes on from NC_092719.1 coordinate 222,631,531, forward strand.
ACACTAACACGCACACTGTCACACAGACTAACACACACACACTGACACGCAGACTGACACACACACTGACACAAACACTGACACACCCACTGGCACACAGACACTGACACACACTGACACACACATACTGACACACATAACTGACACACCCACTGCCACACACACACCGACACACTCACACACACACTGGTACACAGACACTGACGCACACTGACACACACAGACTGACACACACACTGACACACACACTGACACAAACACTGACACACCCAAGGGCACACAGACACTGACACACACTGACACACACATACTGACACACATAACTGACACACCCACTGCCACACACACACTGACACACGCACACACTGACAAACACTGACACACACTCTGACAAATGCACACTGACACACACACACTGACACACACACTGTCACACAGACTGACACACAGACTTTCACACACATACACACTGACACACTGACACGCACACACACTGACACACACACTGACACATGCAATGACAGAGACACGCACTGACACAAACACTGAAACACACACTGACACACAAACACACTGACACACACACTGACACACATGCACTGAAACTCGCTCTGACACACACATACTGACACACACACACTTACACACACACACTGACACACTGACATGCACACACATTGACACACACACTGACACATGCACTGACAGACACAGGCACTGACACACACACTGAAACGCACACTGATACACAAACACACTGAAACATACACTGACACACATGCACTGACTTACACCTAATGACACAGACACTGACACACACACACACAGACAAACACTGACACACATACACTGGCTCACCCACTGAAACACACACTGTGACACGCATACTGACACTGACACACACACTGACACACACACTGATACACACACACTGACACACACAGACACTGACACACACACACTGAAACACACACTGACACACAGACTGACACATCCACTGGCACACATACACTGACACACACTGACACACACAGACTGACACACACTTACACACACACTGACACACGCAATGACACAAACACTGACACACACTGACACACACTCAGTGACACACACTCACTGACACACGCACACTGACACACACATACTGTAACAACTGTCACACCCACTGACACACTCACACTGACACATACACACACTGACAAACACTGAGACACACTCTGACACATGCGCACTGACACACACACACTGACACACAGACTGACACACAGACGGACACACAGACTGACACACACGCTGTCACACACGCACACTGACACACACACACTGACACACTGACACGCACACACACTGACACACACACTGACACATGCACTGACAGACACACACACTGACACACACACACTGAAACGCACACTGATACACAAACACACTGAAACACACACTCACACACATGCACTAACAGACACACTGACTCACACACACACACACTGACACACACACTGACACACACTGACACACACACTGACACACACACACTGACACACACATGCTGACACACACAAACTGACACACACACTGACACACACACACTAATACCCCCACTGTCACACACACTGACACACACACACACTGACACACACACTGACACACAGATTGACACACAGACTGACACACATGCTGTCACACACGCACACTGACACACACAAACACACACTGACATGCACAGACACTGACACATACACACACTGACGCACACACACTGATACACACACTTACACACACACACTGACACACACGCAATGACACACACACACTGATGCACACTCACTCACACACACACACTGACACGCTCAATGACACACACACACTGACACAAACAATGAAACACACACTGACACACAAACACACTGGCACACACTCTGACACACACTGACACATGCAATGACAGAGACACGCACTGACACACACACACTGAAACACACACTGATACACAAACACACTGAAGCACACACTGACACACATGCACCGACACACACACTGAAACACACACACAGACACACACACATTGACACACACATGCTGACACACACACACTGACACACACACAATAACTGACACACTCACACTGACCCACACACCGACACACACACACTGACACACACACACTGACACACACACACTGACACACACACACACTGACACACACGCACTGACACACACACTGACACACACATACTGGCACACACAACTGACACACACACACACTGACTCACACGCACTGACAAACACACAATGACACACACACTGACACATGCACTGACACACCGACTGACACACACGCTGTCACATACGCACACTGGCACACACACTGAAACACACATACTGACACACACACACACTGACACACCCACACTGGCACACACACTGACACACACATACTGACACACACAACTGACACACAATGACACACATACTGACATACACACTGACACACACAGACACACACACACTGAGAAACACTGATACACACTCTGACACACACACACGGACAATCAAACACACTGACACATACACACACTGACATACACACTGACACTGAGACACTGACACTGACACACACACGCTGACACACACATGCTGACACACACAAACTGACACACACACACTAACACGCACACTGACACACAGACTGACACACAGACTGACATACACGCTGTCGCACACACACACTGACATACACAAACACACACTGACACGCACACACACTGACACATACACACTCTGACACACACACTGACACACACACACTGACACACAATCACTGAGAGACACACACTGATACACACATTGACACACACACACTGACACACATACTGACACTAACACACACACTGACACATACAGACACTCACACACTGACACACACATACTGACACACACAAACTGACACACACTGACACACACACACTAATACGCACACTGTCACTCACACTGACACACACACACACTGAAACACACACCGACACACAGACTGACACACATGCTATCACACACGCACACTGACACACACACACACTGACACACTGACACGCACACACACTGACACATGCACACACTGACGCAGACATACAGATACACACACTTACACACACACACTGACACACACACACTGACACACACACTGACACACACACACTGACATACACACACACACTGACACACACACATTTACACAAACACTGACACACGCATACTGACACACACAACTGACACACACTGACACACACACACTGACACACACGCACTGACGCACACACAATGACACACTCGCTGTCACATACGCACACTGACACACACAGACACAATGACACACACACACTGACACACACGCACTGACGCACACACACTGACACACACACTGACACACACACTGACATACTGACACACACTGACAAACACACACACTGACAGACACACTGACAGACACACTGACACACACACACTGACACACATACTGACACTGACACACACACTGACACTGACACACACAAACTGACACACACACTTACACATACCCACTGACACACACACACTAATACACACATTGACACACAAACACTGACACACATACTGACACTGACACACACACTGACACACACACTGACACTGACACACACATACTGACACACACAAACAGACACAGACAGTGATACACACACTGACACACACACACACTGTCACACACACTGACACACACACACTGAAACACACACTGACACACAGACTGACACACCCACTGGAACACAGACACTGACACACACACACTGAAACTCACTAACACACACACAGACTGACACACCCACTGACACCCAGATACTGAAACACACACTGACACACAGACTGACACACCCACAGGAACACAGATACTGACACACACACACACTGACACCCATACTGACACTAACACACACACTGACACACATACTGACACTGACACTGACACACACTGACCCACACACACTGACACACACATACTGACACACACAAACTGACACACACACTGACACACACACTAACACGCACGCTGTCACACAGACTGACACACACACACTGACACGCAGACTGACACACAGAATGACACTTACACACACACACACACTGACCCACAGACACTGACACACACATACTGACACACACAAACTGACACACACACTGACACACACACTAACACGCACGCTGTCACACAGACCGGCGCACACACACTGACACGCAGACTGACACACACACTGACACAAACACTGACACACCCACTGGCAGACAGACACTGACACACACTGACACACAAATACTGACACACATAACTGACACACTCACTGCCACACACACACCAACACACTCACACACACACTGGTACACACACTGACACACACTCACTGACACACACACTGAAACACACACTGACACACACACTGACACACACACTGGCACACAGACACTGACGCACACTGACACACACAGACTGACACACAGACTGACACACACACTGACACACACACTGACACAATCACTGACACACCCACGGGCACACAGATACTGACACACACTGACACACACATACTGACACACATAACTGACACACCCACTGCCACACACACACTGACAAACACTGACACACACACTGACTCACACAATGACACAAACACTGACACACCCACTGGCACACAGACACTGACACACACTGACACACACATACTGACACACATAACTGACACACCCACTGCCACACACACACTGACTCACACACAAACTGACAAACACTGGCACACACTCTGACACATGCACACTGACACACACACACTGACACACACACTGTCACACAGACTGACACACAGACTTTCACACACATACACACTGACATGCACACACACTGACACACACACTGACACATGCAATGACAGAGACACGCACTGACACACACACTGAAACACACACTGATACACAAACACACTGAAGCACACACTGACACACATGCACCGACACACACACTGAAACACACACACAGACACACACACATTGACACACACACACTGATACACACACTGACACACACTCTAATACACACACTGTCACACACCCTGACACACACACACACACACTGACACACAGATTGACACACAGACTGACACACATGCTGTCACACATGCACACTGGCACACACACACACACACACACTGACATGCACACACACTGACACATACACACACTGATGCACACACACTGATACACACACTTACACAGACACACTGACACATACGCAATGACACACACACACACTGACGCACACACACTCACACACAAACACTGACACCCTCAATGACACACCCACACTGACACAAACACTGAAACACACACTGACACACAAACACACTGACACACACACTGACACATATGCACTGAAACACACTCTGACACACACACACTGACACACAATAACTGACACACACACACTGACACACACACTGATACACACGCACTAAAACACACACACTGGCACACACGCACTGACACACACACACTGACACACACACAATAACTGACACACACACTGACCCACACTCCGACACACACGCACTGACACACACACACTGACACACACATACTGACACACACACACTGACACACACGCACTGACACACACACTGACACACACATACTGGCACACACAACTGACACACACGCACTGACAAACAAACAATGACACACACACTGACACATGCACTGACACACCGACTGACACACACGCTGTCACATACGCACACTGGCACACACACTGACACACACATACTGACACACACAACTGACACACACTGACACACACTGACACACACACACTGACACACACGCACTGACAAACACACAATTACACACACATTGACACATGCACTGACACACTGACTGACACACATGCTGTCACATACGCACACTGACGCACACAGACCCACACTCACACTGACACACACACACACTGACACACCCACACTGGCACACACACTGACACACACATACTGACACACACAACTGACACACATACTGACTGACACACACAGACACACACACACTGAGAAACACTGATACACACTCTGACACACACACACGGACACTCAAACACACTGACACATACACACACTGACATACACACTGACACACTGACACTGACACACACACGCTGACACACACATGCTGACACACACAAACTGACACACACACACTAACATGCACACTGACACACAGACTGACACACAGACTGACATACACGCTGTCGCACACACACACTGACATACACAAACACACACTGACACGCACACACACTGACACATACACACTCTGACACACACACACACTGACACACACGCACTGACACACACACACTGATACACACATTGACACACACACACTGACACACATACTGACACTAACACACACACTGACACATACAGACACTCACACACTGACACACACATACTGACACCCACTGACACACACACACTAATACGCACACTGTCACACACATTGACACACACACTGACACACAGACTGACACACCCACTGGCACACAGACACTGCCACACACAGACTGACACACAGACTGACACACACACTGACACACACATTTACACACACAATGACACAAACACTGACACACCCACTGGCACACAGCCACTGACACACACTGACACACACATACTGACGCTCTCAACTGACACACCCACTGACACACACACACTTAAACACACGCACACTGACAAACAGTGACACACACTCTGACACAAGCGCACTGACACTCACACACTGACACACACTGACACACAGACTGACACACACGCTGTCACACACGCACACTGACACACACACACACACACTGACACACTGACATGCACTAACACACACACACTTACGCAAACACACTGACACACACACTTACACACACACACTGACACACGCATTGACACACACACACACTGACTCACACACACTGACACACACCCACTGACACCCAGAATGACACACACACACTGACACACACACTGACACATGCACTGACAGACACACGCACTGACACACACACACTGACACACAAAAACACTGACACACACACACATTGACACACACACAGACACACACACACTGATACACTCATTGACACACACACACTGACACCCATACTGACACTAACACACACACTGACACACACACTGACACTGACACACACACACACTGACCAAACACACTGACACACACATACTGACACACACAAACTGACACACCACTGACACACACACACACTAACACGCACTCTGTCACACAGACTGACACACACACACTGACACGCAGACTGACACACAGACTGACAGTCACACTGTCACACATGCACATTGATACACACAAACACACACTGACCCACTGACACGCACACACACTGACACATACACACACTGACGAACACACACTGACACACACACTGATACACACACTTACATACACACACTGACACACACACATGGACACACAATCACTGACACACACACACTATCACACACACGGAGACACACACTGACACACACACACTGACACACACACACACTTACGCACACGCACTGAAACACAAAATGGCACACACAGTGACACATGCACTGACAGACACATGCACTCACACACACACACTGACACACTCACTGACACACACACTAACACGAACACTGTCACACACACTAACACACACACATTGACACACAGACACACTGCCACACATACTGACACACTCACTGACACACACACACTCACACACACACTGATACTCACACTGAGACACACACACTGACACACACACACTGACACACACACTTACACATGCACTGAAACACACACTGACACACACACACTGACACACCCACTGGCACACAGACACTGACACACAGACACTGACACACACTGACACACACTGACACAGTGACATGCACACACTGACACATTCACACACAGGCGCACACACACTGACACACACACTGATACACACACTTACATACACACACTGACACACAATCACTGACACACACACACTGACACACACACGGAGACACACATTGACACACACACACTGACAAACACACACTCACTGACACACACGCTCTGAAACACACATTGACACACACACTGACACACAGACTAACACGCACACTGTCACACACACTGACACACACACACTGAAACACACACACACCGACACACACACACTCACACACAGTGATACACACACTGACACACACACACTGACACACACACACTGACACACACACTGGCACACACACTGAAACACACACACTGACACACCCACTAGCACACAGGCACTGACGCACACTGACACACACAGACTGACACACACAATGACACACACACTGGCACACACACTGACACACACAATGACACACACACTGACACACTCACTGGCACACAGACACTGACACACACTGACACACACATACTGACGCACATAACTGACACACCCACTGCCACAAACACACTGAAACACACACTGACACACATGCAACGACACAAACACTGACACACACGCACTGACACACACACTGACACATATGCACTGAAACGCTCTCTGACACACACATACTGACACACACACACTGACACACAATAACTGACACAAACACACTGACACACACACTGATAGACACGCACTAAAACACACACACTGGCACACACGCACTGACACACACACTGACACACACACACACACTGACAAACACACTGACACTGACACACTGACACACACACACTGACACACACATGCTGACACACACAAACTGACACACACACACTGGCACGCACACTGTCACACAGACTGACACACACACACACTGACACACACACTGAAACACAGACTGACATACACGCTGTCGCACACACTAGCACACAGACACTGACGCACACTGACACACACAGACTGACACACACAATGACACACACACTGACACACACACTGACACACACAATGACACACACACTGACACACTCACTGGCACACAGACACTGACACACACTGACACACACATACTGACGCACATAACTGACACACCCACTGCCACAAACACACTGAAACACACACTGACACACATGCAACGACACACACACTGACACACACACACTGACACACACACTGACACATATGCACTGAAACGCTCTCTGACACACACATACTGACACACACACACTGACACACAATAACTGACACACACACACTGACACACACACTGATAGACATGCACTAAAACACACACACTGGCACACACGCACTGACACACACACTGACACACACACACACTGACAAACACACTGACACACACACACTGACACACACATGCTGACACACACAAACTGACACACACACACTGGCACGCACACTGTCACACAGACTGACACACACACACACTGACACACACACTGAAACACAGACTGACATACACGCTGTCGCACACACTCACTGACACACACAAACATACACTGACACACTGACAAGCACACACACTGACACATACACACTCTGACACACACACTGAAAAACACACACACTGACACACACCCACTGACACACTCACACTGATACACACATTGGCACACACACACTGACACACAAACTGACACTGAAACACTGAAACTGACACACACACACTGACACACACAATGACACAAACCCTGACACACACACTGACACACACTCACGGACACACAATCACTAACACGCACACTGACAGACTCACTGAGACATAAACACTGACACACGCACTGACACAATCACATTGACACACACACACGGACACACACAGACTGACACACCCACAATGACACACACACACTGACACACACACACTGAAACGTGCACTGACACACACACACTGACACACAGATGGAAACACACGCACTGACACACCCACACTGACACCCACACTGACACATACATACTGACACACACAACTGACACACACACTGACACACACAGGCACACACACACACTGAATAACACTGATACACACTCTGACACACACACACTGACGCACACACACTCACACACACACACTGACACACACAATGACACACGCACACTGTCACACACACCGGCACATGCACTGGCAGACACACGCACTGACACACACTGAAACACACGCTGACACACAAACACACTGACACACACACACAATGACACACAATAACTGACAAACACTCACTGACACACACACTGACATACACAGTGACACACACACAGTGACACACACTGGCACACTCCCACACTGACACAGACAACTGACACACACTCACACACGCACATTGACACACAAACACTGACACACACACACTGACACACAATAACTGACACACACACTGACAGACACACTGGCACACACAAACTGACACACAGACTGACACACACACTGACACACACATTTACACACACAATGACACAAACACTGACACACACACTGAAACACAGACACTGACACACACTGACACACACATACTGACGCTCTCAACTGACACACCCACTGACACACACACACTTAAACACACACACACTGACAAACAGTGACACACACTCTGACACAAGCGCACTGACACACACACACTGACACACACTGACACACAGACTGACACACACGCTGTCACACAAGCACACTGACACACACACACACACACACTGACACACTGACACGCACTAACACACACACACTTACGCAAACACACTGACACACACACTTACACACACACACTGACACACGCATTGACACACACACACACACTGACTCACACACACTGACACACACCCACTGACACCCAGAATGACACACACACACTGACACACAGACTGACACGTGCACTGACAGACACACGCACTGACACACACACACTGAAACACACACTGACACACAAACACACTGACACACACACACACTGACACACACACAGACACACACACACTGATACACTCATTGACACACACACACTGACACCCATACTGACACTAACACACAGACTGACACCCACACTGACACATACATACTGACACACACAACTGACACACACACTGACACCCACTGACACCCACACACACACTGACACACACATAGACACACACACACTGATACACTCATTGACACACACACACTGACACCCATACTGACACTAACACACACGCTGACACACACACTGACACTGACACTGACACACACACACACTGACCAAACACACTGACACACACATACTGACACACACAAACTGACACACCACTGACACCCACACACTAACACGCACACTGTGACACAGACTGACACACACACACTGACACGCAGACTGACACACAGACTGACATCTAACACTGTCATACATGCACATTGATACACACAAACACACACTGACACGCAAACACACTGACACATACACACACTGACGAACACACTGATACACACACTTACATACACACTGACACACACACATGGACACACAATCACTGACACACACACACTGACACACACATGGAGACACACACTGACACACACACACTGACACACACACACACTGACGCACACGCACTGAAACACAAAATGACACACACACTGACACATGCACTGACAGACACATGCACTGACACACACACACTGACACACACACTGACACACACTAACACGAACACTGTCACACACACTGACACACACACATTGACACACAGACACGCTGCCACACATACTGACACACTCACTGACACACACACACTCACACACACACTGATACACACACTGACACACACACACTGACACACACACATTGACACACACACTTACACATGCACTGAAACACACACTGACACACACACATTGACACACCCACTGCCACACAGACACTGACACACAGACACTGACACACACTGACACACACTGACACAGTGACATGCACACACACTGACACATTCAAACACAGGCGCACACACACTGACACACACACTGATACACACACTTACATGCACACACTGACACACATTCACTGACACACACACACTGAAACACACACGGAGACACACATTGACACACACACACTGACACACACACACACTCACTGACACACACGCTCTGAAACACACATTGACACACACACTGACACACAGACTAACACGCACACTGTCACACACACTGACACACACACACTGAAACACACACACACTGACACACACACACTCACACACACTGATACCCACACTGACACACACACACTGACACACACACACTGACACACACACTGACACACACACTGAAACACATACTGACACACACACTGACACACCCACTAGCACACAGACACTGACGCACACTGACACACACAGACTGACACACACAATGACACACACACTGACACACACACTGACCCACACAATGACACACACACTGACACACTCACTGGCACACAGACACTGACACACACTGACACACACATACTGACGCACATAACTGACACACCCACTGCCACAAACACACTGAAACACACACTGACACACATGCAACGACACACACACTGACACACACACACTGACACATACACTGACACATATGCACTGAAACGCTCTCTGACACACACATACTGACACACACACACTGACACACAATAACTGACACACACACACTGACACCCACACTGATAGACACGCACTAAAACACACCCACTGGCACACACACACTGACACACACACTGACACACACACACACACTGACAAACACACTGACACTGACACACTGACACACACACACTGACACACACATGCTGACACACACAAACTGACACACACACACTGGCACGCACACTGTCACACAGACTGAGACACACACACACTGACACACACACTGAAACACAGACTGACATACTCGCTGTCGCACACACTAGCACACAGACACTGACGCACACTGACACACACAGACTGACACACACAATGACACACACACTGACACACACACTAACACACACAATGACACACACAATGACACACTCACTGGACCACAGACACTGACACACACTGACACACACATACTGACGCACATAACTGACACACCCACTGCCACAAACACACTGAAACACACACTGACACACATGCAACGACAAACACACTGACACACACACACTGACACACACACTGACACATATGCACTGAAACGCTCTCTGACACACACATACTGACACACACACACTGACACACACACTGATAGACACGCACTAAAAAACACACACTGGCACACACGCACTGACACAGACACTGACACACACACACACTGACAAACACACTGACACACACACACTGACACACACATGCTGACACACACAAACTGACACACACACACTGGCACGCACACTGTCACACAGACTGACACACACACACACTGACACACACACTGAAACACAGACTGACATACACGCTGTCGCACACACTCACTGACACACACAAACATACACTGACACACTGACACGCACACACACTGACACATACACACTCTGACACACACACTGAAAAACACACACACTGACACACACCCACTGACACACACACACTGATACACACATTGGCACACACACACTGACACACAAACTGACACTGAAACACTGAAACTGACACACACACACTGACACACACAATGACACAAACCCTGACACACACACTGACATACACTCACGGAGACACAATCACTAACACGCACACTGACAGACACACTGAGACATAAACACTGACACACACACTGACACAATCACATTGACACACACACACGGACACACACAGACTGACACACCCACAATGACACACACACACTGACACACACACACTGAAACGTGCACTGACACATACATTCTGACACACACAACTGACACACACACTGACACACACAGGCACACACACACACTGAAAAACACTGATACACACTCTGACACACACACACTGATGCACACACACTCACACACACACACTGACACACACAATGACACACGCACACTGTCACACACACCGGCACATGCACTGGCAAACACACGCACTGACACACACTGAAACACACGCTGACACACAAACACACTGACACACACACACAATGACACACAATAACTGACAAACACTCACTGACACACACACTGACATACACAGTGACACACACACACTGACAAACAGTGACACACACTCTGACACAAGCGCACTGACACACACACACTGACACACACTGACACACAGACTGCCACACACGCTGTCACACAAGCACACTGACACACACACACACACACTGACACACTGACACGCACTAACACACACACACTTACGCAAACACACTGACACACACACTTACACACACACACTGACACACGCATTGACACACACACACACTGACTCACACACACTGACACACACCCACTGACACCCAGAATGACACACACGCACTGGCACACAGACTGACACATGCACTGACAGACACACGCACTGACACACACACACTGAAACACACACTGACACACAAACACACTGACACTGACACACTGACACACACACACTGACACACACATGCTGACACACACAAACTGACACACACACACTGGCACGCACACTGTCACACAGACTGAGACACACACACACTGACACACACACTGAAACACAGACTGACATACTCGCTGTCGCACACACTAGCACACAGACACTGACGCACACTGACACACACAATGACACACACACTGACACACACACTAACACACACAATGACACACACAATGACACACTCACTGGACCACAGACACTGACACACACTGACACACACATACTGACGCACATAACTGACACACCCACTGCCACAAACACACTGAAACACACACTGACACACATGCAACGACAAACACACTGACACACACACACTGACACACACACTGACACATATGCACTGAAACGCTCTCTGACACACACATACTGACACACACACACTGACACACAATAACTGACACACACACACTGACACACACACTGATAGACACGCACTAAAAAACACACACTGGCACACACGCACTGACACACACACTGACACACACACACACTGACAAACACACTGACACACACACACTGACACACACATGCTGACACACACAAACTGACACACACACACTGGCACGCACACTGTCACACAGACTGACACACACACACACTGACACACACACTGAAACACAGACTGACATACACGCTGTCGCACACACTCACTGACAGACACAAACATACACTGACACACTGACACGCACACACACTGACACATACACACTCTGACACACACACTGAAAAACACACACACTGACACACACCCACTGACACACACACACTGATACACACATTGGCACACACACACTGACACACAAACTGACACTGAAACACTGAAACTGACACACACACACTGACACACACAATGACACAAACCCTGACACACACACTGACACACACTCACGGAGACACAATCACTAACACGCACACTGACAGACACACTGAGACATAAACACTGACACACACACTGACACAATCACATTGACACACACACACGGACACACACAGACTGACACACCCACAATGACACACACACACTGACACACACACACTGAAACGTGCACTGACACATACATACTGACACACACAACTGACACACACACTGACACACACAGGCACACACACACACTGAAAAACACTGATACACACTCTGACACACACACACTGATGCACACACACTCACACACACACACTGACACACACAATGACACACGCACACTGTCACACACACCGGCACATGCACTGGCAAACACACGCACTGACACACACTGAAACACACGCTGACACACAAACACACTGACACACACACACAATGACACACAATAACTGACAAACACTCACTGACACACACACTGACATACACAGTGACACACACACACTGACAAACAGT
The DNA here is from genome assembly GCF_047496885.1 of Scyliorhinus torazame. Classification (NCBI taxonomy): domain Eukaryota; kingdom Metazoa; phylum Chordata; class Chondrichthyes; order Carcharhiniformes; family Scyliorhinidae; genus Scyliorhinus; species Scyliorhinus torazame. Next base: position 222,647,583 of record NC_092719.1, read on the forward strand.
GACACACACTCTGACACAAGCGCACTGACACACACACACTGACACACACTGACACACAGACTGCCACACACGCTGTCACACAAGCACACTGACACACACACACACACACTGACACACTGACACGCACTAACACACACACACTTACGCAAACACACTGACACACACACTTACACACACTGACACACGCATTGACACACACACACACTGACTCACACACACTGACACACACCCACTGACACCCAGAATGACACACACGCACTGGCACACAGACTGACACATGCACTGACAGACACACGCACTGACACACACACACTGAAACACACACTGACACACAAACACACTGACACTGACACACTGACACACACACACTGACACACACATGCTGACACACACAAACTGACACACACACACTGGCACGCACACTGTCACACAGACTGAGACACACACACACTGACACACACACTGAAACACAGACTGACATACTCGCTGTCGCACACACTAGCACACAGACACTGACGCACACTGACACACACAATGACACACACACTGACACACACACTAACACACACAATGACACACACAATGACACACTCACTGGACCACAGACACTGACACACACTGACACACACATACTGACGCACATAACTGACACACCCACTGCCACAAACACACTGAAACACACACTGACACACATGCAACGACAAACACACTGACACACACACACTGACACACACACTGACACATATGCACTGAAACGCTCTCTGACACACACATACTGACACACACACACTGACACACAATAACTGACACACACACACTGACACACACACTGATAGACACGCACTAAAAAACACACACTGGCACACACGCACTGACACACACACTGACACACACACACACTGACAAACACACTGACACACACACACTGACACACACATGCTGACACACACAAACTGACACACACACACTGGCACGCACACTGTCACACAGACTGACACACACACACACTGACACACACACTGAAACACAGACTGACATACACGCTGTCGCACACACTCACTGACAGACACAAACATACACTGACACACTGACACGCACACACACTGACACATACACACTCTGACACACACACTGAAAAACACACACACTGACACACACCCACTGACACACACACACTGATACACACATTGGCACACACACACTGACACACAAACTGACACTGAAACACTGAAACTGACACACACACACTGACACACACAATGACACAAACCCTGACACACACACTGACACACACTCACGGAGACACAATCACTAACACGCACACTGACAGACACACTGAGACATAAACACTGACACACACACTGACACAATCACATTGACACACACACACGGACACACACAGACTGACACACCCACAATGACACACACACACTGACACACACACACTGAAACGTGCACTGACACATACATACTGACACACACAACTGACACACACACTGACACACACAGGCACACACACACACTGAAAAACACTGATACACACTCTGACACACACACACTGATGCACACACACTCACACACACACACTGACACACACAATGACACACGCACACTGTCACACACACCGGCACATGCACTGGCAAACACACGCACTGACACACACTGAAACACACGCTGACACACAAACACACTGACACACACACACAATGACACACAATAACTGACAAACACTCACTGACACACACACTGACATACACAGTGACACACACACACTGACAAACAGTGACACACACTCTGACACAAGCGCACTGACACACACACACTGACACACACTGACACACAGACTGCCACACACGCTGTCACACAAGCACACTGACACACACACACACACACTGACACACTGACACGCACTAACACACACACACTTACGCAAACACACTGACACACACACTTACACACACACACTGACACACGCATTGACACACACACACACTGACTCACACACACTGACACACACCCACTGACACCCAGAATGACACACACGCACTGGCACACAGACTGACACATGCACTGACAGACACACGCACTGACACACATACACTGAAACACACACTGACACACAAACACACTGACACACACACACACTGACACACACACAGACACACACACACTGATACACTCATTGACACACACACACTGACACCCATACTGACACTAACACACACACTGACACCCACTCTGACACTTACGTACTGACACACACAACTGACACACACACTGACACCCACTGACACCCACACACACACTGACACACACACAGACACACACACACTGATACACTCATTGACACACACACACTGACACCCATACTGACACTAACACACACGCTGACACACACACTGACACTGACACTGACACACACACACACTGACCAAACACACTGACACACACATACTGACACACACAAACTGACACACCACTGACACCCACACACTAACACGCACACTGTGACACAGACTGACACACACACACTGACACGCAGACTGACACACAGACTGACACTCACACTGTCACACATGCACATTGATACACACAAACACACACTGACCCACTGACACGCAAACACACTGACACATACACACACTGACGAACACACTGATACACACACTTACATACACACACTGACACACACACATGGACACACAATCACTGACACACACACATGGACACACAATCACTGACACACACACACACAGACACACACATGGAGACACACACTGACACACACACACTGACACACACACACTGACGCACACGCACTGAAACACAAAATGACACACACACTGACACATGCACTGACAGACACATGCACTCACACACACACACTGACACACACACTGACACACACACTAACACGAACACTGTCACACACACTGACACACACACATTGACACACAGACACACTGCCACACATACTGACACACTCACTGACACACACACACTCACACACACACTGATACACACACTGACACACACACACTGACACACACACATTGACACACACACTTACACATGCACTGAAACACACACTGACACACACACATTGACACACCCACTGCCACACAGACACTGACACACAGACACTGACACACACTGACACAGTGACATGCACACACACTGACACATTCACACACAGGCGCACACACACTGACACACACACTGATACACACACTTACATACACACACTGACACACAATCACTGACACACACACACTGACACACACACGGAGACACACATTGACACACACACACTGACACACACACACACTCACTGACACACACGCTCTGAAACACACATTGACACACACACTGACACACAGACTAACACGCACACTGTCACACACACTGACACACACTGAAACACACACACACCGACACACACACACTCACACACACTGATACACACACTGACACACACACACTGACACACACACACTGACACACACACTGACACACACACTGAAACACACACTGACACACACACTGACACACCCACTAGCACACAGACTCTGACGCACACTGACACACACAGACTGACACACACACTGACACACACACTGACACACACAATGACACACACACTGACACACTCACTGGCACACAGACACTGACACACACTGACACACACATACTGACGCACATAACTGACACACCCACTGCCACAAACACACTGAAAGACACATTGACACACATGCAACGACACAAACACTGACACACACACACTGACACACACACTGACACATATGCACTGAAACGCTCTCTGACACACACATACTGACACACACACACTGACACACAATAATTGACACACACACACTGACACACACACTGATAGACACGCACTAAAACACACACACTGTCACACACGCACTGACACACACACTGACACACACACACACACTGACACACACACTGATAGACACGCACTAAAACACACACACTGTCACACACACACTGACACACACACTGATAGACACGCACTAAAACACACACACTGTCACACACGCACTGACACAAACACTGACACACACACACTGACACACACACTGACACATATGCACTGAAACGCTCTCTGACACACACATACTGACACACACACACTGACACACAATAATTGACACACACACACTGACACACACACTGATAGACACGCACTAAAACACACACACTGTCACACACATACTGACACACACAACTGACACACACACTGACACCCACTGACACCCACACACACACTGACACACACACAGACACACACAAAATGATACACTCATTGACACACACACACTGACACCCACACTGACACTGACACTGACACACACACACACTGACCAAACACACTGACACACACATACTGACACACACAAACTGACACACCACTGACACCCACACACTAACACGCACACTGTGACACAGACTGACACACACACACTGACACGCAGACTGACACACAGACTGACACTCACACTGTCACACATGCACATTGATACACACAAACACACACTGACCCACTGACACGCAAACACACTGACACATACACACACTGACGAACACACTGATACACACACTTACATACACACACTGACACACACACATGGACACACAATCACTGACACACACACACACAGACACACACATGGAGACACACACTGACACACACACACTGACACACACACACACTGACGCACACGCACTGAAACACAAAATGACACACACACTGACACATGCACTGACAGACACATGCACTGACACACACACACTGACACACACACTGACACACACACTAACACGAACACTGTCACACACACTGACACACACACATTGACACACAGACACACTGCCACACATACTGACACACTCACTGACACACACACACTCACACACACACTGATACACACACTGACACACACACACTGACACACACACATTGACACACACACTTACACATGCACTGAAACACACACTGACACACACACATTGACACACCCACTGCCACACAGACACTGACACACAGACACTGACACACACTGACACACACTGACACAGTGACAAGCACACACACTGACACATTCACACACAGGCGCACACACACTGACACACACACTGATACACACACTTACATACACACACTGACACACAATCACTGACACACACACACTGACACACACACGGAGACACACATTGACACACACACACTGACACACACACACACTCACTGACACACACGCTCTGAAACACACATTGACACACACACTGACACACAGACTAACACGCACACTGTCACACACACTGACACACACACACTGAAACACACACACACCGACACACACACACTCACACACACTGACACACACACACTGACACACACACACTGACACACACACTGACACACACACTGAAACACACACTGACACACACACTGACACACCCACTAGCACACAGACACTGACGCACACTGACACACACAGACTGACACACACACTGACACACACACTGACACACACAATGACACACACACTGACACACTCACTGGCACACAGACACTGACACACACTGACACACACATACTGACGCACATAACTGACACACCCACTGCCACAAACACACTGAAAGACACATTGACACACATGCAACGACACAAACACTGACACACACACACTGACACACACACTGACACATATGCACTGAAACGCTCTCTGACACACACATACTGACACACACACACTGACACACAATAATTGACACACACACACTGACACACACACTGATAGACACGCACTAAAACATACACACTGTCACACACGCACTGACACACACACTGACACACACACACACACTGACAAACACACTGACACTGACACACTGACACACACACACTGTCACACACACCGACACATGCACTGACAGACACACGCATTGACACACACTGAAACAAACGCTGACACACAAACACACTGACACACACAAACAATGACACACAATAACTGACACATACTCACTGACACACACACTGACATACACAGTGACACACACACAGTGACACACACTGGCACACTGACACAGACAACTGACACACACTCACACACGCACATTGACACACACACACTGACACACACACACTGACACACAATAACTGACACACACACTGACAGACACACTGACACATGCAATGACGGAGACACGCACTGACACACACACACACTGAAACGCACACTGATACACAAACACACTGAAGCACACACTGACACACATGCACCGACACACACACTGAAACACACACACAGACACACACACATTGACACACACATGCTGACAAACACACACTGATACACACACTGACACACACTCTAATACACACACTGTCACACACCCTGACACACACACACACACACACACACTGACACACAAATTGACACACAGACTGACACACATGCTGTCACACAAGCACACTGACACACACACACACTGAAACGCACACACACTGACACATACACACACTGATGCACACACACTGTTACACACACTTACACAGACACACTGACCCATACGCAATGACACACACACACACTGACGCACACACACTCACACACACACACTGACACCCTCAATGACACACACACACTGACACAAACACTGAAACACACACTGACACACAAACACACTGACACACACGCTGTCACATACGCACACTGGCACACACACTGACACACACAAACTGACACACACAACTGACACACACTGACACACACTGACACACACACTGACACACACGCACTGACAAACACACAATGACACACACATTGACACATGCACTGACACACCGACTGATACACACACTGTCACATACGCACACTGACGCACACACACCCACACTGACACACACACACACTGACACACCACACTGGCACACACACTGACACACACATACTGACACACACAACTGACACACAATGACACACAAACTGACACACACACTGACACACACAGACACACACACACTGAGAAACACTGATACACACTCTGACACACACACACGGACACACAAACACACTGACACATACACACACTGACATACACACTGACACTGACACACTGACACACACACACTGACACACACACGCTGACACACACATGCTGACACACACAAACTGACACACACACAGTAACACGCACACTGACACACAGACTGACACACAGACTGACATGCACGCTCTCGCACACACACACTGACATATACAAACACACACTGACATGCACACACACTGACACATACACACTCTGACACACACACTGACACACACACACTGACACACACACACTGATACATACATTGACACACACACACTGACACACATACTGACACTAACACACACACTGACACATACAGACACTCACACACTGACACACACATACTGACACACACAAACTGACACACACTGACACACACACACTAACACGAACACTGTCACACACACTGACACACACACATTGACACACACACACACTGTGACACATACTGACACACACACTGACACACACACACTCACACACACACTGACGCACACACTGACACACACACTAACACGAACACTGTCACACACACTGACGCACACACATTGACACACACACACACTGTAACACATACTGACATACACACTGACAAACACACACTCACACACACACTGATACACACACTGACACACACTCACTGACACACACACACTGACACACACACTGATACACACACTGAAACACACACTAACACACTCACTGACACACCCACTGGCACACAGACACATGACACACACTGACACACACACTGACACACACACTGATACACACACTGACACACACAATGACACAAACACTGAAAAACCTACTGGCACACAGACACTGACACACACTGACACACACATACTGACACACATAACTGACACACCCACTGCCACACACACACTGCCAAACACACACTGACCAATACTGACACACACACTGACACACACAGACTGACACACACAAATGACACACACTGACACACACGCACTGACAAACACACAATGACACACATACTGACACACACACTGACACACACAGACACACACACACACTGAGAAACACTGATACACACTCTGACACACACACACGGACACACAAACACACTGTCACATAAACACACTGACAAACACACTGACACTGACACACTGACACACACACACTGACACACACATGCTGACATACACAAACTGACACACACACACTAACACGCACACTGTCACACAGACTGACACACACACACTGACACACAGACTGTCACACAGACTGACATACACGCTGTCGCACACACACACACAAACACACACTGACACGCACACACACTGACACATACACACTCTGACACACACACTGACACACACACACACTGACACCCACCCACTGACACACACAAAATGATACACACACTGACACACACACACACTGACACACACCCACTGACACACACACACTGATACACATACTGACACTCACACTGACACAAACACACTGACACACACACTGACACACACACTAACACGAACACTGTCACACACACTGACACACCCACAGTGACACACACACACACTGCCACACATACTGACACACTCACTGAAACACACACACTGATGCACACACTGACACACACACACTGACACACACACACTGTCACACACACCGACACATGCACTGACAGACACACGCACTGACACACACTGAAACAAACGCTGACACACAAACACACTGACACACACAAACAATGACACACAATAACTGACACACACTCACTGACACACACACTGACATACACAGTGACACACACACAGTGACACACACTGGCACACTGACACAGACAACTGACACACACTCACACACGCACATTGACACACACACACTGACACACACACACTGACACACAATAACTGACACACACACTGACAGACACACTGACACATGCAATGACGGAGACACGCACTGACACGCACACACACTGAAACACACACTGATACACAAACACACTGAAGCACACACTGACACACATGCACCGACACACACACTGAAACACACACACAGACACACACACATTGACACACACATGCTGACAAACACACACTGATACACACACTGACACACACTCTAATACACACACTGTCACACACCCTGACACACACACACACACACACACACACACACTGACACACAAATTGACACACAGACTGACACACATGCTGTCACACAAGCACACTGACACACACACACACTGACACGCACACACACTGACACATACACACACTGATGCACACACACTGTTACACACACTTACACAGACACACTGACCCATACGCAATGACACACACACACACTGACGCACACACACTCACACACACACACTGACACCCTCAATGACACACACACACTGACACAAACACTGAAACACACACTGACACACAAACACACTGACACACACGCTGTCACACACGCACTGACACACACACTGACACACACACACACACTGACACACACACTGATAGACGCGCACTAAAACACACACACTGTCACACACACACTGACACACACACTGATAGACACGCACTAAAACACACACACTGTCACACACGCACTGACACAAACACTGACACACACACACTGACACACACACTGACACATATGCACTGAAACGCTCTCTGACACACACATACTGACACACACACACTGACACACAATAATTGACACACACACACTGACACACACACTGATAGACACGCACTAAACCACACACACTGTCACACACGTACTGACACACACAACTGACACACACACTGACACCCACTGACACCCACACACACACTGACACACACACAGACACACACAAAATGATACACTCATTGACACACACACACACTGACACCCATACTGACACTAACACACACGCTGACACACACACTGACACTGACACTGACACACACACACACTGACCAAACACACTGACACACACATACTGACACACACAAACTGACACACCACTGACACCCACACACTAACACGCACACTGTGACACAGACTGACACACACACACTGACACGCAGACTGACACACAGACTGACACTCACACTGTCACACATGCACATTGATACACACAAACACACACTGACCCACTGACACGCAAACACACTGACACATACACACACTGACGAACACACTGATACACACACTTACATACACACACTGACACACACACATGGACACACAATCACTGACACACACACACACAGACACACACATGGAGACACACACTGACACACACACACTGACACACACACACACTGACGCACACGCACTGAAACACAAAATGACACACACACTGACACATGCACTGACAGACACATGCACTCACACACACACACTGACACACACACTGACACACACACTAACACGAACACTGTCACACACACTGACACACACACATTGACACACAGACACACTGCCACACATACTGACACACTCACTGACACACACACACTCACACACACACTGATACACACACTGACACACACACACTGACACACACACATTGACACACACACTTACACATGCACTGAAACACACACTGACACACACACATTGACACACCCACTGCCACACAGACACTGACACACAGACACTGACACACACTGACACACACTGACACAGTGACATGCACACACACTGACACATTCACACACAGGCGCACACACACTGACACACACACTGATACACACACTTACATACACACACTGACACACAATCACTGACACACACACAGACACACACACGGAGACACACATTGACACACACACACTGACACACACACACACTCAATAACACACGCTCTCTGAGACACACATTGACACACACACTGACACACAGACTAACACGCACACTGTCACACACACTGACACACACACACTGAAACACACACACACCGACACACACACACTCACACACACTGATACACACACTGACACACACACACTGACACACACACACTGACACACACACTGACACACACACTGAAACACACACTGACACACACACTGACACACCCACTAGCACACAGACACTGACGCACACTGACACACACAGACTGACACACACACTGACACACACACTGACACACACAATGACACACACACTGACACACTCACTGGCACACAGACACTGACACACACTGACACACACATAATGACGCACATAACTGACACACCCACTGCCACAAACACACTGAAAGACACATTGACACACATGCAACGACACAAACACTGACACACACACACTGACACACACACTGACACATATGCACTGAAACGCTCTCTGACACACACATACTGACACACACACACTGACACACAATAATTGACACACACACACTGACACACACACTGATAGACACGCACTAAAACACACACACTGTCACACACGCACTGACACACACACTGACACACACACACACACTAACAAACACACTGACACTGACACACTGACACACACACACTGACACACACATGCTGACACACACAGACTGACACACACACACACTGACACACACACTGAAACACAGACTGACATACTCGCTGTCGCACACACTAGCACACAGACACTGACGCACACTGACACACACAGACTGACACACACAATGACACACACACTGACACACACACTAACACACACAATGACACACACACTGACACACTCACTGGCACACAGACACTGACACACACTGACACACACATACTGACGCACATAACTGACACACCCACTGCCACAAACACACTGAAACACACACTGACACACATGCAACGAAAAACACACTGACACACACACACTGACACACACACTGACACATATGCACTGAAACGCTCTCTGACACACACATACTGACACACACACACTGACACACAATAACTGACACACACACACTGACACACACACTGATAGACACGCACTAAAACACACACACTCGCACACACGCACTGACACACACACTGACACACACACACACTGACAAACACACTGACACTGACACAGACACACACACACTGACACACACATGCTGACACACACAAACTGACACACACACACTGGCACGCACACTGTCACACAGACTGACACACACACACACTGACACACACACTGAAACACAGACTGACATACACGCTGTCGCACACACTCACTGACACACACAAACATACACTGACAAACTGACACGCACACACACTGACACATACACACTCTGACACACACACTGAAAAACACACACACTGACACACACCCACTGACACACACACACTGATACACACATTGGCACATACACACTGACACACAAACTGACACTGAAACACTGACACTGACACACACACACTGACACACACATACTGACACACACAATCTGACACACACACTGACACACACACGCTAACACGCACACTGTCACACAGACTGACACACACACACACTGACACACAGACTGAAGCACACGCTGTCACACATGCACATTGACACACACAAACTCACACTGACACACTGACATGCACACACACTGATACATACACACACTGACGCACACAAACTGACACACAATCACAGTCACACACACAATGACACACACACGGAGACACACACTGACACACACACACTGACACACACACACACTGACACACACACACTGACACATACACTGACACATGCACTGACAGACACATGCACTGACACACACACACTGACGCACACACTGACACACACACTAACACGAACACTGTCACACACACTGACACACACACATTGACACACACACACACTGTGACACATACTGACACACACACTGACACACACACACTCACACACACACTGACGCACACACTGACACACACACTAACACGAACACTGTCACACACACTGACGCACACACATTGACACACACACACACTGTAACACATACTGACATACACACTGACAAACACACACTCACACACACACTGATACACACACTGACACACACTCACTGACACACACACACTGACACACACACTGATACACACACTGAAACACACACTAACACACTCACTGACACACCCACTGGCACACAGACACATGACACACACTGACACACACACTGACACACACACTGATACACACACTGACACACACAATGACACAAACACTGAAAAACCTACTGGCACACAGACACTGACACACACTGACACACACATACTGACACACATAACTGACACACCCACTGCCACACACACACTGCCAAACACACACTGACCAATACTGACACACACACTGACACACACAGACTGACACACACAAATGACACACACTGACACACACGCACTGACAAACACACAATGACACACATACTGACACACACACTGACACACACAGACACACACACACACTGAGAAACACTGATACACACTCTGACACACACACACGGACACACAAACACACTGTCACATAAACACACTGACAAACACACTGACACTGACACACTGACACACACACACTGACACACACATGCTGACATACACAAACTGACACACACACACTAACACGCACACTGTCACACAGACTGACACACACACACTGACACACAGACTGTCACACAGACTGACATACACGCTGTCGCACACACACACACAAACACACACTGACACGCACACACACTGACACATACACACTCTGACACACACACTGACACACACACACACTGACACCCACCCACTGACACACACACACTGATACACACACTGACACACACACACACTGACACACAACCACTGACACACACACACTGATACACATACTGACACTCACACTGACACAAACACACTGACACACACACTGACACACACACTAACACGAACACTGTCACACACACTGACACACACACAGTGACACACACACACACTGCCACACATACTGACACACTCACTGAAACACACACACTGATGCACACACTGACACACACACACTGACACACACACACTGTCACACACACCGACACATGCACTGACAGACACACGCACTGACATACACTGAAACAAACGCTGACACACAAACACACTGACACACACAAACAATGACACACAATAACTGACACACACTCACTGACACACACACTGACATACACAGTGACACACACACAGTGACACACACTGGCACACTGACACAGACAACTGACACACACTCACACACGCACATTGACACACACACACTGACACACACACACTGACACACAATAACTGACACACACACTGACAGACACACTGACACATGCAATGACGGAGACACGCACTGACACACACACACACTGAAACACACACTGATACACAAACACACTGAAGCACACACTGACACACATGCACCGACAAACACACTGAAACACACACACAGACACACACACATTGACACACACATGCTGACAAACACACACTGATACTCACACTGACACACACTCTAATACACACACTGTCACACACCCTGACACACACACACACACACACACACACTGACACACAAATTGACACACAGACTGACACACATGCTGTCACACAAGCACACTGACACACACACACACTGACACGCACACACACTGACACATACACACACTGATGCACACACACTGTTACACACACTTACACAGACACACTGACCCATACGCAATGACACACACACACACTGACGCACACACACTCACACACACACACTGACACCCTCAATGACACACACACACTGACACAAACACTGAAACACACACTGACACACAAACACACTGACACACACGCTGTCACATACGCACACTGGCACACACACTGACACACACAAACTGACACACACAACTGACACACACTGACACACACTGACACACACACTGACACACACGCACTGACAAACACACAATGACACACACATTGACACATGCACTGACACACCGACTGATACACACGCTGTCACATACGCACACTGACGCACACACACCCACACTGACACACACACACACTGGCACACCACACTGGCACACACACTGACACACACATACTGACACACACAACTGACACACAATGACACACATACTGACACACACACTGACACACACAGACACACACACACTGAGAAACACTGATACACACTCTGACACACACACACGGACACACAAACACACTGACACATACACACACTGACATACACACTGACACTGACACACTGACACACACACACTGACACACACACGCTGACACACACATGCTGACACACACAAACTGACACACACACAGTAACACGCACACTGACACACAGACTGACACACAGACTGACATGCACGCTCTCGCACACACACACTGACATATACAAACACACACTGACATGCACACACACTGACACATACACACTCTGACACACACACTGACACACACACACTGACACACACACACTGATACATACATTGACACACACACACTGACACACATACTGACACTAACACACACACTCACACATACAGACACTCACACACTGACACACACATACTGACACACACAAACTGACACACACTGACACACACACACTAATACGCACACTGTCACACACACTGACACACACACACACTGAAACACACACTGACACACAGACTGACACACATGCTATCACACACGCACACTGACACACACACACACTGACACACTGACACGCACACACACTGACATATGCACACACTGACGCAGACATACAGATACACACACTCACACACACACACTGACACACAATAACTGACACACACACACTGACCCACACACTGACACACACGCACTGACACACACACACTGACACACACATTGGCACTGACACACTGACATACACACACACACTGACACACACGCATTTACACAAACACCGACACACACATACTGACACACACAACTGACACACACTGACACACACACACTGACACAGACGCACTGACGCACACACACTGACACACACACTGACATACTGACACACACTGACACGCACACTGACAAACACACACACTGACACACACACTGACAGACACACTGACACACACACACTGACACACATACTGACACTGACACACACACTGACACACACACTGACACTGACACACACAAACTGACACACACACTTACACATACCCACTGACACACACACACTGATACACACATTGACACACAAACACTGACACACATACTGACACTGACACACACACTGACACACACACTGACACTGACACACACATACTGACACACACAAACTGACACACACAGTGATACACACACTGACACACACACACTGTCACACACACTGACTCACACACTGACACACACACACTGAAACACACACTGACACACAGACTGACACACCCACTGGAACACAGACACTGACACACACACACTGAAACACACTAACACACACACAGACTGACACACCCACTGACACCCAGATACTGAAACACACACTGACACACAGACTGACACACCCACAGGAACACAGATACTGACACACACACACTGACACACACAATGACACAAACACTGACACACACACTGACACACACTCACGGACACACAATCACTAACACGCACGCTGACAGACACACTGAGACATAAACACTGACACACACACTGACACACACACATTGACACACACACACGGACACACACAGTCTGACACACCCACAATGACACACGCGCACTGACACACCCACACTGACACACACACTGACACACACATACTGACACACACAACTGACACACACACTGACACACACAGACACACACACACACTGAAAAACACTGATACACACTCTGACACACACACACTGATGCACACACACTCAGACACACACATTGACACACACAATGACACACGCACACTGTCACACACACCGGCACATGCACTGACAGACACACGCACTGACACACACTGAAACACACGCTGACACACAAACACACTGACACACACACACAATGACACACAATAACTGACACACACTCACTGACACACACACTGACACACACACAGTGACACACACTGGCACACTCCCACACTGACACAGACAACTGACACACACTCACACACGCACATTGACACACACACACTGACACACACACTGACACACAATAACTGACACACACACTTACAGACACACTGGCACACACAAACTGAAACACACACTGACACACAGACTGACACACCCACTGGCACACAGACACTGCCACACACAGACTGACACACAGACTGACACACACACTGACACACACATTTACACACACAATGACACAAACACTGACACACCTACTGGCACACAGACACTGACACACACTGACACACACATACTGACGCTCTCAACTGACACACCCACTGACACACACACACTTAAACACACACACACTGACAAACAGTGACACACACTCTGACACAAGCGCACTGACACACACACTGACAGACACACTGACACACACACACTGACACACATACTGACACTGACACACACACTGACACACACACTGACACTGACACACACAAACTGACACACACACTTACACATACCCACTGACACACACACACTGATACACACATTGACACACAAACACTGACACACATACTGACACTGACACACACACTGACACACACACTGACACTGACACACACATACTGACACACACAAACTGACACACACAGTGATACACACACTGACACACACACACTGTCACACACACTGACTCACACACTGACACACACACACTGAAACACACACTGACACACAGACTGACACACCCGCTGGAACACAGACACTGACACACACACACTGAAACACACTAACACACACACAGACTGACACACCCACTGACACCCAGATACTGAAACACACACTGACACACAGACTGACACACCCACAGGAACACAGATACTGACACACACACACTGACACACACAATGACACAAACACTGACACACACACTGACACACACTCATGGACACACAATCACTAACACGCACGCTGACAGACACACTGAGACATAAACACTGACACACACACTGACACACACACATTGACACACACACACGGACACACACAGTCTGACACACCCACAATGACACACGCGCACTGACACACCCACACTGACGCACACACTGACACACACATACTGACACACACAACTGACACACACACTGACACACACAGACACACACACACACTGAAAAACATTGATACACACTCTGACACACACACACTGATGCACACACACTCACACACACACACTGACACACACAATGACACACGCACACTGTCACACACACCGGCACATGCACTGACAGACACACGCACTGACACACACTGAAACACACGCTGACACACAAACACACTGACACACACACACAATGACACACAATAACTGACACACACTCACTGACACACACACTGACACACACACAGTGACACACACTGGCACACTCCCACACTGACACAGACAACTGACACACACTCACACACGCACATTGACACACACACACTGACACACACACTGACACACAATAACTGACACACACACTTACAGACACACTGGCACACACAAACTGAAACACACACTGACACACAGACTGACACACCCACTGGCACACAGACACTGCCACATACAGACTGACACACAGACTGACACACACACTGACACACACATTTACACACACAATGACACAAACACTGACACACCTACTGGCACACAGACACTGACACACACTGACACACACATACTGACGCTCTCAACTGACACACCCACTGACACACACACACTTAAACACACACACACTGACAAACAGTGACACACACTCTGACACAAGCGCACTGACACACACACTGACAGACACACTGACACACACACACTGACACACATACTGACACTGACACACACACTGACACTGACACACACAAACTGACACACACACTTACACATACCCACTGACACACACACACTGATACACACATTGACACACAAACACTGACACACATACTGACACTGACACACACACTGACACACACACTGACACTGACACACACATACTGACACACACAAACTGACACACACAGTGATACACACACTGACACACACACACTGTCACACACACTGACTCACACACTGACACACACACACTGAAACACACACTGACACACAGACTGACACACCCACTGGAACACAGACACTGACACACACACACTGAAACACACTAACACACACACAGACTGACACACCCACTGACACCCAGATACTGAAACACACACTGACACACAGACTGACACACCCACAGGAACACAGATACTGACACACACACACTGACACACACAATGACACAAACACTGACACACACACTGACACACACTCATGGACACACAATCACTAACACGCACGCTGACAGACACACTGAGACATAAACACTGACACACACACTGACACACACACATTGACACACACACACGGACACACACAGTCTGACACACCCACAATGACACACGCGCACTGACACACCCACACTGACGCACACACTGACACACACATACTGACACACACAACTGACACACACACTGACACACACAGACACACACACACACTGAAAAACACTGATACACACTCTGACACACACACACTGATGTACACACACTCACACACACACACTGACACACACAATGACACACGCACACTGTCACACACACCGGCACATGCACTGACAGACACACGCACTGACACACACTGAAACACACGCTGACACACAAACACACTGACACACACACACAATGACACACAATAACTGACACACACTCACTGACACACACACTGACATACACAGTGACACACACACAGTGACACACACTGGCACACTCCCACACTGACACAGACAACTGACACACACTCACACACGCACATTGACACACACACACTGACACACACACACTGACACACAATAACTGACACACACACTGACAGACACACTGGCACACACAAACTGAAACACACACTGACACACAGACTGACACACCCACTGGCACACAGACACTGCCACACACAGACTGACACACAGACTGACACACACACTGACACACACATTTACACACACAATGACACAAACACTGACACACCTACTGGCACACAGACACTGACACACACTGACACACACATACTGACGCTCTCAACTGACACACCCACTGACACACACACACTTAAACACACACACTGACAAACAGTGACACACACTCTGACACAAGCGCACTGACACACACACACTGACACACACTTACACACAGGCTGGCACACACACTGTCACACACGCACCCTGTCACACACACACACACACTGACACACTGATACGCACTAACACACACACACTTACGCAAACACACTGACACACACACTGACACACGCATTGACACACACACACACTGACTCACACACACTGACACACACCCACTGACACCCAGAATGACACACACACACTGACACACACACTGACACATGCACTGACAGACACACGCACTGACACACACACACTGAAACACACACTGACACACAAACACACTGACACACACACACACACACTGACACACACACACAGACACACACACACTGATACACTCATTGACACACACACACTGACACCCATACTGACACTAACACACACTGACACACACACTGACACTGACACTGACACACACACAAACTGACCAAACACACTGACACACACATACTGACACACACAAACTGACACACCACTGACACACACACACTAACACGCACACTGTCACACAGACTGACACACACACACTGACACGCAGACTGACACACAGACTGACACTCACACTGTCACACATGCACATTGATACACACAAACACACACTGACCCACTGACACGCACACACACTGACACATACACACACTGACGAACACACACTGACACACACACTGATACACACACTTACATACACACACTGACACACACACATGGACACACAATCACTGACACACACACACTGACACGCACACGGAGACACACACTGACACACACACACCGACACACACACACAATGACGCACACGCACTGAAACACAAAATGACACACACACTGACACATGCACTGACAGACACATGCACTGACACACACACACTGACACACACACTGACACACACACTAACACGAACACTGTCACACACACTGACACACACACATTGACACACAGACACACTGCCACACATACTGACACACTCACTGACACACACACACTCACACACACACTGATACACACACTGACACACACACACTGACACACACACACTGACACACACATTGACACATGCACT
This sequence comes from Scyliorhinus torazame, assembly GCF_047496885.1. Lineage (NCBI taxonomy): Eukaryota > Metazoa > Chordata > Chondrichthyes > Carcharhiniformes > Scyliorhinidae > Scyliorhinus > Scyliorhinus torazame. The sequence continues at coordinate 222,669,077 of NC_092719.1, forward strand.
GAAACACACACTGAGACACACACTGGCACACCCACTGGCACACAGACACTGACACACAGACACTGACACACACTGACACAGTGACATGCACACACACTGACACATTCACACACAGGCGCACACACACTGACACACACACTGATACACACACTTACATACACACACTGACACACAATCACTGACACACACACTGACACACACACGGAGACACACAATGACACACACACACTGACACACACACATTGGCACACAGACACACTGCCACACATACTGACACACACACACTCACACACACACTGATACACACACTGACACACACACTGACACACCCACTGGCACACAGACACTGACACACAGACACTGACACACACTGACACAGTGACATGCACACACACTGACACATTCACACACAGGCGCACACACACTGACACACACACTGATACACACACTTACATACACACACTGACACACAATCACTGACACACACACACTGACACACACACGGAGACACACATTGACACACACACACTGACACACACACACACTCACTGACACACCCGCTCTGAAACACACATTGACACACACACTGACACACAGACTAACACGCACACTGTCACACACACTGACACACACACACTGAAACACACACACACCGACACACACACACTCACACACACTGATACACACACTGACACACACACACCCTGACACACACACACTGACACACACACTGACACACACACTGAAACACATACTGAAACACACACTGACACACCCACTAGCACACAGACACCGGCGCACACTGACACACACAGACTGACACACACAATGACACACACACTGACACACACACTGACACACACAATGACATACACACTGACACACTCACTGGCACAATGACACTGACACACACATACTGACGCACATAACTGACACACCCACTGCCACAAACACACTGAAACACACACTGACACACATGCACCGACACACACACTGACACACACACCCTGACACACACACTGACACATATGCACTGAAACGCTCTCTGACACACACATACTGACACACACACACTGACACACAATAACTCACACGCACACACTGACACACACACTGATAGAAACGCACTAAAACACACACACTGGCACACACGCACTGACACACACACTGACACACACACACACACTGACACACACACAATAACTGACACACTCACACTGACACACACACTGACAAACACACTGGCACACACACACTGACACACACATACTGACACACACGCACTGACACACACACTGCCACACACAGACTGACACACAGACTGTCACACACACTGACACACACATTTACACACACAATGACACAAACACTGACACACCCACTGGCACACACACACTGACACACACTGACACACAGACTGACACACACACTGACACACACAGACACACACACACACTGAAAAACACTGATACACACTCTGACACACTCTGTGTTAGTGCGTGCCTCACTAACACACACAGACTTACGCAAACACACTGACACACCCACTTAGACACACACACTGACACACACACTGACACACACACACTGACACACACACACACTGACTCACACACACAGACACACACCCACTGACACCCAGAATGACACACACACACTGACACACACACTGACACATGCACTGACAGACACACGCACTGACACACACACACTGAAACACACACTGACACACAAACACACTGACACACACACACACACACTGACACACACACACAGACACACACACACTGATACACTCATTGACACACACACACTGACACCCATACTGACACTAACACACACTGACACACACACTGACACTGACACTGACACACACACAAACTGACCAAACACACTGACACACACATACTGACACACACAAACTGACACACCACTGACACACACACACTAACACGCACACTGTCACACAGACTGACACACACACACTGACACGCAGACTGACACACAGACTGACACTCACACTGTCACACATGCACATTGATACACACAAACACACACTGACCCACTGACACGCACACACACTGACACATACACACACTGACGAACACACACTGACACACACACTGATACACACACTTACATACACACACTGACACACACACATGGACACACAATCACTGACACACACACACTGACACACACACGGAGACACACACTGACACACACACACCGACACACACACACAATGACGCACACGCACTGAAACACAAAATGACACACACACTGACACATGCACTGACAGACACATGCACTGACACACACACACTGACACACACACTGACACACACACTAACACGAACACTGTCACACACACTGACACACACACATTGACACACAGACACACTGCCACACATACTGACACACTCACTGACACACACAGACTCACACACACACTGATACACACACTGACACACACACACTGACACACACACACTGACACACACATTGACACATGCACTGAAACACACACTGACACACACACTGGCACACCCACTGGCACACAGACACTGACACACAGACACTGACACACACTGACACAGTGACATGCACACACACTGACACATTCACACACAGGCGCACACACACTGACACACACACTGATACACACACTTACATACACACACTGACGCACAATCACTGACACACACACTGACACACACACGGAGACACACAATGACACACACACACTGACACACACACATTGGCACACAGACACACTGCCACACATACTGACACACACACACTCACACACACACTGATACACACACTGACACACACACTGACACACCCACTGGCACACAGACACTGACACACAGACACTGACACACACTGACACAGTGACATGCACACACACTGACACATTCACACACAGGCGCACACACACTGACACACACACTGATACACACACTTACATACACACACTGACACACAATCACTGACACACACACACTGACACACACATGGAGACACACATTGACACACACACACTGACACACACACACACTCACTGACACACCCGCTCTGAAACACACATTGACACACACACTGACACACAGACTAACACGCACACTGTCACACACACTGACACACACACACTGAAACACACACACACCGACACACACACACTCACACACACTGATACACACACTGACACACACACACCCTGACACACACACACTGACACACACACTGACACACACACTGAAACACATACTGAAACACACACTGACACACCCACTAGCACACAGACACCGGCGCACACTGACACACACAGACTGACACACACAATGACACACACACTGACACACACACTGACACACACAATGACATACACACTGACACACTCACTGGCACAATGACACTGACACACACATACTGACGCACATAACTGACACACCCACTGCCACAAACACACTGAAACACACACTGACACACATGCACCGACACACACACTGACACACACACCCTGACACACACACTGACACATATGCACTGAAACGCTCTCTGACACACACATACTGACACACACACACTGACACACAATAACTCACACGCACACACTGACACACACACTGATAGAAACGCACTAAAACACACACACTGGCACACACGCACTGACACACACACTGACACACACACACACACTGACACACACACAATAACTGACACACTCACACTGACACACACACTGACACACACACTGGCACACACACACTGACACACACATACTGACACACACGCACTGACACACACACTGCCACACACAGACTGACACACAGACTGTCACACACACTGACACACACATTTACACACACAATGACACAAACACTGACACACCCACTGGCACACACACACTGACACACACTGACACACAGACTGACACACACACTGACACACACAGACACACACACACACTGAAAAACACTGATACACACTCTGACACACTCTGTGTTAGTGCGTGCCTCACTAACACACACAGACTTACGCAAACACACTGACACACCCACTTAGACACACACACTGACACACACACTGACACACACACACTGACACACACACACACTGACTCACACACACAGACACACACCCACTGACACCCAGAATGACACACACACACTGACACACACACTGACACATGCACTGACAGACACACGCACTGACACACACACACTGAAACACACACTGACACACAAACACACTGACACACACACACACACACTGACACACACACACAGACACACACACACTGATACACTCATTGACACACACACACTGACACCCATACTGACACTAACACACACTGACACACACACTGACACTGACACTGACACACACACAAACTGACCAAACACACTGACACACACATACTGACACACACAAACTGACACACCACTGACACACACACACTAACACGCACACTGTCACACAGACTAACACACACACACTGACACGCAGACTGACACACAGACTGACACTCACACTGTCACACATGCACATTGATACACACAAACACACACTGACCCACTGACACGCACACACACTGACACATACACACACTGACGAACACACACTGACACACACACTGATACACACACTTACATACACACACTGACACACACACATGGACACACAATCACTGACACACACACACTGACACACACACGGAGACACACACTGACACACACACACCGACGCACACACACAATGACGCACACGCACTGAAACACAAAATGACACACACACTGACACATGCACTGACAGACACATGCACTGACACACACACACTGACACACACACTGACACACACACTAACACGAACACTGTCACACACACTGACACACACACATTGACACACAGACACACTGCCACACATACTGACACACTCACTGACACACACACACTCACACACACACTGATACACACACTGACACACACACACTGACACACACACACTGACACACACATGCACTGAAACACACACTGACACACACACTGGCACACCCACTGGCACACAGACACTGACACACAGACACTGACACACACTGACACAGTGACATGCACACACACTGACACATTCACACACAGGCGCACACACACTGACACACACACTGATACACACACTTACATACACACACTGACACACAATCACTGACACACACACTGACACACACACGGAGACACACAATGACACACACACACTGACACACACACATTGGCACACAGACACACTGCCACACATACTGACACACTCACTGACACACACACACTCACACACACACTGATACACACACTGACACACACACTGACACACCCACTGGCACACAGACACTGACACACAGACACTGACACACACTGACACAGTGACATGCACACACACTGACACATTCACACACAGGCGCACACACACTGACACACACACTGATACACACACTTACATACACACACTGACACTCAATCACTGACACACACACACTGACACACACACGGAGACACACATTGACACACACACACTGACACACACACACACTCACTGACACACCCGCTCTGAAACACACATTGACACACACACTGACACACAGACTAACACGCACACTGTCACACACACTGACACACACACACTGAAACACACACACACCGACACACACACACTCACACACACTGATACACACACTGACACACACACACCCTGACACACACACACTGACACACACACTGACACACACACTGAAACACATACTGAAACACACACTGACACACCCACTAGCACACAGACACCGGCGCACACTGACACACACAGACTGACACACACAATGACACACACACTGACACACACACTGACACACACAATGACATACACACTGACACACTCACTGGCACAATGACACTGACACACACATACTGACGCACATAACTGACACACCCACTGCCACAAACACACTGAAACACACACTGACACACATGCACCGACACACACACTGACACACACACCCTGACACACACACTGACACATATGCACTGAAACGCTCTCTGACACACACATACTGACACACACACACTGACACACAATAACTCACACGCACACACTGACACACACTGATAGAAACGCACTAAAACACACACACTGGCACACACGCACTGACACACACACTGACACACACACACACACTGACACACACACAATAACTGACACACTCACACTGACACACACACTGACACACACACTGGCACACACACACTGACACACACATACTGACACACACGCACTGACACACACACTGACACACACATACTGACACACACAACTGACACACACACACTGACACACACGCACTGACAAACACACAAAGACACACACACTGACACATGCACTGACACACCGACTGACACACACGCTGTCACATACGCACACTGGCACACACACTGACACACACATACTGACACACACAACTGACACACACTGACACACACACTGACACACACGCACTGACAAACACACAATGACACACATACTGACACACACACTGACACACACAGACACACACACACTGAGAAACACTGATACACACTCTGACACACACACACAGACACACAAACACACTGACACATACACACACTGACAAACACACTGACACTGACACACTGACACACACACACTGACACACACATGCTGACACACACAAACTGACACACACACACTGGCACGCACACTGTCACACAGACTGACACACACACATTGACACACACACTGAAACACAGACTGACATACACGCTGTCGCACACACTCACTAACACACACAAACATACACTGACACACTGACACGCACACACTCTGACACATACACACTCTGACACACACACTGAAAAACACACACACTGACACACACCCACTGACACACACACACTGATACACACATTGGCACACACACACTGACACACAAACTGACACTGAAACACTGACACTGACACACACACACTGACACACACATACTGACAGACACAAACTGATACACACACTGACACACACACGCTAACACGCACACTGTCACACAGACTGACACACACACACACTGACACACAGACTGAAACACACGCTGTCACATACGCACATTGACACGCACAAACTCACACTGACACACTGACACGCACACACACTGATACAGACACACACTGATGCACACAAACTGACACACAATCACAGTCAGACACACACTGACACACACACGGAGACACACTCTGACACACACACACTGGCACACCACACACTGACACTAACACACTGACACATACACTGACACATGCACTGACAGACACATGCACTGACACACACACACTGACGCACACACTGACACACACAATAACACAAACACTGTCACACACACTGACACACACACATTGACACACACACACTGTCACACATACTGACACACACACTGACACACACACACTCACACACACACTGACGCACACACTGACACACACACTAACACGAACACTGTCACACACACTGACACACACACATTGACACACACACTGTCACACATACTGACACACACACTGACAAACACACACTCACACACACACTGATACACACACTGACACACACACACACTGACACACACAGACTGACACACACAAATGACTCACACTGACACACACACACTGACAAACACACAATGACACACATAATGACACACACACTGACACACACTGACACGCACACACACTGAGAAAAACTGATACACACTCTGACACACACACACGGACACACAAACACACTGTCACATAAACACACTGACACTGACACACTGACACACACACACTGACACACACATACTGACACACACAAACTGACACACACACACTAACACGCACACCGTCACACAGACTGACACACACACACTGACACACAGACTGTCACACAGACTGACATACACACTGTCGCGCACACACACTGACACACACAAACACACACTGACACGCACACACACTGACACATACACACTCTGACACACACACTGACACACACACACTGACACACACCCAGTGACACACACACACTGATACACATACTGACACTCACACTGACACACACACACTGCCACACACACTGCCACACATACTGACACACTCACTGACACACACACTCACACTCACACTGATAACAACACTGACACACACACACTGATACACACACACTGACACACACACTTACACATGCACTGAAACACACACTGACACACACACTGACACACCCACTGGCACACAGACACTGACACACAGACACTGACACACACTGACACACACAGACAGACACACAGACTGTCACACACGCTGTCACACATGCACACTGACACACATAAACACACACTGACACAGTGACATGCACACACACTGACACATTCACACACAGGCGCACACACACTGACACACACTTACATACACGCACTGACACACACACACTGACACACACACGGAGACACATATTGATACACACAGACTGACACACACACACACTCACTGACACACACGCACTGTAACACACATTGACACACACACTGACACACAGACTAACACGTACACTGTCACACACACTGACACACACACACTGAAACACACACACACCGACACACACACACTCACACACACTGACACACACACACTGACACACACACTGACACACACACTGAAACACACACTGACACACACACTGACACACCCACTAGCACACAGATACTGACGCACACTGACACACACAGACTGACACACACAATGACACACACAATGACACACACTATGACACACACACTGACACACACAATGACACACACACTGACACACACATGGAGACACACACTGACACACACACACTGGCACACCACACACTGACACTAACACACTGACACATACACTGACACATGCACTGACAGACACATGCACTGACACACACACACTGACGCACACACTGACACACACAATAACACGAACACTGTCACACACACTGACACACACACATTGACACACACACACACTGTCACACATACTGACACACACACTGACACACACACACTCACACACACACTGACGCACACACTGACACACACACTAACACGAACACTGTCACACACACTGACACACACACATTGACACACACACTGTCACACATACTGACACACACACTGACAAACACACACTCACACACACACTGATACACACACTGACACACACACACTGTAACACGCACTGACACACAGACTGACACACCCACTGGCACACAGACACTGACACACACACACACTGACACACACAGACTGACACACACAAATGACACACACTGACACACACGCACTGACAAACACACAATGACACACATAATGACACACACTGACACACACTGACACGCACACACACTGAGAAACACTGATACACACTCTGACACACACACACGGACACACAAACACACTGTCACATAAACACACTGACACTGACACACTGACACACACACACTGACACACACATACTGACACACACAAACTGACACACACACACTAACTCGCACACCGTCACACAGACTGACACACACCCACTGACACACAGACTGTCACACAGACTGACATACACGCTGTCGCACACACACACTGACACACACAAACACACACTGACACACACACACACTGACACATACACACTCTGACACACACACTGACACACACACACTGACACACACCCAGTGACACACACACACTGATACACATACTGACACTCACACTGACACACACACACTGACACACACACTGCCACACATACTGACACACTCACTGACACACACACACTCACACACACACTGATACACACACTGACACACACACACTGATACACACACACTGACACACACACTTACACATGCACTGAAACACACACTGACACACAAACTGACACACCCACTGGCACACAGACACTGACACACAGACACTGACACACACTGACACACACAGACAGACACACAGACTGTCACACACGCTGTCACACATGCACACTGACAGACATAAACACACACTGACACAGTGACATGCACACACACTGACACATTCACTGATACACACACTTACATACACGCACTGACACACACACACTGACACACACACGGAGACACACATTGATACACACACACTGACACACACACACTCACTGACACACACGCACTGTAACACACATTGACACACACACTGACACACAGACTAACACGTACACTGTCACACACACTGACACACACACACTGAAACACACACACACCGACACACACACACTCACACACACTGATACACACACTGACACACACACACTGACACACACACTGACACACACACTGAAACACACACTGACACACACACTGACACACCCACTAGCACACAGACACTGACGCACACTGACACACACAGACTGACACACACAATGACACACACAATGACGCACACAATGACACACACACTGACACACACATGGAGACACACACTGACACACACACACTGGCACACCACACACTGACACTAACACACTGACACATACACTGACACATGCACTGACAGACACATGCACTGACGCACACACACTGACGCACACACTGACACACACAATAACACGAACACTGTCACACACACTGACACACACACATTGACACACACACACACTGTCACACATACTGACACACACACTGACACACACACACTCACACACACACTGACACACACACTGACACACACACTAACACGAACACTGTCACACACACTGACACACACACATTGACACACACACTGTCACACATACTGACACACACACTGACAAACACACACTCACACACACACTGATACACACACTGACACACACACAGACTGACATCCACAGACTGACACACACAAATGACACACACTGACACACACTCACTGACACACACATACTGACAGACACAAACTGACACACACACTGACACACACACGCTAACACGCACACTGTCACACAGACTGACACACACACACACACTGACACACAGACTGAAACACACGCTGTCACACACGCACATTGACACACACAAACTCACACTGACACGCACACACACTGATACAGACACACACTGATGCACACAAACTGACACACAATCACAGTCAGACACACACTGACACACACACGGAGACACACTCTGACACACACACACTGGCACACCACACACTGACACTAACACACTGACACATACACTGACACATGCACTGACAGACACATGCACTGACACACACACACTGACGCACACACTGACACACACAATAACACAAACACTGTCACACACACTGACACACACACATTGACACACACACACACTGTCACACATACTGACACACACACTGGCACACACACACTCACACACACACTGACGCACACTATGACATAAACACTCTAAAACGAACACTGTCACACACACTGACACACACACATTGACACACACACTGTCACACATACTGACACACACACTGACATACACACACTCACACACACACTGATACACACACTGACACACACACACACTGACACACACAGACTGACACCCACAAATGACACACACTGACACACACGCACTGACAAACACACAATGACACACATAATGACACACACACTGACACACACTGACACGCACACACACTGAGAAACACTGATACACACTCTGACACACACACACGGACACACAAACACACTGTCACATAAACACACTGACACTGACACACTGACACACACACACTGACACACACATACTGACACACACAAACTGACACACACACACTAACACGCACACTGTCACACAGACTGACACACACACACTGACACACAGACTGTCACACAGACTGACATATACGCTGTCGCACACACTCACTGACACACACAAACACACACTGACACGCACACACACTGACACATACACACTCTGACACACACACTGACACACACACACTGACACACACCCAGTGACACACACACACTGATACACATACTGACACTCACACTGACACACACACACTGACACACACACTGCCACACATACTGACACACTCACTGACACACACACATTCACACACACACTGACACACACACTTACACATGCACTGAAACACACACTGACACACACACTGACACACCCACTGGCACACAGACACTGACGCACAGACACTGACACACACTGACACACACAGACTGACACACAGACTGTCACACACGCTGTCACACATGCACACTGACACACATAAACACACACTGACACAGTGACATGCACACACACTGACACATTCACACACAGGAGCACACACACTGACACACACTGATACACACACTTACATACACGCACTGACACACACACACTGACACACACACGGAGACACACATTGATACACACACACTGACACACACACACACTCACTGACACACACGCACTGTAACACACATTGACACACACACTGACACACAGACTAACACGCACACTGTCACACACACTGACACACACACACTGAAACACACACACACCGACACACACACACTCACACACACTGATACACACACTGACACACACACACTGACACACACACACTGACACACACACTGACACACACACTGAAACACACACTGACACACACACTGACAGACCCACTAGCACACAGACACTGACGCACACTGACACACACAGACTGACACACACAATGACACACACAATGACACACACAATGACACACACACTGACACACACATGGAGACACACACTGACACACACACACTGGCACACCACACACTGACACTAACACACTGACACATACACTGACACATGCACTGACAGACACATGCACTGACACACACATACTGACGCACACACTGACACACACAATAACACGAACACTGTCACACACACTGACACACACACATTGACACACACACTGTCACACATTCTGACACACACACTGACAAACACACACTCACACACACACTGATACACACACTGACACACACACAGACTGACACACACAGACTGACACACACAAATGACACACACTGACACACACGCACTGACAAACACACAATGACACACATAATGACACACACACTGACACACACTGACACGGACACACACTGAGAAACACTGATGCACACTCTGACACACACACACGGACACACAAACACACTGTCACATAAACACACTGACACTGACACACTGACACACACACACTGACTCACACATACTGACACACACAAACTGACACACACACACTAACACGCACACTGTCACACAGACTGACACACACACACTGACACACAGACTGTCACACAGACTGACATACACGCTGTCGCATACACACACTGACACACACAAACACACACTGACACGCACACACACTGACACATACACACTCTGACACACACACTGACACACACACACTGACACACACCCAGTGACACACACACACTGATACACATACTGACACTCACACTGACACACACACTGACACACACACACTGCCACAAATACTGACACACTCACTGACACACACACACTCACACACACACTGATACACACACTGACACACACACACTGACACACACACACTGACACACACATTTACACATGCACTGAAACACACACTGACACACACACTGACACACCCACTGGCACACAGACACTGACACACAGACACTGACACACACTGACACACACAGACTGACACACAGACTGTCACACACGCTGTCACACATGCACACTGACACACATAAACACACACTGACACAGTGACATGCACACACACTGACACATTCACACACAGGCGCACACACACTGACACACACACTGATACACACACTTACATACACGCACTGACACACACACACTGACACACACACGGAGACACACATTGATACACACACACTGACACACTCACACACTCACTGACACACACGCACTGTAACACACATTGACACACACACTGACACACAGACTAACACGCACACTGTCACACACACTGACACACACACACTGAAACACACACACACCGACACACACACACTCACACACACTGATACACACACTGACACACACACTCTGACACACACACACTGACACACACACTGTCACACACACTGAAACACACACTGACACACACACTGACACACCCACTAGCACACATACACTGACGCACAATGACACAGACAGACAGACACACACAATGACACACACAATGACACACACACTGACACACACAATGACACACACACTGACACACTCACTGGCACACAGACACTGACACACACTGACACACACATACTGACGCACATAACTGACACACCCACTGCCACAAACACACTGAAACACACACAGACACACATGCACCGACACACACACTGACACACACACACTGACACACACACTGACACATATGCACTGAAACGCACACACTGACACACACACACTGACACACACACACACACACTGACACACACACAATAACTGACACACTCACACTGACACACACACTGACACACACGCACTGACACACACACACTGACACACACAATGACACACACACTGACACACACACTGACACACACAATGACATACACACTGACACACACATACTGACACACACAACTGACACACACACACTGACACACACGCACTGATAAACACACAAAGACACACACACTGACACATGCACTGACTCACCGACTGACACACACGCTGTCACATACGTACACTGGCACACACACTGACACACACATACTGACACACACAACTGACACGCACTGACACACACACTGACACACACGCACTGACAAACACACAATGACACACATACTGACACACACACTGACACACACAGACACACACACACTGAGAAACACTGATACACACTCTGACACACACACACGGACACACAAACACACTGACACATACACACACTGACAAACACACTGACACTGACACACTGACACACACACACTGACACACACATGCTGACACACACAAACTGACACACACACACTGGCACGCACACTGTCACACAGACTGATACACACACACTGACACACACACTGAAACACAGACTGACATACACGCTGTCCCACACACTCACTGACACACACAAACAAAAACTGACACACTGGCACGCACACACACTGACACATACACACTCTGACACACACACTGAAAAACACACACACTGACACACACCCACTGACACACACACACTGATACACACATTGGCACACACACACTGACACACAAACTGACACTGAAACACTGACACTGACACACACACACTGACACACACATACTGACACACACAAACTGACACACACACTGACACACACACGCTAACACGCACACTGTGACACAGACTGACACACACACGCACTGACACACAGACTGAAACACACGCTGTCACACACGCACATTGACACACACAAACTCACACTGACACACTGACATGCACACACACTGATACATACACACACTGACGCACACAAACTGAAACACAATCACAGTCACACACACACTGACACACACACGGAGACACACACTGACACACACACACTGACACACCACACACTGACTCTAACACACTGACACATACACTGACACATGCACTGACAGACACATGCACTGACACACACACACTGACGCACACACTGACACAAACACTAACACGAACACTGTCACACACACTGACACACATAACTGACACACCCACTGCCACACACACACTGCCAAACACACACTGACCAATACTGACACACACACTGACACACACAGACTGACACACACAAATGACACACACTGACACACACGCACTGACAAACACACAATGACACACATACTGACACACACACTGACACACACTGACATGCACACACACTGAGAAACACTGATACACACTCTGACAAACACACGGACACACAAACACACTGTCACATAAACACATTGACAAACACACTGACACTGACACACTGACACACACACACACTGTCACACATACTGACACACACACTGACACACACACACTCACACACACACTGACGCACACACTGACACACACACTAACACGAACACTGTCACACACACTGACACACACACATTGACACACACACACACTGTCACACATACTGACACACACACTGACAAACACACACTCACACACACACTGATACACACACTGACACACACACACTGACACACACACTGATACACACACTGAAACACACACTATCACACTCACTGACACACCCACTGGCACACAGACACTGACACACACTGACACACAGACTGACACACACACTGACACACACACTGATACACACACTGACACACACAATGACACAATCACTGAAAAACCTACTGGCACACAGACACTGACAAACACTGACACACACACACTGACACACATAACTGACACACCCACTGCCACACACACACTGCCAAACACACACTGACCAATACTGACACACACACTGACACACACAGACTGACACACACAAATGACACACACTGACACACACGCACTGACAAACACACAATGACACACATACTGACACACACACTGACACACACTGACACGCACACACACTGAGAAACACTGATACACACTCTGACACACACACACGGACACACAAACACACTGTCACATAAACACACTGACACTGACACACTGACACACACACACTGACACACACATACTGACACGCACAAACTGACACACGCACACTAACACGCACACTGTCACACAGACTGACACACACACACTGACACACAGACTGTCACACAGACTGACATACACGCTGTCGCACACACACACTGACACACACAAACACACACTGACACGCACACACACTGACACATACACACTCTGACACACACACTGACACACACACACTGACACACACCCAGTGACACACACACACTGACACACACACTGACACACACACACTGCCACACATACTGACACACTCACTGACACACACACACTCACACACACACTGATACACACACTGACACACACACACTGACACACACACACTGACACACACACACTGCTACACATACTGACACACTCACTGACACACACACACTCACACACACACTGATACACACACTGACACACACACACTGGCACACAGACACTGACACACAGACACTGACACACATTGACACACACAGACTGACACAGAGACTGTCACACACGCTGTCACACTTGCACACTGACACACACAAACACACACTGACACAGTGACATGCACACACACTGACACATTCACACACAGGCGCACACACACTGACACACACACTGATACACACACTTACATACACACACTGACACACAATCACTGACACACACACACTGACACACACACGGAGACACACATTGATACACACACACTGACACACACACACACTCACTGACACACACGCACTGAAACACACATTGACAAACACACTGACACACAGACTAACATGCACACTGTCACACACACTGACACACACACACTGAAACACACACACACCGGCACACACACACTCACACACACTGATACACACACTGACACACACACACTGAAACACACACTGACACACACACTGACACACCCACTAGCACACAGACACTGACGCACACTGACACACACAGACTGACACACACAATGACACACACAATGACACACACACTGACACACACACTGACACACACACTGACACACTCACTGGCACACAGACACTGACACACACTGACACACACATACTGACGCACATAACTGACACACCCACTGCCACAAACACACTGAAACACACACAGACACACATGCACCGACACACACACTGACACACACACACTGACACACACACTGACACATATGCACTGAAACGCACTCTGACACACACATACTGACACACACACACTGACACACAATAACTGACACACACACACTGACACACACACTGAGAGACACGCACTAAAACACACACACTGGCACACACGCACTGACACACACACTGACACACACACACACACTGACACATACACAATAACTGACACACTCACACTGACACACACACTGACACACACGCACTGGCACACACACACTGACACACACACTGGCACACACACACTGACACACACACACTGACACACACGCACTGACACACACACTGACACACACATACTGACACACACAACTGACACACACTGACACACACACACTGACACACACGCACTGACAAACACACAAAGACACACACACTGACACATGCACTGACACACCGACTGACACACACGCTGTCACATACGCACACTGGCACACACACTGACACACACATACTGACACACACAACTGACACACACTGACACACACACTGACACACGCACTGACAAACACACAATGACACACATACTGACACACACACTGACACACACAGACACACACACTCTGAGAAACACTGATACACACTCTGACATACACACACGGACACACAAACACACTGACACATACACACCCTGACAAACACACTGACACTGACACACTGACACACACACACTGACACACACATGCTGACACACACAAACTGACACACACACACTGGCACGCACACTGTCACACAGACTGACACACACACACTGACACACACACTGAAACACAGACTGACATACACGCTGTCGCACACACTCACTGACACACACAAACATACACTGACACGCACACACAATGACACATACACACACTGACACACACACTGACACACACACACACTGACACACACCCACTGACACACACACACTGATACACACATTGGCACACACACACTGACACACAAACTGACACTGAAACACTGACACTGACACACACACACTGACACACACATACTGACACACACAAACTGACACACAAACGCTAACACGCACACTGTCAAACAGACTGACACACACACACTGACACACAAACTGAAACACACGGTGTCACACACTCTCATTGACACACACAAACACACACCGACACACTGACACGCACACACACTGATACATACACACACTGACGCACACAAACTGACACACAATCACAGTCACACACACACTGACACGCACACGGAGACACACACTGACACACACACACTGACACACACACACGCTGACACACACACACTGACACACACTGACACATGCACTGACAGACACATGCACTGACACACACACACTGACGCACACACTGACACACACACTAACACGAACACTGTCACACACACTGACACACACACATTGACACACACACACACTGTCACACATACTGACACACACACTGACACACACACTCACACACACACTGACGCATACACTGACACACACACTAACACGAACACTGTCACACACACTGACACACACACATTGACACACACACACACTGTCACAGATACTGTCACACACACTGACAAACACACACTCACACACACACTGATACACACACTGACACACACACACTGACACACAAACTGATAAAGACACTGAAACACAGACTAACGCACTCACTGACACACCCACTGGCACACAGACACTGACACACACTGACACACACAGACTGACACACACACTGACACACACACTGATACACACACTGACACACACAATGACACAAACACTGAAAAACCTACTGGCACACAGACACTGACACACACTGACACACACATCCTGATACACATAACTGACACACCCACTGCCACACACACACTGCCAAACACACACTGACCAATACTGACACACAGACTGAAACACACAGACTGACACACACAAATGACACACACTGACACACACGCACTGACAAACACACAATGACACAAATACTGACACACACACTGACACACTCAGACACACACACACTGAGAAACACTGATACACACTCTGACACACACACACGGTCACACAAACACACTGGCACATAAACACACTGACAAACACACTGACACACACACACTGACACACACATACTGACACACACAAACTGACACATACACACTAACACGCACACTGTCACAAAGACTGACACACAGACTGACATACACGCTGTCGCACACACACACTGACACACACAAACACACACAGACACGCACACACACTGACACATACACACTCTGACACACACACTGACACACACACACACTGACACCCACCCACTGACACACATACACTGATACACATTCTGACACACACACTGACACACACAGACCCTGACACACAGACTGAAATGCAGACTGACATACACGCTGTCGCACACACACACTGACACACACAAACATACTCTGACACACTGACACGCACACACACTGACACATACACACTCTGACACACACACTGGCACACACACACACTGACACACACCCACTGACACACACACACTGATACACACATTGGCACACACACACTGACACACATACTGACACTAACACACACACCGACACACACACTGACACTGAAACACTGACACTGACACACACATACTGACAGACACAAACTGACACACACACTGACACACACACGCTATCACGCACACTGTCACACTGACTGACACACACACACTGACACACAGACTGAAACACACGCTGTCACACACGCACATTGACACACACAAACACACACTGACACACTGAAATGCACACACACTGATACATACACACACTGTTGCACACACACTGACACACAATCACAGTCACACACACACTGACACACACATGGAGACACACACCGGCACACTCACACTGACACACACACACACTGACACACACACACTGACACACGCACTGACAGACACATGCACTGACACACACACTGAGGCACACACTGACACACACACTAACACGAACACTGTCACACACACTGACACACACACATTGACACACACATTGTCACACAAACTGACACACACACTGACACATACACACTCACACACACACTGAC
Source organism: Scyliorhinus torazame (assembly GCF_047496885.1). NCBI lineage: Eukaryota > Metazoa > Chordata > Chondrichthyes > Carcharhiniformes > Scyliorhinidae > Scyliorhinus > Scyliorhinus torazame. The sequence goes on from NC_092719.1 coordinate 222,690,142, forward strand.
ACACACACACTGAAACACACACTGACACACTGACTGACACACCCACTGCCACACAGACACTGACACATACTGACCCACACAGACTGACACACACACTGACACACACACTGATACACACACTGACACACACAATGACACAAACACTGAAACACCCACTGGCACACAGACACTGACACACACTGACACACACATACTGACACACATAACTGACACACCCACTGCCACACACACACTGCCAAACACACACTGACCAACACTGACACACACACTGACACACACAGAGTGACACACACAAATGACACACACTGACACACACGCACTTACAAACACACAATGACACACATACTGACACACACACTGACACACACAGACACACACACACACTGAGAAACACTGATACACACTCTGACACACACACACGGACACACAACCACACTGACACATAAACACACTGATAAACTCACTGACAGTGACACACTGACACACACACACTGACACACACATACTGACACACACAAACTGTCACACACACACTAACACGCACACTGTCACACAGACTGACACACACACACTGACACACAGACTGACACACAGACTGACATACACGATGTCGCACACACACACTGACACACACAAACACACACTGACATGCACACACACTGACACATACACACTCTGACACACACACTGACACACACACATTGACACACACACACTGACACACATACTGACATTAACACACACATTGACACACACAATGACACTGAAACACTGACACTGACACACACATACTGGCACACACATACTGACACACACAAACTGACACACACACTGACACACACACACTAACACGCACACTATCACACACACTGACACACACACACAGACACACAGACTGACACACACGCTGTCACACACACACATTGACACACACAAACACACACTGACACACTGACACGCACACACACTGACACATACACACACTGACGCACACACACTGACACACATGCTGATACACACACTTACATACACACACTGACACACACACCCTGACACACGGACACACAATTACTGTCACACACACACTGACACCCACACGGAGACACACACTGACACACACACACTGACACACACACACACAGACACACACGGACTGAGACACATGCACTGACACACACACACTGACGCACACACTGACACTCACACTAACACGAACACTGTCACACACACTTACACACACACATTGACACACACACACACTGTCACACATACTGACACACACACTGACACACACACACTCACACACACTGATACAAACACTGACACACACACACTGACACACACACACTGACACACACTGATACACACACTGAAACACTCACTGACACACCCACTGGCACACAGATACTGCCACACACTGACACACACAGACTGACACACACACTGACACACACACTGACACACACAATGACACAATCACTGACACACCCACTGGCACACAGACACTGACACACACTGACACACACTGACACACACATACTGACACACAAACTGACACACCCACTGCCACACACACACTGTCACACACACACTGACCAACACTGACCCACACTCTGACACATGCGCACTGAAACACACACACTGACACACAATGACAGACACACTGTCACACAGACTGACACACAGACTGACACACACACAGTCACACACGCACACTGACACACACACACACACTGACACACTGAAATGCACACACACTGACTCACACACTGACACATGCACTGACAGACACACATACTGACACACACACACTGAAACACACACTGATAAACAAACACACTGAAAAAAACACTGACACACATGCACTGACACACACACTGTCACACACACACTGACACACACCCACTGACACCCACACACTGATACAAACATTGACACACACACTGACACACATACTGACACTAACACACTGACACTGACACACACCGACACACATACACTGATACACACATACTGACACACAAAAACAAATACACACATGACACACACACACTAATACGCACACTGTCACACACACTGACACACACACTGACACAAACACTGACACACAGACTGACACACATGCTGTCACACACGCACACTGACACACACACACTGATACACACACTTACACACACACACTGACACACACACAATGGCACACAATAACTGACACACACACACTGACACACACACTGATACACACATATAAAAACACAAACACTGGCACCAACACTGACCCACACACGCACACTGACACACATGCACTGACACACACACTGACACACACATACTTACACACCCAACAGACACACACTGACACACACACACATGCACGGACAAACATACAATGACACACACACTGACACACGCACTGACACACCAAATGACACACACGCTGTCACATACGCACACTGACACACACACACAGACACACTGACATACACACACACTGATACACATACACACTGACGCACACACACTGACACACACACTGACATACTGACACACACTGACACACACACTGACAAACACACACTCTGACACACACACACACTGACACACACAACTGACACACACTGACAAACACACACTGACACACATGCACTGACATACACACAATGACACAGACACTGACACACACACTGCCAGACACACACTGATACACACACACTGACACACACACTGACACACACACTGACATACTGACACACACCGACACACACACTGACAAACACACACTCTGGCACACACACACACTGACACACACAACTGACACACACTGACAAACACACACTGACACACATGCATTGACATACACACAATGACACAGACACTGACACACACACTGACAGACACACACTGATACACATACACTGACACACACACTGAGACACACACTGTGACACCCATACTGACACTGATACACACACTGACATACACACTGGCACACACACACATTGACACACACACTGACACACACACACTGAAACAGAAACTGACACACAGACTGACACACCCAAAGGCACACAGACACTGACACACACACTGATAAACACACTGACACACACACACTGACACACACATTGACACACACAGACTGACACACACACACACTTACACACACACTGACACACACAGTGACACAAACACTGACACACACACTGACACACACTCAGTGACACACACTCACTGACGCACACACACTGACACACACACTGAGACACAAACATTGACACACCCACTGGCACACAGACACTGACACACACATACTGACACACACAACTGTCACATCCACTGACACACACACACTGACACACACACACACTTACACACACTGACACACACAATGACACCAAAACTGACACACACACTGACACACACACTGACACACAGACAGACACACAGACTGACACACACGCTGTCACACACGCACACTGACACACACACACACACTGACACACTGACACACACACACACTGACACAAACACACAATAACGCAAACACACTGACTAACACTAACACACACATTTACAGACACACACTGACATACACACTGACACACACGCTCTGACACACACACACACTGAAGCACACACACTCACACACACACACAGTGACACCCACAATGACACACACACAGTGACACACACACTGACACATGCACTGACAAACATACGCACTGGCACACACACACTGAAGCACACACTGACACACAAACACACTGAAATACACACTGACACACATGCACTGACACACACACTGACACACACACTGACACACACACTGATACGCTCCCACTGACACACACACACTGATACACACACTGACAAACACACACACACTGACACACTGACATGCACACACACTGACACACACACTCTTATGCAAACACACTGACACACACATACTGACACACACATACTGACACACACACTAATGCACACACTGTCACAAACACTGACACACACACTGACACACAGACTGACACACACGCTGTCACACACGCACACTGACACACACAGACACGAACACACTGACACATACACACACTGACGCACACACAATGACACACACACTGACACACACACACTGACACACACCCACTGACTCCCACACACTGATACAAACATTGACACACACACTGACACACATACTGACACTAACACACTGACACTGACACACACCGACACACACACACTGATACACACATACTGACACACAAAAACAAATACACACATGACACACACACACTAATACGCACACTGTCACACACACTGACACACACACTGACACAAACACTGACACACAGACTGACACACATGCTGTCACACACGCACACTGACACACACACACTGATACACAGACTTACACACACACACTGACACACACACAATGGCACACAATAACTGACACACGCACACTGACACACACACTGATACACACATATAAAAACACAAACACTGGCACCAACACTGACACACACACGCACACTGACACACATGCACTGACACACACACTGACACACACATACTTACACACCCAACAGACACACACTGACACACACACACATGCACGGACAAACATACAATGACACACACACTGACACACGCACTGACACACCAAATGACACACACGCTGTCACATACGCACACTGACACACACACAGACACACTGACACACACACACACTGATACACATACACACTGACGCACACACACTGACACACACACTGACATACTGACACACACTGACACACACACTGACAAACACACACTCTGACACACACACACACTGACACACACAACTGACACACACTGACAAACACACACTGACACACATGCACTGACATACACTCAATGACACAGACACTGACACACACACTGCCAGACACACACTGATACACATACACTGACACACACACTGACACACACACTGACACACACACTGACATACTGACACACACCGACACACACACTGACAAACACACACTCTGGCACACACACACACACTGACACACACAACTGACACACACTGACAAACACACACTGACACACATGCATTGACATACACACAATGACACAGACACTGACACACACACTGACAGACACACACTGATACACATACACTGACACACACACTGAGACACACACTGTGACACCCATACTGACACTGATACACACACTGACACACACACTGACACACACACACTGACAAACTCACTGATAAACACACTGACATACACACTGGCACACACACACATTGACACACACACTGACACACACACACTGAAACAGAAACTGACACACAGACTGACACACCCAAAGGCACACAGACACTGACACACACACTGATAAACTCACTGACACACACACACTGACACACACACATTGACACACACAGACTGACACACACACACACTTACACACACACTGACACACACAGTGACACAAACACTGACACACACACTGACACACACTCAGTGACACACACTCACTGACGCACACACACTGACACACACACTGAGACACAAACATTGACACACCCACTGGCACACAGACACTGACACACACATACTGACACACACAACTGTCACATCCACTGACACACACACACACTTACACACACTGACACACACAATGACACCAAAACTGACACACACACTGACACACACACTGACACACAGACAGACACACAGACTGACACACACGCTGTCACACACGCACACTGACACACACACACACACTGACACACTGACACACACACACTGACACAAACACACAATAACGCAAACACACTGACACACACACTAACACAAACATTTACAGACACACACTGACATACACACTGACACACACGCTCTGACACACACACACACTGAAGCACACACACTCACACACACACACAGTGACACCCACAATGACACACACACAGTGACACACACACTGACACATGCACTGACAAACATACGCACTGGCACACACACACTGAAGCACACACTGACACACAAACACACTGAAATACACACTGACACACATGCACTGACACACACACTGACACACACACTGACACACACACTGACACGCTCCCACTGACACACACACACTGATACACACACTGACAAACACACACACACTGACACACTGACATGCACACACACTGACACACACACTCTTATGCAAACACACATGACACACACATACTGACACACACATACTGACACACACACTAACGCACACACTGTCACAAACACTGACACACACACTGACACACAGACTGACACACACGCTGTCACACACGCACACTGACACACACACACAGACACGAACACACTGACACATACCCACACTGACGCACACACAATGACACACACACTTACACACACACTGACACACACTCTGACACACACGCACTGACATACACACACACACTGACGCACGTACACTCACACACACACACTGACACCCACAAAGACACACACACACTAACACAAACACGCTGAAACACACACTGACACACAAACACGCTGACACAAACACTGACACACACGCACTGAAACACACACTCTGACACACGCACACTGACACACACACACTGACACACAATAACTGTCACACTCACACTGACACTCACGCTCTGACACACACACATTGACACACATTGGCAGACATGCACTGACACACACACTGACACACACACACATTGACACACACACACTGACACACAATAACTGACACACACTGACACACACACTGACACACACGCACTGACACACACACACTGACATACACATTGGCACACACACACTGACACACACACACACACTGACACACACGCACTGACACACACATACTGACACACAAAAACAGACACACACACTGACACACACACACTAATATGCACACTGTCAAACACACTTACACACACACACTGACACACACACTGTCAAACAGGCTGACACACATGCTGTAACACACGCGCACTGACGCACACACACTGATACACACACTTACACACACACACTGGCACACACACTGACACACACACGCACACTGACACACACGCACTGACACACACACTGACACATACATATTGACACACACAACTGACACACACTGACACACACACACTGACACACACGCACTGTCAAACACACAATGACACACACACTGACACACGCACTGACACACCGACTGACACACACACTGTCACATACACACACTGACACACACAATGTCTCACACATACTGACACACACAACTGACACACACTGACTGACACTCACTGACAGACACGCACTGACAAACACACAATGACACATATACTGACACACACAAACACACACACACACACACACTGATAAACACTGATACACACTCTGACACACACACACTGACACAGAAACACACTGACACATACACACACTGACACACACACTGACACCCACCCACACACACACACTGATACACACATTGACACACACACACTGACACACACAAACTGACACACACACTGACACACACACACACTAACACGCACTGTCACACAGACTGACACACACACACAATGACACACAGACTGACACACACGCTGTCACACACGCACACTGACAAACACAAACACACACTGACACATTGACACGCACACACACTGACACACACAAACACTGACGCACACACTGATACACACACTTACATACACACACTGACACACACACACTGACACACACACTGACACACAACCACTGGCACACACACACAGACACACACACGGAGACTCACACTGACACACACACACTGACACACACACACACTGACACACGCGCACTGAAACACACACTGACACATGCATGACAGAAACATGCACTGACACACACACACTGACACACACAATGACACACACACTAACACGCACACAGTCACACACACTGACACACACACACTGCCACAGACACTGACACACACACACTTAAACACACACTGATACACACACTGAAACACACTGACACACACAGACTGCCACACCCACTGACACCCAGCGACTGACACACGCACACTGAAACACACACTGACACACACAATCACACAATCACAGACACACACACTGACACACACTCAGTGACACACGCACACTGACACACGCACTGAGACACAAACACAGACACACACATGAACACACACACACTGACAAACCCACAATGACACACAGACAATGACACACCCACACTGACACACACACACTGACACAAACGCACTGACACACTCACAGTGACACACACACACACTGACACACACTGACACCCAAAATGACACACACACACTGACTGACACACACACTGACACACACGCACTGACACACAAACACTGACACACACACTGACACACACGCACTGACACACACACACACTGACACACACACTGACACACACGCACTGACACACACACAATGACACATATACTGACACACACAAACACACACACACACACTGATAAACACTGATACACACTCTGACACACACACACTGACACAGAAACACACTGACACATACACACACTGACACACACACTGACACCCACCCACTCACACACACACACTGATACACACATTGACACACACACACTGACACACACAAACTGACACACACACTGACACACACACACTAACACGCACTGTCACACACACTGACACACACACACTAACACGCACTGTCCACACAGACTGACACACACGCACACTGACAAACACAAACACACACTGACACATTGACACGCACACACACTGACACACACACACACTGACGCACACACACTGACACACAACTGACACACACTGACACACACACACTGACACACACGCACTGTCAAACACACAATGACACACACACTGACACATGCACTGACACACCGACTGACACACACACTGTCACATACACACACTGACACACACACTGTCTCACACATACTGACACACACAACTGACACACACTGACTGACACTCACTGACAGACACGCACTGACAACACACAATGACACTTATACTGACACACACAAACACACACACACACACTGATAAACACTGATACACACTCTGACACACACACACTGACACAGAAACACACTGACACATACACACACTGACACACACACTGACACCCACCCACTCACACACACACACACTGATACACACATTGACATACACACTGACACACACAAACTGACACACACACTGACACACACACACACTAACACGCACTGTCACACAGACTGACACACACACACAATGACACACAAACTGACACACACGCTGTCACACATCCACACTGACAATCACAAACACACACTGACACACACACTCACTGATACACACACTTACATACACACACTGACACAGACACACTGACACACACACTGACACACAATCACTGGCACACACACACAGACACACACACGGAGACTCACACTGACACACACACACTGACACACACACACATTGACACACACGCACTGAAACACACACTGACACATGCACTGACAGAAACATGCACTGACACACACACACTGACACACACAATGACACACACACTAACACGCACACTGTCACACACACTGACACACACACACTGCCACACACACACTTAAACACACACTGATACACACACTGAAACACACTGACACACACAGACTGCCACACCCACTGACACCCAGCGACTGACACACACACACTGAAACACACACTGACACACACAATCACACAATCACAGACACACACACTGACACAGACTCAGTGACACACGCACACTGACACATGCACTGAGACACAAACACAGACACACACATGAACACACACACACTGACAAACCCACAATGACACACAGACAATGACACACCCACACTGACACACACACTGACTCACACACACTGACACAAACGCACTGACACACTCACAGTGACACACAAACACACTGACACACACTGACACACAAAATGACACACACACACTGACTGACACACACACTGACACACACGCACTGACACACAAACACTGACACACACACTGACACACACGCACTGACACACACACACACTGACACACACACTGACACACACGCACTGACACACACAATGACACATATACTGACAAACACACACACATACTGATGAACACTGATACACGCTCTGACACACACACACTGACACAGAAATACACTGACACATACACACACTGACACACACACTGACACCCACCCACTCACACACACACACACTGATACACACATTGACACACACACACTGACACACACAAACTGACACACACACTGCCACACACACACTAACATGCACTGTCACACAGACTGACACACACACACAATGACACACAAACTGACACACACGCTGTCATACATGCACACTGACAATCACAAACACACACTGACACATTGACACGCACACACACTGACACACACACACTGATACACACACTTACATACACACACTGACACACACACACTGACACACACACTGACACACAATCACTGGCACACACACACAGACACACACACGGAGACTCACACTGACACACACACACTGACACACACACACATTGACACACACGCACTGAAACACACACTGACACATGCACTGACAGAAACATGCACTGACACACACACACTGACACACACAATGACACACACACTAACACGCACACTGTCACACACACTGACACACACACACTGCCACACACACTGACACACACACTGACACGCTCCCACTGACACACACACACTGATACACACACTGACACACACACACTGACACACTGACATGCACACACACTGACACACACACTCTTATGCAAACACACTGACACACACATACTGACACACACATACTGACACACACACTAACGCACACACTGTCACAAACACTGACACACACACTGACACACAGACTGACACACACGCTGTCACACACGCACACTGACACACACACACAGACACGAACACACTGACACATACCCACACTGACGCACACACAATGACACACACACTGATACACACACTTACACACACACTGACACACACTCTGACACACACGCACTGACATACACACACACACTGACGCACGTACACTCACACACACACACTGACACCCACAAAGACACACACACACTAACACAAACACGCTGAAACACACACTGACACACAAACACGCTGACACAAACACTGACACACACGCACTGAAACACACACTCTGACACACGCACACTGACACACACACACTGACACACAATAACTGTCACACTCACACTGACACTCACGCTCTGACACACACACATTGACACACATTGGCAGACATGCACTGACACACACACACTGACACACACACACATTGACACACACACACTGACACACAATAACTGACACACACTGACACACACACTGACACACACGCACTGACACACACACACTGACATACACATTGGCACACACACACTGACACACACACACACACTGACACACACGCACTGACACACACATACTGACACACAAAAACAGACACACACACTGACACACACACACTAATATGCACACTGTCAAACACACTTACACACACACACTGACACACACACTGTCAAACAGGCTGACACACATGCTGTAACACACGCGCACTGACGCACACACACTGATACACACACTTACACACACACACTGGCACACACACTGACACACACACGCACACTGACACACACGCACTGACACACACACTGACACATACATATTGACACACACAACTGACACACACTGACACACACACACTGACACACACGCACTGTCAAACACACAATGACACACACACTGACACACGCACTGACACACCGACTGACACACACACTGTCACATACACACACTGACACACACAATGTCTCACACATACTGACACACACAACTGACACACACTGACTGACACTCACTGACAGACACGCACTGACAAACACACAATGACACATATACTGACACACACAAACACACACACACACACACACTGATAAACACTGATACACACTCTGACACACACACACTGACACAGAAACACACTGACACATACACACACTGACACACACACTGACACCCACCCACACACACACACTGATACACACATTGACACACACACACTGACACACACAAACTGACACACACACTGACACACACACACACTAACACGCACTGTCACACAGACTGACACACACACACAATGACACACAGACTGACACACACGCTGTCACACACGCACACTGACAAACACAAACACACACTGACACATTGACACGCACACACACTGACACACACAAACACTGACGCACACACTGATACACACACTTACATACACACACTGACACACACACACTGACACACACACTGACACACAATCACTGGCACACACACACAGACACACACACGGAGACTCACACTGACACACACACACTGACACACACACACACTGACACACGCGCACTGAAACACACACTGACACATGCATGACAGAAACATGCACTGACACACACACACTGACACACACAATGACACACACACTAACACGCACACAGTCACACACACTGACACACACACACTGCCACAGACACTGACACACACACACTTAAACACACACTGATACACACACTGAAACACACTGACACACACAGACTGCCACACCCACTGACACCCAGCGACTGACACACGCACACTGAAACACACACTGACACACACAATCACACAATCACAGACACACACACTGACACACACTCAGTGACACACGCACACTGACACACGCACTGAGACACAAACACAGACACACACATGAACACACACACACTGACAAACCCACAATGACACACAGACAATGACACACCCACACTGACACACACACACTGACACAAACGCACTGACACACTCACAGTGACACACACACACTGACACACACTGACACCCAAAATGACACACACACACTGACTGACACACACACTGACACACACGCACTGACACACAAACACTGACACACACACTGACACACACGCACTGACACACACACACACTGACACACACACTGACACACACGCACTGACACACACACAATGACACATATACTGACACACACAAACACACACACACACACTGATAAACACTGATACACACTCTGACACACACACACTGACACAGAAACACACTGACACATACACACACTGACACACACACTGACACCCACCCACTCACACACACACACTGATACACACATTGACACACACACACTGACACACACAAACTGACACACACACTGACACACACACACTAACACGCACTGTCACACACACTGACACACACACACTAACACGCACTGTCCACACAGACTGACACACACGCACACTGACAAACACAAACACACACTGACACATTGACACGCACACACACTGACACACACACACACTGACGCACACACACTGACACACAACTGACACACACTGACACACACACACTGACACACACGCACTGTCAAACACACAATGACACACACACTGACACATGCACTGACACACCGACTGACACACACACTGTCACATACACACACTGACACACACACTGTCTCACACATACTGACACACACAACTGACACACACTGACTGACACTCACTGACAGACACGCACTGACAACACACAATGACACTTATACTGACACACACAAACACACACACACACACTGATAAACACTGATACACACTCTGACACACACACACTGACACAGAAACACACTGACACATACACACACTGACACACACACTGACACCCACCCACTCACACACACACACACTGATACACACATTGACATACACACTGACACACACAAACTGACACACACACTGACACACACACACTAACATGCACTGTCACACAGACTGACACACACACACAATGACACACAAACTGACACACACGCTGTCACACATCCACACTGACAATCACAAACACACACTGACACACACACACACTGATACACACACTTACATACACACACTGACACAGACACACTGACACACACACTGACACACAATCACTGGCACACACACACAGACACACACACGGAGACTCACACTGACACACACACACTGACACACACACACATTGACAAACACACACTGAAACACACACTGACACATGCACTGACAGAAACATGCACTGACACACACACACTGACACACACAATGACACACACACTAACACGCACACTGTCACACACACTGACACACACACACTGCCACACACACACTTAAACACACACTGATACACACACTGAAACACACTGACACACACAGACTGCCACACCCACTGACACCCAGCGACTGACACACACACACTGAAACACACACTGACACACACAATCACACAATCACAGACACACACACTGACACAGACTCAGTGACACACGCACACTGACACATGCACTGAGACACAAACACAGACACACACATGAACACACACACACTGACAAACCCACAATGACACACAGACAATGACACACCCACACTGACACACACACTGACTCACACACACTGACACAAACGCACTGACACACTCACAGTGACACACAAACACACTGACACACACTGACACCCAAAATGACACACACACACTGACTGACACACACACTGACACACACGCACTGACACACAAACACTGACACACACGCACTGACACACACACACACTGACACACACACTGACACACACGCACTGACACACACAATGACACATATACTGACAAACACACACACATACTGATGAACACTGATACACGCTCTGACACACACACACTGACACAGAAATACACTGACACATACACACACTGACACACACACTGACACCCACCCACTCACACACACACACACTGATACACACATTGACACACACACACTGACACACACAAACTGACACACACACTGCCACACACACACTAACATGCACTGTCACACAGACTGACACACACACACAATGACACACAAACTGACACACACGCTGTCATACATGCACACTGACAATCACAAACACACACTGACACATTGACACGCACACACACTGACACACACACACACTGATACACACACTTACATACACACACTGACACACACACACTGACACACACACTGACACACAATCACTGGCACACACACACAGACACACACACGGAGACTCACACTGACACACACACACTGACACACACACACATTGACACACACGCACTGAAACACACACTGACACATGCACTGACAGAAACATGCACTGACACACACACACTGACACACACAATGACACACACACTAACACGCACACTGTCACACACACTGACACACACACACTGCCACACACACTGACACACACACACTTAAACACACACTGATACACACACTGAAACACACTGACACACACAGACTGCCACGCCCACTGACACCCAGCGACTGACACACACACACTGAAACACACACTGACACACACAATCACACAATCACAGACACACACACTGACACACACTCAGTGACACACGCACACTGACACATGCACTGAGACACAAACACAGACACACACATGAACACACACACTGACAAACCCACAATGACACACAGACAATGACACACCCACACTGACACACACACTGACTCACACACACTGACACAAACGCACTGACACACTCACAGTGACACACAAACACACTGACACACACTGACACCCAAAATGACACACACACACTGACTGACACACACACTGACACACACGCACTGACACACAAACACTGACACACACACTGACACACACGCACTGACACACACACACACCGACACACACACTGACACACACGCACTGACACACACAATGACACATATACTGACAAACACACACACATACTGATGAACACTGACACACACACTGACACCCACCCACTCACACACACACACACTGATACACACATTGACACACACACACTGACACACACAAACTGACACACACACTGACACACACACACTAACACGCACTGTCACACACACTGACACACACACACTAACACGTACTGTCACACAGACTGACACACACACACAATGACACACAGACTGACTCACACGCTGTCACACACGCACACTGACAAACACAAACACACAATCACACATTGACACTCACACACACTGACACACACACACACTGACGCACACACACTGACACACACACTGATACACACACGTACATACACACACTGACACACACACACTGACACACACTCTGACACACAATCACTGGCACACACACACTGACACACACACGGAGACTCACACTGACACACACACACTGACACACACACACACTGACACACACGCACTGAAACACACACTGACACATGCACTGACAGAAACATACACTGACACACACACACTGGCACACACAATGACACACACACTAACACGCACACTGTCACACACACTGACACACACACACTGCCACACACACTGACACACACACACTTAAACACACACTGATACACACACTGAAACACACTGACACACACAGACTGCCACACCCACTGACACCCAGCGACTGACACACACACACTGAAACACACACTGACACACACAATCACACAATCACAGACACACACACTGATACACACTCAGTGACACACGCACACTGACACACGCACTGAGACACAAACACAGACACACACATGAACACACACACACTGACAAACCCACAATGACACACAGACAATGACACACCCACATTGACACACACACTGACACACACACACTGACACAAACGCACTGACACACTCACAGTGACACACACACACACTGACACCCAAAATGACACACACACACTGACTGACAGACACACTGACACACACGCACTGACACACACATCTGACACACACACTGACACACACGCACTGACACACACACACACTGACACACACACTGACACACACGCACTGACACACACACACAGACACACACACTGACACACACGCACTGACACACACACACTGACACACACACTGACACACACACTGACACACATGCACTGACATACACACACTGGCGCACACACTGACACATCTATACTGACAAACACAACTGACACAAACACTGACACACACACACTGACACACACAATAATACAAAAGCTGACACACACAATGACACACAGTCCGTGGCACACACACGTGCTGACACACTCACTGAAACACACACTGACACACAATCACACTGACACACAATTACTGACAGACACACTGACACACACACTGAAGCACACCCACTTACACTCACACTCTGACACATGCACTGACACACACACACACTGAGACACACACTGACACACAAGCACTGACACACACACTGACACACAATGACACACACACACTGACACACACACACACTGACACACACGCACTGACCACACTCACTGACACATACACACTGACCCACACACACTGACACACACCCTGACGCACACACACTGACACACACACACACACTGACACACTCACTGACACCCACAATGACACACACGCACTGACACACCCACACTGACACACACACACTGGCACGTGCACTGACACACACACACTGACACACACACACTGACACACACACGCACACACACTGACACACACGCACTTACACACACACTCTGACATGCACACTGACACACACGCACTGGCACACACACACTGACACACAGACGCTGTGTCAGTGCGTGTGTGTCAGTGTGTGTGTCAGTGCGTGAGTGTCAGTGCGTGTGTCAGTTTGTTTGTGTGTCAGTTTGTGTTTCAGTGTGTGTGTGTCAGTGTGTGTGTGTCATTGTGGGTGTCTGTGTGTGTGTGTGTCAGTGTGTGTGTGTGTCTGTGCGTGTGTGTCAGTGTGTGTGTCAGTGTGTTTGTGTGTAAGTATGTATCAGTGTGTGTGTCAGTGTGTGTGCGTCAGTGTGTCACACAATCACACAATCACAGAGAATCACACTGACACACACTCAGTGACACACACTCACTGACACACGCACACTGACACACACACTGAGACACAAACACAGACACACACATGGACATACACACTGACACACCCACACTGACACACCCACACTGACACACCCACTGACACACACAAACTGACACACACATTGACACACCCACACTGACACACACAACTGACACACACACTGACACATACACTGACACACAGACTGACACACAGTGAAACACACACTGACACACAGACTGACAATCACGCTATCATACTCGCATACTGACACACACACACACACACACTGACACGCACACACACTGACACATTCACACACTGACGCACACACACTGTCACACACTGATACACACATACATACAAACACACTGACACACACACTGACACACACGCACTGACACACACACTCTGATGCGCACACACTCACACACACCTACTGACACCCACAATGACACACCCACACTGACACACACACACTGAAACACACACAGACACACAAACAAACTGACACACGCACTGACACACACGCATTGACACACACACTGACACACACACACTGACACACACACACTGGCACACAATAACTGACACACGCACACTGACTCACACGCACAGACACACCACACTGACACACACACTGGCAAACATGCACTAACACACACATTGACACACACACACACTGACACACACACACTGACACACAACAACTGACACACACACTGACACACACAAACGCGTACACACACACTGACCCACACTGAAACACACACACACTGACACACACACTGACACACATACTGACACTGACACACACACTGACACGCACACTGACACACACTGTGACACTGACACACACACAGACACACACACTGACACACACATACAAGCACACAAACTGACACACACAAACTGACACACAGACTGACGCACACTGACACATACACATTGACATACACACTGTCACACACACTGACCCACGCATTGACACACACACACACTGACACACACACTGAACCAAAAACAGTGACACAAACACTGACACCCAGACTGACACACACGCTATCACATACGCACACTGACGCACACACACACACACATGCACTGACACACACACAATGACACAGACACTAACACACACACTGACAGACACACACTGACACACATACTTTGACACACACACTGACACACACACACACAGACACATGCACTGACACACACACATTGACACAAAAATGACACACACACTGACACACCCACTGACACACACACACACTGACAAACACTGACACACACTCTGACACACACACTGACACACAGACTGACTCACACGCACTGACACACCCACACTGACACACACTGCCACACACATACTGACAGACACAACTGACACAAACATTGACACACACACACTGACACACACACTGACACACAGACTGACGCACAGACTGACACACATGCTGTCACACACGCACACTGTCACACACTATGTCACACACACACTGACACACACTGACACACACACTGACACACAGACTGACACACCCACTGGCACACAGACACTGACACACACACACTGACACACACACTGATACACACACACTGAAACACACTGACACACACGGACTGCCACACCCACTGACACCCAGCGACTGACACACACACACTGACACACACACTGACGCACACAATCACACAATCACAGACACACACACAGACACACACTCAGTGACACACACTCAGTGACACACGCACACTGACACACACGCTAAGACACAAACACAGACACACACATGAACACACACACACTGATAAACCCACAATGACACACAGACAATGACACACATACACTGACACACACACTGACACACACAACTGACACGCACACTGACACACACACACTGGAACACACTGAAACACACACTGACACACAGACTGACACACACACTGACACACACATACTGACACATGCAACAGACACACATTGAAACGCACACCCTGACACACATGCACTGACACACACACAATAACACACACACTGACACATGCACTGACACACAGACTGACACACACGCTGTCACATACGCACACTGACACACACACACACACACACACTGACACAGACACACACTGACACACACACAGACGCACACACACTGACACACACACTGACACCCAGACTGACATACTGACACGCACTGACACACACACTGACAAACACACTCTGACACACACTGACATATACAACTGACACACGCTGATACACACACACTCACACACAAGCACTGACACACACACAATGACACAGACACTAACACACACACTGACACACACACACACTGACACACACACACTGACACACACAGTGACACACTGACTGATGCACAGACTGACACACATGCTGTCACACACGCACACTGTCACGCACTATGTCACGCACACACTGACACACACTGACACACACTGACAAACACACTGACACACAGACTGACACACCCACTTGCACACAGGCACTGACACACACACACTGACACACACAATCACAGACACACAAACTGACACACACTCAGAGACACACACTCACTGACACCCGCACACTGACACACAAACTGAGACACAAACACAGAAACACACATGAACACACACACACTGACTAACCCACAATGACTCACAGACAATGACACACACACACTGACACACACACTGACACACACACTGACACACACACACTGAAACACACTGAACCACACACTGACACACAGACTGACACACACACTGAAACACACATACTGACACACACAACAGACACACACTGAAACGCACACCCTGACACACATGCACTGATACACACACAATAACACACACACTGACACATGCACTGACACACAGACTGACACACTCTGTCACATACGCACACTGACACAGACACACACTGACACACACACACAGACGCACACACACTGACACACACACTGGCACCCACACTGACATACTGACACGCACTGACACACACACGGACAAACACACTCTGACACACACACACTGACATACACAACTGACACACACTGATACACACACACTCACACACATGCACTGACACACACACAATGACACAGACATTAACACACACACTGACACACACACACACTGACACACACACACTGACACACACACTGACACATACCCACTGACACACACACACTGATACACACATTGACACACAAACACTGACAAACATACTGACACTGACACACACATTGATACACACACTGACACACACACACTGAAACACACACTGACACACAGACTGACACACCCAATGGCACACAGACACTGACACACACACACTGAAACACACTGACACACACAGACTGACACAACCACTGACACCCAGAGACTGACACACACACACTGACAGACACACTAACACACGCAATGGCACAAACACTGACACACACACTGACACAAACACAATGACACACACACTGACACATGCACTGACACACAGACTGACACACACCCTGTCACATACGCACACTGACACACACACTGACAAACACACACACTGACACACCCACACTGACACACACACTGATACACACATACTGACACACACAACTGACACACACACTGACACACACACTGACACACACACACTGATACACACACAGACACACAGACTGACACACACACTGACACACACATACTGACACACACAACAGACACACACAGAAACACACACACTGACACATGCACTGACACACAGACTGACACACACTGTCACATACACACACTGACACACATAATGACACAAACACTGACACACACACTGACACACATATACACACTGACAGACACACAGACTGACACACACGCTGTCACAAACGCACACTGACAAACACACACACACTGACACACACACACTGACACAAACACACAATAACGCAAACACACTGACACACACACTGACACACACATTTACAGACACACACTGACATACACACAGACACACACGCTCTGACACACACACACTGAAGCACACACACTCACACACACACAGTGACACCCACAATGACACACACACATTGACACACACACTGACACATGCACTGACAGACACACGCACTGACACACACACACTAAAACACACACTGACACACAAACACACTGAAAAACACACTGACACACATGCACTGACACACACACTGACACAGACACTGACACACACACTGACACACTCCCACTGACACACACACACTGATACACACACTGACAAACACACACACACTGACACACTGACACGCACACACACTGACACACACACACACTTACGCAAACACACTGACACACACATACTGATACACACATACTGACACACACACTGTCACAAACACTGACACACACACTGACACACAGACTGACACACACGCTGTCACACACGCACACTGACACACACACACACACTGACACGCACACACACTGACACATACACACCCTGACGCACACACAATGACACACACACTGATACACCCACTTACACACACACAGACACACACTCTGACACACACGCACTGACATACACACACACACTGACGCACGTACACTCACACACACGCACTGACACCCACAATGACACACACACACTAACACACACACACTGACACACACACTGACACACACAACTGACACACACACTGACACACACACTGACACACACACACTGAAACACACTGAAACACACTGAACCACACACTGACACACAGACTGACACACACACTGAAACACACATACTGACACACACAACAGACACACACTGAAACACACACCCTGACACACATGCACTGACACACACACAATAACACACACACTGACACATGCACTGACACACAGACTGACACACTCTGTCACATACGCACACTGACACAGACACACACTGACACACACACACAGACGCACACACACTGACACACACACTGGCACCCACACTGACATACTGACACGCACTGACACACACACTGACAAACACACTCTGACACACACACACTGACATACACAACTGACACACACTGATACACACACACTCACACACATGCACTGACACACACACAATGACACAGACATTAACACACACACTGACACACACACACTGACACACACACTGACACATACCCACTGACACACACACACTGATACACACATTGACACACAGACACTGACAAACATACTGACACTGACACACACATTGATACACAGACTGACACACACACACTGAAACACACACTGACACACAGACTGACGCACCCAATGGCACACAGACACTGACACACACACACTGAAACACACTGACACACACAGACTGACACAACCACTGACACCCAGAGACTGACACACACACACTGACAGACACACTAACACACACAATGGCACAAACACTGACACACACACTGACACAAACACAATGACACACACACTGACACATGCACTGACACACAGACTGACACACACCCTGTCACATACGCACACTGACACACACACTGACAAACACACACACTGACACACCCACACTGACACACACACTGATACACACATACTGACACACACAACTGACACACACACTGACACACACACTGACACACACACACTGATACACACACAGACACACAGACTGACACACACACTGACACTCACATACTGACACACACAACAGACACACACAGAAACACACACACTGACATATGCACTGACACACAGACTGACACACACTGTCACATACACACACTGACACACACAATGACACAAACACTGACACACACACTGACACACATATACACACTGACAAACAGACAGACACACAGACTGACACACACGCTGTCACACACGCACACTGACACACACACACACACTGACACTCACACACTGACACAAACACACAATAACGCAAACACACTGAAGCACACACACTCACACACACACAGTGACACCCACAATGACACACACACAGTGACACACACACTGACACATGCACTGACAGACACACGCACTGACACACACACACTAAAACACACACTGACACACAAACACACTGAAAAACACACTGACACACATGCACTGACACACACACTGACACAGACACTGACACACACACTGACACACTCCCACTGACACACACACACTGATACACACACTGACAAACACACACACACTGACACACTGACACGCAAACACACTGACACACACACACACTTACGCAAACACACTGACACACACATACTGATACACACATACTGACACACACACTGTCACAAACACTGACACACACACTGACACACAGACTGACACACACGCAGTCACACACGCACACTGACACACACACACACACTGACACGCACACACACAGACACATACACACCCTGACGCACACACAATGACACACACACTGATACACCCACTTACACACACACAGACACACACTCTGACACACACGCACTGACATACACACACACACTGACGCACGTACACTCACACACACGCACTGACACCCACAATGACACACACACACGAACACACACACACTGAAACACACACTGACACACAAACACGCTGACACAAACACTGACACACACGCACTGAAACACACACTCTGACACACGCACACTGACACACAATAACTGACACACTCACACTGACACTCACGCTCTGACACACACACATTGACACACATTGGCAGACATGCACTGACACACACACTGACACACACACACATTGAAACACACACACTGACACACAATAACTGACACACACACTGACACACACACTAACACACACGCACTGACACACACACACTGACATACACATTGGCACACACACTCTGACATATACACACACACTTACACACACGCACTGACACACACACTGACACACACATACTGACACACACAACTGACACTAACACACTGACACACACAGACACACACACACTGACAAACACATACTGACACACAAAAACAGACACACACACTGACACACACACACTAATACGCACACTGTCACACACACTTACACACACACACTGACACACACACTGACACACAGGCTGACACACATGCTGTCACACACGCGCTCTGACGCACACACAATGATACACATACTTACACACACACACTGGCACACACACTGACACACACACGCACACTGACACACACGCACTGACACACACCCTGACACATACATACTGCCACACACAACTGCCACACACTGACACACACACACTGACACACACGCACTGTCAAACACACAATGACGCACACACTGACACACGCACTGACACACCGACTGACACACACACTGTCACATACACACACACACTGTCACACACATACTGACACACACAACTGACACACACTGACTCACACTCACTGACAGACACGCACTGACAAACACACAATGACACATATACTGACACACACAAACACACACACACACACTGATAAAAACTGATACACACTCTGACACAACACACTGACACAGAAACACACTGACACATACACACACTGACACACACACTGACACCCACACACTCACACACACACACTGATACACACATTGACACACACACACTGACACACACAAACTGACACACACACTGACACACACACACTAACACGCACTGTCACACAGACTGACACACACACACAATGACACACAGACTGACACACACGCTGTCGCACACGCACACTGACAAACACAAACACACACTGACACATTGACACGCACACACACTGACACATACACACACTGACGCAAACACACTGACACACACACTGATACACACACTTACATACACACACTGACACACACACACTAACAAACACACTGACACACAATCACTGGCACACACACACTGACACACACACGGAGACTCACACTGACACACACACACTGACACACACACACACTGACACACACGCACTGAAACACACACTGACATATGCACTGACAGAAACATGCACTGACACACACACACTGACACACACAATGACGCACACACTAACACGCACACTGTCACACACACTGACACACACACACTGCCACACACACTGACACACACACACTTAAATACACACTGACACACAGACTGACACACCCACTGGCACACAGACACTGACACACACACACTGACACACACACTGATACACACACTGAAACACACTGACACACATGCACTGACACACACACTGACACAGACACTGACACACACACTGACACACTCCCACTGACACACACACACTGATACACACACTGACAAACACACACACACTGACACACTGACACGCAAACACACTGACACACACACACACTTACGCAAACACACTGACACACACATACTGATACACACATACTGACACACACACTGTCACAAACACTGACACACACACTGACACACAGACTGACACACACGCAGTCACACACGCACACTGACACACACACACACACTGACACGCACACACACAGACACATACACACCCTGACGCACACACAATGACACACACACTGATACACCCACTTACACACACACAGACACACACTCTGACACACACGCACTGACATACACACACACACTGACGCACGTACACTCACACACACGCACTGACACCCACAATGACACACACACACGAACACACACACACTGAAACACACACTGACACACAAACACGCTGACACAAACACTGACACACACGCACTGAAACACACACTCTGACACACGCACACTGACACACACACTGTCACACAATAACTGACACACTCACACTGACACTCACGCTCTGACACACACACATTGACACACATTGGCAGACATGCACTGACACACACACTGACACACACACACATTGAAACACACACACTGACACACAATAACTGACACACACACTGACACACACACTAACACACACGCACTGACACACACACACTGACATACACATTGGCACACACACTCTGACATATACACACACACTTACACACACGCACTGACACACACACTGACACACACATACTGACACACACAACTGACACTAACACACTGACACACACAGACACACACACACTGACAAACACATACTGACACACAAAAACAGACACACACACTGACACACACACACTAATACGCACACTGTCACACACACTTACACACACACACTGACACACACACTGACACACAGGCTGACACACATGCTGTCACACACGCGCTCTGACGCACACACAATGATACACATACTTACACACACACACTGGCACACACACTGACACACACACGCACACTGACACACACGCACTGACACACACCCTGACACATACATACTGCCACACACAACTGCCACACACTGACACACACACACTGACACACACGCACTGTCAAACACACAATGACGCACACACTGACACACGCACTGACACACCGACTGACACACACACTGTCACATACACACACACACTGTCACACACATACTGACACACACAACTGACACACACTGACTCACACTCACTGACAGACACGCACTGACAAACACACAATGACACATATACTGA
Source organism: Scyliorhinus torazame (assembly GCF_047496885.1). Lineage (NCBI taxonomy): Eukaryota > Metazoa > Chordata > Chondrichthyes > Carcharhiniformes > Scyliorhinidae > Scyliorhinus > Scyliorhinus torazame. The sequence continues at coordinate 222,717,832 of NC_092719.1, forward strand.
CACACACAAACACACACACACACACTGATAAAAACTGATACACACTCTGACACAACACACTGACACAGAAACACACTGACACATACACACACTGACACACACACTGACACCCACACACTCACACACACTGATACACACATTGACACACACACACTGACACACACAAACTGACACACACACTGACACACACACACTAACACGCACTGTCACACAGACTGACACACACACACAATGACACACAGACTGACACACACGCTGTCGCACACGCACACTGACAAACACAAACACACACTGACACATTGACACGCACACACACTGACACATACACACACTGACGCAAACACACTGACACACACACTGATACACACACTTACATACACACACTGACACACACACACTAACAAACACACTGACACACAATCACTGGCACACACACACTGACACACACACGGAGACTCACACTGACACACACACACTGACACACACACACACTGACACACACGCACTGAAACACACACTGACATATGCACTGACAGAAACATGCACTGACACACACACACTGACACACACAATGACGCACACACTAACACGCACACTGTCACACACACTGACACACACACACTGCCACACACACTGACACACACACACTTAAATACACACTGACACACAGACTGACACACCCACTGGCACACAGACACTGACACACACACACTGACACACACACTGATACACACACTGAAACACACTGACACACACGGACTGCCACACCCACTGACAACCAGCGACTGACACACACACACACTGAAACACACACTGACACACACAATCACACAATCACAGACACACACACTGACACACACTCAGTGACACACGCACACTGACACACGCACTGAGACACAAACACAGACACACACATGAACACACACAAACTGACAAACCCACAATGACACACAGACAATGACACACCCACACTGACACACACACTGACACACACACACTGACACAAACGCACTGACACACTCACAGTGACACACAAACACACTGACACACACACACTGCCACCCAAAATGACACACTCACACTGACTGACACACACACTGACACACACGCACTGACACACAAACACTGACACACACACTGACACACATGCACTGACACACACACACACACTGACAAACACACTGACACACACGCACTGAAACACACACACAGACACACACACTGACACACACGCACTGACACACACACACTGACACACACACTGACACACACGCACTGATACACACACACACTGGCGCACACACTGACAGATCTATACTGACAAACACAACTGACACAAACACTGACACACACACACACTGACACACACACATTGACACACACAGACTGACACACACACACACACTTACACACACACTGACACACACATTGACACAAACACTGACACATACACTGACACACACTCAGTGACACACTCACTGATGCACACACACTGACACACACACTGAGACACAAACATTGACACGCCCACTGGCACACAGACACTGGCACACACTGACACACACTTACTGACACACACAACTGTCACATCCACTGACACACACACACTGACACACACACACTCTTACACACACAATGACACACACACACTGAAACACACTGAAACACACACTGACACACAGACTGACACACAGACTGACACACACACTGACACACACATACTGACACACACAACAGACACACACTGAAACGCACACCCTGACACACATGCACTGACACACACACAATAACACACACACTGACACATGCACTGACACAAAGACTGACACACCCTTTAACATACGCACACTGACACAGACACACACTGACACACACACACAGACGCACACACACTGACACACACACTGACACCCACACTGACATACTGACACGCACTGACACACACACTGACAAACACACTCTGACACACACACACTGACATACACAACTGACACACACTGATACACACACACTCACACACATGCACTGACACACACACAATGACACAGACATTAACACACACACTGACACACACACACACACTGACACACACACACTGACACACACACTGACACATACCCACTGACACACACACACTGATACACACATTGACACACAAACACTGACAAACATACTGACACTGACACACACATTGATACACACACTGACACACACACACTGAAACACACACTGACACACAGACTGACACACCCAATGGCACACAGACACTGACACACACACACTGAAACACACTGACACACACAGACTGACACAACCACTGACACCCAGAGACAGACACACACACACTGACAGACACACTAACACACACAATAGCACAAACACTGACACACACACTGACACAAACACAATGACACACACACTGACACATGCACTGACACACAGACTGACACACACCCTGTCACATACGCACACTGACACACACACCGACAAACACACACACTGACACACCCACACTGACACACACACTGACACACACATACTGACACACACAACTGACACACACACTGACACACACACTGACACACACACACTGATACACACACTGACACACACACTGACACACACATACTGACACACACAACAGACACACACAGAAACACACACACTGACACATGCACTGACACACAGACTGACACACACTGTCACATACACACACTGACACACACAATGACACAAACACTGACACACACATTGACACACATATACACACTGACAAACAGACAGACACACAGACTGACACACACGCTGTCACATACGCACACTGACACACACACACACACTGACACACACACACTGACACAAACACACAATAACGCAAACACACTGACACACACACTTACAGACACACACTGACATACACACAGACACACACGCTCTGACACACACACACACTGAAGCACACACACTCACACACACACAATGACACCCACAATGACACACACACAGTGACACACACACTGACACATGCACTGACAGACACACGCACTGACACACACACACTAAAACACACACTGACACACAAACACACTGAAAAACACACTGACACACATGCACTGACACACACACTGACACAGACACTGACACACACACTGACACACTCCCACTGACACACACACACTGATACACACACAGACAAACACACACACACTGACACACTGACACGCACACACACTGACACACACACACACTTACGCAAACACACTGACACACAAATACTGACACACACATACTGACACACACACTGTCACAAACACTGACACACACACTGACACACAGACTGACACACACGCTGTCACACACGCACACTGACACACACACACACACTGACGCACGTACACTCACACACACACAATGACACCCACAATGACACACACACACTAACACACACACACTGAAACACACACTGACACACAAACACGCTGACACAAACACTGACACACACACTGACAAACAATAACTGACACACTCACACTGACACTCACGCTCTGACACACACACATTGACACACTTGGCAGACATGCACTGACACACACACTGACACACACACACATTGAAACACACACACAGACACACAATAACTGACACACACACACACTGACACACACACTAACACACACGCACTGACACACACACTAACATACACATTGGCACACTCACTGACATACACACACACACTGACACACACGCACTGACACACACATACTGACACACACAACTGACACTAACAAACTGACACTGACACACACAGACACACACACACTGACACACACATACTGACACACAAAAACAGACACACACACTGACACACATACACTAATACGCACACTGTCACACACACTTACACACACACACTGACACACACACTGACACACAGGCTGACACACATGCTGTCACACACGCGCACTGACGCACACACAATGATACACACACTTACACACACACACTGGCACACACACTGACACACACACGCACACTGACACACACGCACTGACACACACCCTGACACATACATACTGACACACACAACTGACACACACTGACGCACACACACTGACACACACGCACTGTCAAACACACAATGACACACACATTGACACACGCACTGACACACACACTGACACACACACTGTTACATACACACACACACTGTCACACACATACTGACACACACAACTGACACACACTGACTCACACTCACTGACAGACACGCACTGACAAACACACAATGACACATATACTGACACACACAAACACACACACACACTGATAAACACTGATACACACTCTGACACAGACACACTGACACAGAAACACACTGACACATACACACACTGACACACACACTGACACACACACACTAACACGCACTGTCACACAGACTGACACACACACACAATGACACACAGACTGACACACAAGCTGTCGCACACGCACACTGACAAACACAAACACACACTGACACATTGACATGCACACACACTGACACATACACGCACTGACGCACACACACTGACACACACACTGATACACACACTTACATACACACACTGACACACACACTGACAAACACACTGACACACAATCACTGGCACACACACACTGACACACACACACACTGACACACATGCACTGAAACACACACTGACACATGCACTGACAGAAACATGCACTGACACACACACTGACACACACAATGACGCACACACTAACACGCACACTGTCACACACACTGACACACACACTGCCACACACACTAACACACACACATTTAAACACACACTGACACACAGACTGACACACCCACTGGCACACAGACACTGACACACACACACTGACCCACACACTGATACACACACTGAAACACACTGACACACACGGACTTCCACACCCACTGACACCCAGCGACTGACACACACACACTGAAACACACACTGACACACGCAATCACACAATCACAGACACACACACTGACACACACTCAGTGACACACGCACACTGACACACGCACTGAGACACAAACACAGACACACACATGAACACACACAAACTGACAAACCCACAATGACACACAGACAATGACACACCCACACTGACACACACACTGACACACACACACTGACACAAACGCACTGACACACTCACAGTGACACACAAACACACTGACACACACACTGACACCCAAAATGACACACACACACTGACTGACACACACACAGACACAGACGCACTGACACACAAACACTGACACACACACTGACACACATGCACTGACACACACACACTGACAAACACACTGACACACACGCACTGACACACACACACAGACACACACACTGACACACACGCACTGACACACACACACTGACACACACACTGACACACACACTGACACACACGCACTGATACACACACACACTGGCGCACACACTGACAGATCTATACTGACAAACACAACTGACACAAACACTGACACACACACACACTGACACACAGGCATTGACACACACAGTGACACAAACACTGACACACACTCAGTGACACACACTCACTGACGCACACACACTGACACACACACTGAGACACAAACATTGACACGCCCACTGGCACACAGACACTGGCACACACTGACACACACATACTTACACACACAACTGTCACATCCACTGACACACACACACTGACACACACACACTCTTACACACACACTGACACACACAATGACACAAAGACTGACTCACACACTGACACACACACACTGACACACAGACAGACACACAGACTGACATACACGCTGTCACACATGCACACTGACACACACACACACTGACACTCACACACACTGACACAAACACACAATAGCGCAAACACACTGAAACACACACTGACACACACATTTACAGACACACACTGACATACACACTGACACACATGCTCTTACACACACACACACTGAAGCACACACACTGACACACACACAGTGACACCCACAATGACACACACACAGTGACACACACACTGACACATGCACTGACAAACATACGCACTGACACACTCACACTGAAGCACACACTGACACACAAACACACTGAAATACACACTGACACACATGCACTGACACACACACTGACACACTCCCACTGACACACACACACTGATACACACACTGACAAACACACACACTGACACACTGACACGCACACATACTGACACACACATACTGACACACACACTAACACACACACTGTCACAAACACTGACACACACACTGACACACAGACTGACACACACGCTGTCACACACGCACACTGACACGCACACGTACACTGATACGCACACACACTGACACATACACACACTGACGCACACACAATGGCACACACACTGATACACACACTTACACACACACTGACACACATTCTGACACACACGCACTGACATACACACACACACTGACGCACGTACACTCACACACACACACTGACACCCACAATGACACACACACACTAACACACACACTGAAACACACACTGACACACAGACACGCTGACACAAACACTGACACACACGCACTGAAACACACACTCTGACACACGCACACTGACACACACACACTGACACTCAATAACTGACACACTCACACTGACACTCACGCTCTGACACACACACATTGACACACATTGGCAGACATGCACTGACAGACACACTGACACACACACACATTGACACACACACACTGACACACAATAACTGACACACACACGCACTGAAACACACACACTGACATTCACATTGGCACACACACACTGACATACACACACACACTGACGCACACGCACTGACACACACACAGACACACACACACTGACACACACATACGGACCACAAAAATAGACACACACACTGACACACACACACTAATACGCACACTGTCACGCACACTTACACACACACACACTGACACATACATACTGACACACACAACTGACACACACTGACACACACTCTGACACACACGCACTGACATACACACACACTGACACATGTACACTCACACACACACACTGACACCCACAATGTCACACACACACTAACACACACACTGAAACACACACTGACACACAAACACGCTGACACAAACTCTGACACACACGCACTGAAACACACACTCTGATACACGCACACTGACACACACACACTGACACACAATAACTGACACACTCACACTGACACTCACGCTCTGACACGCACTCATTGACACACATTGGCAGACATGCACTGACACACACACTGACACACACACACATTGACACACACACACTGACACACAATAACTGACACATACTGACACACACAGTGACACACACGCACTGACACACTCACACTGACATACACATTGGCACACACACACTGACATACACACACACACTGACACACACACACTGACACACACACAGACACACACACACTGACACACACATACTGACACACAAAAACTGACACACACACTGACACACACACACTAATACGCACACTGTCACACACACTTACACACACACACTGACACACACACTGACACACAGGCTGACACACATGCTGTCACACACGCACACTGACGCACACACACTGATACACACACTTACACACACACACTGGCACACACACGCACACTGACACACACGCACTGACACACACACTGACACATACATACTGACACACATAACTGACACACACTGACACACACACACTAACACACATGCACACACAATGACACACACACTGATACACGCACTGACACACCGACTGACACACACACTGGCGCACACACTGACACATCTATACTGACAAACACAACTGACACAAACACTGACACACACACACTGACACACACAATGATACAAAAGCTGACACACACAATGACACACAGTCCGTGACACACACACGTGCTGACACACTCACTGAAACACACACTGACACAATAACTGACAGACACACTGACACACACACTGACGCACACCCACTTACACTCACACTCTGACACATGCACTGACACACACACACACTGAGACACACACTGACACACACGCACTGACACACACACTGACACACACAATGACACACGCACACTGACACACACACACACTGACAAACACACACTCTGATACACACACACACTGACACACACGCACTGACACACACACACTGGCACACACACTGACACATCTATACTGACAAACACAACTGATACAAACACTGACACACACACACACTGACACACACAATGATACAAAAGCTGACCCACACAATGACACACACTCCGTGACACACACACGTGCTGACACACTCACTGAAACACACACAGACACACAATCACACTGGCACACAATAACTGACAAACACACTGACACACACACCGACACACACGCACTGACACACACACTGACACACACAATGACACACGCACACTGACACCCACACACACGCACTGACACACACTCACTGACACATACACACTGACCCACACACACTGACACACACCCTGACGCACACACACTGACACACACACAAACACTGACACACTCCCTGACACCCACAATGACACACACGCACTGACAGACCCACACTGACACACACACACTGGCACGTGCACTGACACACACACACTGACACACACACTGACACACACACGCACACACACTGACACACACGCACTTACACACACACACTGACACACACACTGACACACAAGCACTGGCACACACACTCTGACACACAGAAGCTGTGTCAGTGTGTGTGTGTCAGTGTGTGTGTCAGTGCGTGAGTGTCAGTGCGTGTGTCAGTTTGTTTGTGTGTCAGTTTGTGTTTCAGTGTGTGTGTCAGTGTGTGTTTGTCATTGTGGGTGTCAGTGTGTGTGTGTGCGTGTGTGTGCGTCAGTGTGTGTGTGTCACTGCGTGTGTGTCTGTGTGTGTGTCAGTGTGTTTGTGTGTAAGTGTGTATCAGTGTGTGTGTCAGTGTGTGTGCGTCAGTGTGTCACACAATCACACAATCACAGACTCACACACTGACACACACTGACACACCCACAATGACATACACACACTGACACACCCAAACTGACACACACACTGACACACACATACTGACACACACAACTGACACACACACTGACACATACACTGACACACACACACTGACACACAGTGAAACACAGACTGACACACAGACTGACAATCACGCTGTCACACATGCACACTGACACACACACACACACACACTGACACGCACACACACTGACGCATTCACACACTGACGCACACACACTGATACACACTTACAAACAAACACACTGACACACACACTGACACACACACACTGACACACACACACTGATGCGCACACACTCACACACACCCACTGACACCCACAATGACACACCCACACTGACACTGAAACACACACAGCCACACAAACAAACTGACACACGCACTGACACACACGCACTGACACACACACTGACACACACACACTGACACACCCACACTGGCACACAATAACTGACACACGCATACTGACTCACACGCACAGACACACCACACTGACACACACACTGGCAAACACGCACTAACACACACATTGACACACACACTCACTGACACACAATAAGTGACACACACACTGGCACACACACTGACAGACACACACTGACACACACACACGTACACACACGCTGATCCACACTGACACACACACACTGACACACACACTGACACACATACTGACACTGACACACACACTGACACGCACACTGACACACACAGTGACACTGACACACACACTGACACACACATACTGGCACACACAAACTGACACACACAAACTGACACACACACTGACGCACACTGACACATACACATTGACATACACACTGTCACACACACTGACCAACACACTGACACACACACACACTGGCACACACACTGAAACAAAAACAATGACACACACACTGACACCCAGACTGACACACACGCTGTCACATACGCACACTGACACACACACACTGACACACCCAAACTGACACACACACACTTACACACATACTGACACACACAACAGATACACACTGAAAGACACACACCGATACACATGCACTGACACACACACAATGACACACACACTGACACATGCACTGACACACTGACTGACACACACACTGTCACATACGCACACTGACACACACACACTCACTGACACACACACACAATGACACACACACACAGACGCACACACACTGATACACACACTGACACCCATACTGACATACTGACATGCACTGACACACACACTGACAAACACACACTCTGATACACACACACACTGACACACTCAACTGACACACACTGATACACACACACTGACACACATGCACTGACACACACACAATGACACAGACACTAACACACACACTGACAGACACACACTGACACATATACATTGAAACACACACTGACACACACACACACTGACACATGCACTGACACACACACACTGACACACACAAATGACACACACACTGACACACACACTGACACACACACACTGAAACACACTGAAACACACACTGACACACAGACTGGCACATACACTGACACACACATACTGACACACACAACAGACACACACTGAAACGCACACCCTGACACACATGCACTGACACACACACAATAACACACACTGACACATGCACTGACACACAGACTGACACACGCTGTCACATACGCACACTGACACAGACACACACTGACACACACACACAGACGCACACACACTGGCACACACACTGACACCCACACTGACATACTGACACGCACTGACACACACACACTGACATACACAACTGACACACACTGATGCACACACACTCACACACATGCACTGACACACACACAATGACACAGACACTAACACACACACTGACACACACACACACTGACACACACACACTGACACACACACTGGCACATACCCACTGACACACACACACTGATACACACATTGACACACAAACACTGACACACATACTGACACTGACACACACATTGATACACACACTGACACACACACACTGAAACACACAATGACACACAGACTGACACACCCAATGGCACACAGACACTGACACACACACACTGAACCACACTGACACACACAGACTGACACAACCACTGACACCCAGAGACTGACACACACACACTGACAGACACACTAACACACACAATGGCACAAACACTGACACACACACTGACACAAACACAATGACACACACACTGACACATGCACTGACACACAGACTGACACACACCCTGTCACATACGCACACTCACACACACACTGACAAACACACACACTGACACACCCACACTGACACACACACTGACACACACATACTGATACACACACTGACACACAGACTGACACACACACTGACACACACACATACTGACACACACAACAGACACACACAGAAACACACACACTGACCCATGCACTGACACACAGACTGACACACACTGTCACATACACACACTGACACACACACACCCACTGACACACACACACTGACACAAACACACAATAACGCAAACACACTGACACACACACACTGACACACACATTTTCAGACACACACTGACATACACACTGACACACACGCTCTGACACACACACACACTGAAGCACACGCACTCACACACACACAGTGACACCCACAATGAAACACACACAGTGACACACACACTGACATATGCACTGGCAGACACACGCACTGACACACACACACTAAAACACACACTGACACACAAACACACTGAAAAACACACTGACACACATGCACTGACACACACACTGACACAGACACTGACACACACACTGACACACTCCCACTGACACACACACACTGATACACACACTGACAAACACACACACACTGACACACTGACACGCACACACACTGACACACACACACACTTACGCAAACACACTGACACACACATACTGACACACACATACTGACACACACACTGTCACAAACACTGACACACACACTGACACACAGACTGACACACACGCTGTCACACACGCACACTGACACACACACACACACTGACACGCACACACACTGACACATACACACCCTGACGCACACACAATGACACACACACTGATACACACACTTACACACACACTGACATACACACACACACTGACGCATGTACACTCACACATACACACTGACACCCACAATGACACACACACACTAAGACACACACACTGAAACACACACTGACACACAAACACGCTGACACAAACACTGACACACACGCACTGAAACACACACTCTGACACACACACACTGACACACACACACTGACACACAATAACTGACACACTCACACTGACACTCACGCTCTGACACACACACATTGACACACATTGGCAGACATGCACTGACATACACACTGACACACACACACATTGACACACACACACTGACACACAATAACTGACACACACACACACTGACACACACACACACTGACACACACATACTGACACACACATACTGACACACACACTGTCACAAACACTGACACACACACTGACACACAGACTGACACACACGCTGTCACACACGCACACTGACACACACACACACACTGACACACACACATACTGCCACATACACACACAGACGCACACACAATGACACACACACTGATACACACACGTACATACACACTGACACACACGCACTGACACACACTCACACACACTGACGCACGCACACTCACACACACACACTGACGCTCACAATGACACACACACACTAACAGACACACTGTGAAACACACACTGACACACAAACACGCTGACACAAACACTGACACACACGCACTGAAACACACACTCTGACACACGCAAACTGACACACACACACTGACACACAATAACTGACACACTCACACTGAAACTCACGCTCTGACACACACACATTGCCACACTTTGACACACACACTGACACACACGCACTGACACACACCCACTGGCATACACATTGGCACACACACACTGACATACACACACACACTGACACACACGCACTGACACACACACTGACACACACATACTGACAAACACAACTGACACTAACACACTGACACTGACACACACAGACACACACACACTGACACACACATACTGACACACAAAAACAGACACACACACTGACACACACACACTAATACGCACAATGTCACACACAGTTACACACACACACTGACACACACACTGACACACAGACTGACACACATGCTGTCACACACGTGCACTGATGCACACACACTGATACACACACTTACACATACACACTGACACACAATAACTGACACGCACACCCTGACACACACACTGATACACACATACTAAAACACACACACTGGCACACACACTTACACACACATGCACACTGACACACACGCACTGACACACACACTGACACATACATACTGACACACACAACTGGCACACACTGACACACACACACTGACACACACGCACTGTCAAACACACAATGACACACACACTGACACACGCACTGACACACCGACTGACACACACACTGTCACATACACACACTGACACACACACTGTCACACACATACTGACACACACAACTGACACACACACACTGACACACACGCACTGAAACACACACTGACACATGCACTGACAGAAACATGCACTGACACACACACACTGACACCCACAATGACACACACACTAACACGCACACTGTCACACACACTGACACACACACACTGCCACACACATTGACACACACACACTGACACTGACACACACACTGACACACACACACTGACTCACACATACTGATACACACAGACTGACACACACACTGATACACACACTGGCACACACACACACTGACATACACAAACAATGACAAACACACTGACACACACACACTGAAACACACACTGGCACACAGACTAACACACCCACTGGCGCACAGACACTGACACACACACACTGAACCACACTGACACACACAGACTGACACAGCCACTGACACCCAGAGACTGACACACACACACTGACAGACACACTAACACACACAATGGCACAAACACTGACACACACACTGACACAAACACAATGACACACACACTGACACATGCACTGACACACAGACTGACACACACCCTGTCACATACGCACACTCACACACACACTGACAAACACACACACTGACACACCCACACTGACACACACACTGACACACACATACTGACACACACAACTGACACACACACTGACACACACACTGACACACACACACTGATACACACACTGACACACAGACTGACACACACACTGACACACACACATACTGACACACACAACAGACACACACAGAAACACACACACTGACCCATGCACTGACACACAGACTGACACACACTGTCACATACACACACTGACACACACACACCCACTGACACACACACACTGACACAAACACACAATAACGCAAACACACTGACACACACACACTGACACACACATTTACAGACACACACTGACATACACACTGACACACACGCTCTGACACACACACACACTGAAGCACACGCACTCACACACACACAGTGACACCCACAATGAAACACACACAGTGACACACACACTGACATATGCACTGGCAGACACACGCACTGACACACACACACTAAAACACACACTGACACACAAACACACTGAAAAACACACTGACACACATGCACTGACACACACACTGACACAGACACTGACACACACACTGACACACTCCCACTGACACACACACACTGATACACACACTGACAAACACACACACACTGACACACTGACACACTGACACGCACACACACTGACACACACACACACTTACGCAAACACACTGACACACACATACTGACACACACATACTGACACACACACTGTCACAAACACTGACACACACACTGACACACAGACTGACACACACGCTGTCACACACGCACACTGACACACACACACACACTGACACGCACACACACTGACACATACACACCCTGACGCACACACAATGACACACACACTGATACACACACTTACACACACACTGACATACACACACACACTGACGCATGTACACTCACACATACACACTGACACCCACAATGACACACACACACTAAGACACACACACTGAAACACACACTGACACACAAACACGCTGACACAAACACTGACACACACGCACTGAAACACACACTCTGACACACACACACTGACACACACACACTGACACACAATAACTGACACACTCACACTGACACTCACGCTCTGACACACACACATTGACACACATTGGCAGACATGCACTGACACACACACTGACACACACACACATTGACACACACACACTGACACACAATAACTGACACACACACACACTGACACACACACACACTGACACACACATACTGACACACACATACTGACACACACACTGTCACAAACACTGACACACACACTGACACACAGACTGACACACACGCTGTCACACACGCACACTGACACACACACACACACTGACACACACACATACTGCCACATACACACACAGACGCACACACAATGACACACACACTGATACACACACGTACATACACACTGACACACACGCACTGACACACACTCACACACACTGACGCACGCACACTCACACACACACACTGACGCTCACAATGACACACACACACTAACAGACACACTGTGAAACACACACTGACACACAAACACGCTGACACAAACACTGACACACACGCACTGAAACACACACTCTGACACACGCAAACTGACACACACACACTGACACACAATAACTGACACACTCACACTGAAACTCACGCTCTGACACACACACATTGCCACACTTTGACACACACACTGACACACACGCACTGACACACACCCACTGGCATACACATTGGCACACACACACTGACATACACACACACACTGACACACACGCACTGACACACACACTGACACACACATACTGACAAACACAACTGACACTAACACACTGACACTGACAC
Source organism: Scyliorhinus torazame (assembly GCF_047496885.1). Classification (NCBI taxonomy): domain Eukaryota; kingdom Metazoa; phylum Chordata; class Chondrichthyes; order Carcharhiniformes; family Scyliorhinidae; genus Scyliorhinus; species Scyliorhinus torazame. Next base: position 222,734,091 of record NC_092719.1, read on the forward strand.
ACACAGACACACACACACTGACACACACATACTGACACACAAAAACAGACACACACACTGACACACACACACTAATACGCACAATGTCACACACAGTTACACACACACACTGACACACACACTGACACACAGACTGACACACATGCTGTCACACACGTGCACTGATGCACACACACTGATACACACACTTACACATACACACTGACACACAATAACTGACACGCACACCCTGACACACACACTGATACACACATACTAAAACACACACACTGGCACACACACTTACACACACATGCACACTGACACACACGCACTGACACACACACTGACACATACATACTGACACACACAACTGGCACACACTGACACACACACACTGACACACACGCACTGTCAAACACACAATGACACACACACTGACACACGCACTGACACACCGACTGACACACACACTGTCACATACACACACTGACACACACACTGTCACACACATACTGACACACACAACTGACACACACACACTGACACACACGCACTGAAACACACACTGACACATGCACTGACAGAAACATGCACTGACACACACACACTGACACCCACAATGACACACACACTAACACGCACACTGTCACACACACTGACACACACACACTGCCACACACATTGACACACACACACTGACACTGACACACACACTGACACACACACACTGACACACACATACTGATACACACAGACTGACACACACACTGATACACACACTGGCACACACACACACTGACATACACAAACAATGACAAACACACTGACACACACACACTGAAACACACACTGGCACACAGACTAACACACCCACTGGCGCACAGACACTGACACACACACACTGACAGATACACACTGAAACACACACTGACACACAAACTGACACACACACAGACACACACACTGACACACACACTGAAACACACACTGACACATAAACACACTGAAATACACACTGACACACACACTGACACACACACACACTGACACACAATAACTGACACACACACACTAACACATAAACTGACACACATGCATTGACACACACACACTGACACACACAAATGACACACACACTGACACACACACTGACACACACACACTGAAACACACTGAAACACACACTGACACACAGACTGGCACACACACTGACACACACATACTGACACACACAACAGACACACACTGAAACGCACACCCTGACACACATGCACTGACACACACACAATAACACACACTGACACATGCACTGACACAAAGACTGACACACGCTGTCACATACGCACACTGACACAGACACACACTGACACACACACACAGACGCACACACACTGGCACACACACTGACACCCACACTGACATACTGACACGCACTGACACACACACACTGACATACACAACTGACACACACTGATGCACACACACTCACACACATGCACTGACACACACACAATGACACAGACACTAACACACACACTGACACACACACACACTGACACACACACACTGACACACACACTGGCACATACCCACTGACACACACACACTGATACACACATTGACACACAAACACTGACACACATACTGACACTGACACACACATTGATACACAAACTGACACACACACACTGAAACACACAATGACACACAGACTGACACACCCAATGGCACACAGACACTGACACACACACACTGAACCACACTGACACACACAGACTGACACAACCACTGACACCCAGAGACTGACACACACACACTGACAGACACACTAACACACACAATGGCACAAACACTGACACACACACTGACACAAACACAATGACACACACACTGACACATGCACTGACACACAGACTGACACACACCCTGTCACATACGCACACTCACACACACACTGACAAACACACACACTGACACACCCACACTGACACACACACTGACACACACATACTGACACACACAACTGACACACACACTGACACACACACTGACACACACACTGATACACACACTGACACACAGACTGACACACACACTGACACACACACATACTGACACACACAACAGACACACACAGAAACACACACACTGACACATGCACTGACACACAGACTGACACACACTGTCACATACACACACTGACACACACACACCCACTGACACACACACACTGACACAAACACACAATAACGCAAACACACTGACACACATACACTGACACACACATTTACAGACACACACTGACATACACACTGACACACACGCTCTGACACACACACACACTGAAGCACACGCACTCACACACTCACAGTGACACCCACAATGAAACACACACAGTGACACACACACTGACATATGCACTGGCAGACACACGCACTGACACACACACACTAAAACACACACTGAGACACAAAGACACTGAAAAACACACTGACACACATGCACTGACACACACACTGACACAGACACTGACACACATACTGACACACTCCCACTGACACACACACACTGATACACACACTGACAAACACACACACACTGACACACTGACACGCACACACACTGACACACACACACACTTACGCAAACACACTGACACACACATACTGACACACACATACTGACACACACACTGTCACAAACACTGACACACACACTGACACACAGACTGACACACACGCTGTCACACACGCACACTGACACACACACACACACACTGACACGCACACACACTGACACATACACACCCTGACGCACACACAATTACACACACACTGATACACACACTTACACACACACTGACGCATGTACACTCACACAAACACACTGACACCCACAATGACACACACACACTAAGACACACACACTGAAACACACACTGACACACAAACACGCTGACACAAACACTGACACACACGCACTGAATCACACACTCTGACACACGCACACTGACACACACACACTGACACACAATAACTGACACACTCACACTGACACTCACGCTCTGACACACACACATTGACACACATTGGCAGACATGCACTGACACACACACTGACACACACACACATTGACACACACACACTGACACACAATAACTGACACACACACACACTGACACACACACACACTGACACACACATACTGACACACACATACTGACACACAAACTGTCACAAACACTGACACACACACTGACACACAGACTGACACACACGCTGTCACACACGCACACTGACACACACACACACACTGACACACACACATACTGCCACATACACACACTGACGCACACACAATGACACTCACACTGATACACACACGTACATACACACTGACACACACGCACTGACACACACTCACACACACTGACGCACGCACACTCACACACACACACTGACGCTCACAATGACACACACACACTAACAGACACACTGTGAAACACACACTGACACACAAACATGCTGACACAAACACTGACACACACGCACTGAAACACACACTCTGACACACGCAAACTGACACACACACACTGACACACAATAACTGACACACTCACACTGAAACTCACGCTCTGACACACACACATTGCCACACTTTGACACACACACACTGACACACACGCACTGACACACACCCACTGGCATACACATTGGCACACACACACTGACATACACACACACACTGACACACACGCACTGACACACACACTGACACACACATACTGACAAACACAACTGACACTAACACACTGACACTGACACACACAGACACACACACACTGACACACACATACTGACACACAAAAACAGACACACGCACTGACACACACACACTAATACGCACAATGTCACACACACTTACACACACACACTGACACACACACTGACACACAGACTGACACACATGCTGTCACACACGTGCACTGATGCACACACACTGATACACACACTTACACATACACACTGACAAACAATAACTGACACGCACACCCTGACACACACACTGATACACACATACTAAAACACACACACTGGCACACACACTTACACACACATGCACACTGACACACACGCACTGACACACACACTGACACATACATACTGACACACACAACTGGCACACACTGACACACACACACTGACACACACGCACTGTCAAACACACAATGACACACACACTGACACACGCACTGACACACCGACTGACACACACACTGTCACATACACACACTGACACACACACTGTCACGCACATACTGACACACACAACTGACACACACACACTGACACACACGCACTGAAACACACACTGACACATGCACTGACAGAAACATGCACTGACACACACACACTGACACCCACAATGACACACACACTAACACGCACACTGTCACACACACTGACACACACACACTGCCACACACACTGACACACACACACTTAAACACACACTGATACACACACTGAAACACACTGACACACACAGACTGCCACACCCACTGACACCCAGCGACTGACACACACACACTGAAACACACACTGACACACACACACTGAAACGTGCACTGACACACACACACTGACACACAGGTGGACACACGCGCACTGACACACCCACACTGACACCCACACTGACACATACATACTGACACACACAACTGACACACACACTGACACACACAGGCACACACACACACTGAAAAACACTGATACACACTCTGACACACACACACTGATGCACACACACTCACACACAAACACTGACACACACAATGACACACGCACACTGTCACACACACCGGCACATGCACTGACAGACACACGCACTGACACACACTGAAACACACGCTGACACACAAACACACTGACACACACACACAATGACACACAATAACTGACACACACTCACTGACACACACACTGACATACACAGTGACACACACACAGTGACACACACTGGCACACTCCCACACTGACACAGACAACTTACACACACTCACACACGCACATTGACACACACACACTGACACATACATACTGACACACACAACTGACACACACTGACACACACACTGACACACACGCACTGTCAAACACACAATGACACACACACTGACACACACTGGCACACCGACTGACACACACGCTGTCACATACGCACACTGACACACACACACACACACTGACACACACACACACTGACACACACACACAGACGCACACACCCTGACACACACATTGACACCCACACTGACATACTGACACGCACTGACACACACACTGACAAACACACTCTGACACACACACACACAGTGACACACACAACTGACACACACTGACACACACACACACTGAGACACACACACTGACACACGCACTGACACATACCCACTGACACACACACATCGATACAAACACTGACACACACACACTGAAACACACTGACACACACACACTGACACACACATACTGACACACACATACTGACACACAATAACTGACACACACACACTGACACACACACTGACACACACGCACTGACACACACTCACTGACACACACACTGGCACACACGCACTGACACACACACACTGACACACAATAACTGACACACACACTGACACACACACTGACACACACGCACTGATACACACACACTGACACACACACTGGCACACACACTGACGCACACACAGTGACACACACACTGACACATGCACTGACAGACACACACACACACTGAAAAACACACTGACACACACACACTGACACACACACTGACACACACACAGTGACACACACACACACTGACACCCACACACTGACACACACACTGACACATGCACTGAAAGACACACGCACTGCCACACACACACTGACACACACACACTGACACACACACCGAGAGACTGACACGCACACACACTGACACATACACACATTGATGCACACACTCACTGATGCACACACAATCACAAACACACTGACACCCACAGTGACACACACACACTGACACACACACTGACACATGCACTGACAGACACACACACACTGAAAACACACTGACACACACACACACTGACAAACACTGATACACGCTCTGACACATAGAAACTGACACACACACACTGACACACAGACACACTGAAACAGACACTGACACACACCCACTGACACACACTGATACACACATTGCCACACACACACTGACACTGTGACACACACACAAACACATGCACTGACACACACACACTGACACACACACTGACACACATACTCTAACACGCACACTGACACACACACACACACACAAACACTGACACAAACACACACACTGACACACACACACTGACACACCCTGATACACACATTGGAACACACACACTGACACACATACTGAAACTGACACACACACTGACACACACACTGACACTGACACACTTACACTGACACACACACTGACACACACACACTGACACACACATACTGACACACACAAACTGACACACACACTGATACACACACTGACACACACACACTGACACACACACACATTGACACACACACTGACACACACAATGACACAAACACTGATACACACTCAGTGCCACACACTCACAGACACACGCACACTGACACACCCAGAGGCACACAAACACTGACACACACACTGAAACACACACACTCTCTCGAACACTGACACACACTCTGACACATGCGCACTGACACACACTGACACACACAATGACACACACGCTGACATACATTTACTGACACACACACAATGACAGACACTGACAAACACACTGACACACACACACTGACACACACACTGACACACACACTGACACACACCCACTGACACAGGCACACTGATACACACATTGACACACACACACTGACACAAATACTGACACTGACACACACACTGACACACACACTGACACTGACACACACACTGACACACACACACTGACACACACATACTGATACACACGGACTGACACACACACTGATACACACTGGCACACACACACACTGACACACACAAACACTGACAAACACACTGACACACAAACACTGAAACACACACTGGCACACAGACCGACACTCCCACTGGCGCACAGACACTTACACACACACACTGACAGATACACACTGAAACACACACTGAAGCACACAATGACTCAAACACTGACACACACACTGACACACACACTGACACACAGTCAGTGACACATACTCACTGACATGCACATTGACACACACACTGACAATCACAAATTGACACACACACACGGATACACACACACTGACACACCCACAATGACATACACACACTGACACACACACAGACACAAGCACTGACACATACACACTGACACACACACTGACACACACATACTGTCACACACAACTGACACACACACACTGACCCACACACTGACACACACACACTGACAAACACTGACACACACTCTGACACATTCGCACTGACAAACACACACTGACACACACTGAAACACACAATGACACAGAGACTGACACACACGCTGTCACACACGCACACTGACACGCACACACACTGACACACACATACAATGACGCACACACACTGACACACACACTGACACACACACATACACACACACACTGACACACACACTGACACACACACTTACACACATGCACTGACACACACACTGACACACACGCACTGGCACACACACACACACTGACGCACACACACATTGTCACCCACAATGACACACTCACACTGACACACACACTGACACGTGCACTGACAGACACTGAAACACACACTGCCTCACACACACACTGAAACACACACTGACACACACGCTGACACACACTGACACACAAACACACTGAAACACACACTGACACACAAACTGACACACACACAGACACACACACTGACACACACACTGAAACACACACTGACACATAAACACACTGAAATACACACTGACACACACACTGACACACATTCACACTGACACACAATAACTGACACACACACACTAACACATAAACTGACACACACATACTGACACACACACTGACACACACACTGAAACACACACTGATACACCAACTGGCACACAGACACTGACACACGCTTACACACACAGAATGACACACACGCGGATACTGACACACTTACACTGACACACACACTGACACACACACACTGACACACACATACTGACACACACAAACTGACACACACACAGATACACACACTGACACACACACACTGACACACACACTGACACAGACATACTGACACACGCACACTGACACACCCACAGGCACACAGACACTGACACACACTGACACACACATACTGACACACACAACTAACACACACACTGACACACAAACACTGACACACACACTGAAACACACACACACTGGCACACACTGACACACACTCTGACACATGCGCACTGACGCACACACACTGACACACACTGACACACACTGACACACACACTGACACACAGACTGCCACACACGCTGACATACATTCACTGACACACACACAATGACAGACACTGACACACACACTGACACACACACACTGACACACACACTGACACACACACTGACAAACACCCAATGACACACACACACTGAAACACACATTGACACACACACACTGACACTGACACACACACTGACACACACACACTGACACACACATACTGATACACACAGACTGACACACACACTGATACACACACTGGCACACACACACACTGACATACACAAACAATGACAAACACACTGACACACACACACTGAAACACACACTGGCACACAGACTAACACACCCACTGGCGCACAGACACTGACACACACACACTGACAGATACACACTGAAACACACACTGACACACAAACTGACACACACACAGACACACACACTGACACACACACTGAAACACACACTGACACATAAACACACTGAAATACACACTGACACACACACTGACACACACACACACTGACACACAATAACTGACACACACACACTAACACATAAACTGACACACATGCATTGACACACACATGCTGACACACACAGTGTCACACACACACTGACACACACACTGACACACACACACCGACACACACGCACTGACACACAGACACTGACACACACACAATGACACACAGACTGACATACACTGACACACAGACTGACACACACGCTGTCACATACGCACACTGACACACACACACACACACTGACGCACACACACTGACATACTGACACACACTGACACACACACACTGACACACACACACCGACACACACATACTGACTTGCACAAACTGACACGCACACTGACACACACTCACTGACACACGCATACTGATACACACAATCTGACACACACACTGACACACACACACAGTGACGCACACTGACACACACTAATACACACATTGACACACACACACTGACACACATACTTACACTGACACACACACACACACTGACACACACATATTGACACACACAAACTGACACACACACAGATACACACACTGACACACACATACTGACACACACACATACTGACACACACACTGACACACACACTGAAACACACACTGACACACCCACTGGCACACAGACACTGACACACGCTTACACACACAGAATGACACACACGCTGACACTGACACACTTACACTGACACACACACTGACACACACACACTGACACACACATACTGACACACACAAACTGACACACACAGATACACACACTGACACACACACACTGACACACACACTGACACAGACATACTGACACACGCACACTGACACACCCACAGGCACACAGACACTGACACACACTGACACACACATACTGACACACACAACTAACACACACACTGACACACAAACACTGACACACACACTGAAACACATACACACTGGCACACACTGACACACACTCTGACACATGCGCACTGACGCACACACACTGACACACACTGACACACACTGACACACACTGACACACACACTGACACACAGACTGCCACACACGCTGACATACATTCACTGACACACACACAATGACAGACACTGACACACACACACTGACACACACACTGACACACACACTGACACACACCCAATGACACACACACACTGAAACACACATTGACACACACACACTGACACACACACTGACACTGACACACACTGACACACACATACTGATACACACAGACTGACACACACACTGATACACACACTGGCACACACGCACTGACATACACAAACACTGACAAACACACTGACACACACACACTGAAACACACACTGGCACACAGACCGACACACCCACTGGCGCACAGACACTGACACACACACACTGACAGATACACACTGAAACATACACTGAAGCGAAGCACACAATGACACAAATACTGACACACACTCTGACACACACACTGACACACATTCAGTGACACACACTCACTGACATGCACATTGACACACACACTGACACTCACAAATTGACACACACACACGGAGACACACACACTGACACACCCACAATGACACACACACACTGACACACACACTGACACATGCACTGACACACACACACTGACACACACACTGACACACACATACTGTCACACACAACTGACACACAAACACTGACCCACACACTGACACACACACACTGACAAACACTGACGCACACTCTGACACATGCGCACTGACAAACACACACTGACACACACGGAAACACACACTGACACACAGACTGACACACAGACTGACACACACGCTGTCACACACGCACACTGACACACACACACACACTGACACGCTGACACGCACACACACTGACACACACACACAATGACGCACACACACTGACACACACACTGACACACACACACTGACACATACACTGACACACACACTGACACACATGCACTGACACACACACTGACACACACACACTGACACACACATATTGACACACACAAACTGACACACACACAGATACACACACTGACACACACATACTGACACACACACATACTGACACACACACTGACACACACACTGAAACACACACTGACACACCCACTGGCACACAGACACTGACACACGCTTACACACACAGAATGACACACACGCTGACACTGACACACTTACACTGACACACACACTGACACACACACACTGACACACACATACTGACACACACAAACTGACACACACAGATACACACACTGACACACACACACTGACACACACACTGACACAGACATACTGACACACGCACACTGACACACCCACAGGCACACAGACACTGACACACACTGACACACACATACTGACACACACAACTAACACACACACTGACACACAAACACTGACACACACACTGAAACACATACACACTGGCACACACTGACACACACTCTGACACATGCGCACTGACGCACACACACTGACACACACTGACACACACTGACACACACACTGACACACAGACTGCCACACACGCTGACATACATTCACTGACACACACACAATGACAGACACTGACACACACACACTGACACACACACTGACACACACACTGACACACACCCAATGACACACACACACTGAAACACACATTGACACACACACACTGACACACACACTGACACTGACACACACACTGACAGACACACACTGACACACACATACTGATACACACAGACTGACACACACACTGATACACACACTGGCACACACACACTGACATACACAAACACTGACAAACACACTGACACACACACACTGAAACACACACTGGCACACAGACCGACACACCCACTGGCGCACAGACACTGACACACACACACTGACAGATACACACTGAAACATACACTGAAGCGAAGCACACAATGACACAAATACTGACACACACTCTGACACACACACTGACACACAGTCAGTGACACACACTCACTGACATGCACATTGACACACACACTGACACTCACAAATTGACACACACACACGGAGACACACACACTGACACACCCACAATGACACACACACACTGACACACACACTGACACATGCACTGACACACACACACTGACACACACACTGACACACACATACTGTCACACACAACTGACACACAAACACTGACCCACACACTGACACACACACACTGACAAACACTGACGCACACTCTGACACATGCGCACTGACAAACACACACTGACACACACGGAAACACACACTGACACACAGACTGACACACAGACTGACACACACGCTGTCACACACGCACACTGACACACACACACACACTGACACGCTGACACGCACACACACTGACACACACACACAATGACGCACACACACTGACACACACACTGACACACACACACTGACACATACACTGACACACACACTGACACACATGCACTGACACACACACTGACACACACGCACTGGCACACACACACACACTGACGCACACACACACTGTCACCCACAATGACACACTCACACTGACACACACACTGACACATGCACTGACAGACACACGTACTGACACACACACACACACACTGAAACACACACTGACTCACACACACACTGAAACACACACTGACACACACGCTGACACACACACTGACACACAAACACACTGAAACACACACTGACACACAAACTGACACACACACAGACACTCACACTGACACACACACTGAAACACACACTGACACACAAACTCACTGAAATACACACTGACACACACACTGACACACAATAACTGACACACACACACTAACACATAAACTGACACACACGCATTGACACACACATGTTGACACACACAGTGGCACACACACACTGACGTACACACTGACACACACACACCGACACACACGCACTGACACACAGACACTGACACACACACAATGACACACAGACTGACACGCACTATCACACAGACTGACACACACGCTGTCACATACGCACACTGACACACACACACACTTACACACACACACACTAACACACACACACTGGCACACACACTGACATACTGACACACACTGACACACACACACTGACACACACACACTGACACACACATACTGACTTGCACAAACTGACACACACACACTGATACACACATTGACACACACACACTGACACACATACTGACACTGACACACACACTGACACACACACAAACACACACACTGACACTGACACACACACAGACACACACTCTGACACACACACACTGACACACACATACTGATATACACAATCTGACACACACACTGACACACACTGACACACCCTAATACACACATTGACACACACACATTGGCACACATACTGACACTGACACACACACTGACACTGACACACTTACACTGACACACACACTGACACACACACACTGACACACACATACTGACACACACAAACTGACACACACACAGATACACACACTGACACACACATACTGACACACACACATACTGACACACACACTCACACACACACTGAAACACAGACTGACACACCCACTGGCACACAGACACTGACACACGCTTACACACACAGAATGACACACACGCTGACACTGACACACATACACTGACACACACACTGACACACACACTGACACACACTCAGTGACACACACTCACAGACACACGCACACTGACACACACACTGAGACACAAACACTGACACACCCACCGGCACACAGATACTGACACACACTGACACACACATACTGACACACACAACTGACAAACACACTGACACACAAACACTGACAGACACACTGACACACACACACTGACAAACACTGACACACAGTCTGTCACACAGACTGACACACAGACTGACACACACGCTGTCACTCACACACTGACAAACACTGACACACACTCTGACACATGCGCACTGACACACACAAACTGACACACACTGACACACAGACTGTCACACAGACTGACACACAGACTGACACACACGCTGTCACACACTCACACTGACACACACACACACACACTGACACGCACACACATAGACACACACAGATTCACACAGACTGACACACACACTTACACACACACACTGACACAGACACACACACACACTGACACACATGCACTGACACACACGCTGTCACACACGCACACTGACACACACACACACACTGACACGCTGACACGCACACACACTGACACACACACACTGACACACATACTTACACTGACACACACACTGACACTGACACACTTATACTGACACACACACTGACACACACACACTGACACACACATATTGACACACACAAACTGACACACACACAGATACACACACTGACACACACATACTGACACACACACATACTGACACACACACTGACACACACACTGAAACACACACTGACACACCCACTGGCACACAGACACTGACACACGCTTACACACACAGAATGACACACACGCTGACACTGACACACTTACACTGACACACACACTGACACACACACACTGACACACACATACTGACACACACAAACTGACACACACAGATACACACACTGACACACACACACTGACACACACACTGACACAGACATACTGACACACGCACACTGACACACCCACAGGCACACAGACACTGACACACACTGACACACACATACTGACACACACAACTAACACACACACTGACACACAAACACTGACACACACACTGAAACACATACACACTGGCACACACTGACACACACTCTGACACATGCGCACTGACGCACACACACTGACACACACTGACACACACACTGACACACAGACTGCCACACACGCTGACATACATTCACTGACACACACACAATGACAGACACTGACACACACACACTGACACACACACTGACACACACACTGACACACACCCAATGACACACACACACTGAAACACACATTGACACACACACACTGACACACACACTGACACTGACACACACACTGACAGACACACACTGACACACACATACTGATACACACAGACTGACACACACACTGATACACACACTGACATACACAAACACTGACAAACACACTGACACACACACACTGAAACACACACTGGCACACAGACCGACACACCCACTGGCGCACAGACACTGACACACACACACTGACAGATACACACTGAAACATACACTGAAGCGAAGCACACAATGACACAAATACTGACACACACTCTGACACACACACTGACACACAGTCAGTGACACACACTCACTGACATGCACATTGACACACACACTGACACTCACAAATTGACACACACACACGGAGACACACACACTGACACACCCACAATGACACACACACACTGACACACACACTGACACATGCACTGACACACACACACTGACACACACACTGACACACACATACTGTCACACACAACTGACACACAAACACTGACCCACACACTGACACACACACACTGACAAACACTGACGCACACTCTGACACATGCGCACTGACAAACACACACTGACACACACGGAAACACACACTGACACACAGACTGACACACAGACTGACACACACGCTGTCACACACGCACACTGACACACACACACAATGACGCACACACACTGACACACACACTGACACACACACACTGACACACACACTGACACACACACTGACACACATGCACTGACACATACACTGACACACACGCACTGGCACACACACACACACTGACGCACACACACACTGTCACCCACAATGACACACTCACACTGACACACACACTGACACATGCACTGACAGACACACGCACTGACACACACACACACACACTGAAACACACACTGACTCACACACACACTGAAACACACACTGACACACACGCTGACACACACACTGACACACAAACACACTGAAACACACACTGACACACAACTGACACACACACAGACACATACACTGACACACACACTGAAACACACACTGACACACAAACTCACTGAAATACACACTGACACACACACTGACACACAATAACTGACACACACACACTAACACATAAACTGACACACACGCATTGACACACACATGTTGACACACACAGTGGCACACACACACTGACACACACACTGACACACACACACCGACACACACGCACTGACACACAGACACTGACACACACACAATGACACACAGACTGACACGCACTGACACACAGACTGACACACACGCTGTCACATACGCACACTGACACACACACACACTTACACACACACACACTAACACACACACACTGGCACACACACTGACATACTGACACACACTGACACACACACACTGACACACACACACTGACACACACATACTGACTTGCACAAACTGACACACACACACTTATACACACATTGACACACACACACTGACACACATACTGACACTGACACACACACTGACACACACACAAACACACACACTGACACTGACACACACACAGACATACACTCTGACACACACACACTGACACACACATACTGATATACACAAACTGACACGCACACTGACACACAGTCACTGACACACACATACTGATACACACAATCTGACACACACACTGACACACACACACACTGACACACACTGACACACCCTAATACACACATTGACACACACACATTGACACACATACTGACACACACACTGACACTGACACACTTACACTGACACACACACTGCCACACACACACTGACACACACATACTGACACACACAAACTGACACACACACAGATACACACACTGACACACACATACTGACACACACACATACTGACACACACACTCACACACACACTGAAACACACACTGACACACCCACTGGCACACAGACACTGACACACGCTTACACACACAGAATGACACACACGCTGACACTGACACACATACACTGACACACACACTGACACACACACTGACACACACTCAGTGACACACACTCACAGACACACGCACACTGACACACACACTGAGACACAAACACTGACACACCCACCGGCACACAGATACTGACACACACTGACACACACATACTGACACACACAACTGACAAACACACTGACACACAAACACTGACAGACACACTGACACACACACACTGACAAACACTGACACACAGTCTGTCACTCAGACTGACACACAGACTGACACACACGCTGTCACACACACACTGACAAACACTGACACACACTTTGACACATGCGCACTGACACACACAAACTGACACACACTGACACACAGACTGTCACACAGACTGACACACAGACTGACACACACGCTGTCACACACTCACACTGACACACACACACACACACTGACACGCACACACATAGACACACACAGATTCACACACACTGACACACACACTTACACACACACACTGACACAGACACACACACACACTGACACACATGCACTGACACACACGCTGTCACACACGCACACTGACACACACACACACACTGACACGCTGACACGCACACACACTGACACACACACACAATGATGCACACACACTGACACACACACACTGACACACACACACTGACATACTGACACACACTGACACACACACACACTGACACACACAACTGACACACACTGACACACACACACTGACATACACGCACTGACATACACAATGACACAGACACTGACACACACACTGACAGACACACACTGACACACATACACTGACACACACACTGACACACACACACTGACACATACACTGTCACACAAACTGACACACACACTGACACACACACTGACACACACACTGACACACACACACCGATACACACACACTGACATACACGCACTGACACACACACAATGACACAGACACAGAAACACACACTGACAGACACACACTGACACACATACACTGACACACACACTGACACGCACACTGACACACACACACCGACACACTCACTGTCACACACACTGACACAAACACAGACTGACACACACACACTGACACACATACTGACACTGACACACACACTGACACACACACAAACACACACATTGACACTGACACACACACAGGCACACACTCTGATACACACACACTGACACATACATACTGACACACACAAACTGACACACACGCAGACACACACTCACTGACACACACATACTGATACACACAAACTAAAACACACACTGATACACACACTGACACACACACACACTGACACACACACACTGACACACACAAACTGAAACACACACTGACACACAGACTGACACACACAATGACACAAACACTGACACACACTGACACACACAATGACACAATCACTGAGACACACTGACACACACGCAGTGACACACACTCACTAACACACGCACATTGAGAGACACACTGAGACACAAAAACTGACACACACACTGACACACACACACGGACACACACAGACTAGCACCCAAGAACTGACACACCCACACTGACATACACACTGACACACACATACTGACACACACAACTGACACACACACTAACACACCCACACTGACACACACACGCACACTGACAAACACTGACACATGCTCTGACACATCGAAACAGACACACACACACTGACACACAGACACACTGAAACAGACACTGATACACACCCACTGACAGACACTGATACACACATTGCCACACACACACTGACACTGACACACTGACACACACACACTGACACATGCACTGACACACACACACTGACACACACACTGTCACACACACTGACACACACAATCACTGACACAAACACACACTGACACACACACTTTGACACACATACTGATACACACATTGACACACACACACACACTGACACACACACTGGCACACAGACCGACACACCCACTTGCGCACAGACACTGACACACACACTGACAGATACACACTGAAACACACACTGATGCACACAATGTCACAAACACTGACACACACACTGACACACACACTGACACACAGTCAGTGACACACACTCACTGACATGCACACTGACACACACACTGAGACACAAACACTGACACACACACTGACACACACACATTGACACACACACACGGAGACACACACATTGACACACCAACAATGACACACACACACTGACACCCACACTGACACATGCACTGACACACTCACGCTGACACACAGACTGACACACATGCACTTTCACACCCACACTGGCACACACACTGACACACACATACTGACACACACAACTGACACACAAACACTGTCCCACACACTGACACACACACTAACAAACACTGACACACACTCTGACACATGCGCACTGACACACACACACTGACATACACTGACACACAGGCTGACACATAGACTGACACAGAGACTGACACACACGCTGTCACACACGCCCACTGACACACACAGACACTGACACACTGACACGCACACACACTGATACACACACACAATGACGCACACACTGACACACACACATGCACACACACACTGACAAATACACTGACACACACGCACTGACACACACACTGACACACACGCACTGGCACACACACACACACTGACGCACACACACACTGTCACCCACAATGACACACTCACACTGACACACACACTGACACATGCACTGACAGACACACGCACTGACACACACACACACACACTGAAACACACACTGACTCACACACACACTGAAACACACACTGACACACACATTGACATACACACTGACACACAAACACACTGAAACACACACTGACACACAAACTGACACACACACAGACTCACGCACTGACACACACACTGAAACACACACTGACACAGAAAACACACTGAAACACACACTGACACACACACTGACTCACAATAACTGACACACACACACTAACACACACACTGACACACACGCGTTGACAAACACATGCTGATACACGCAGTGGCATACACACACTGGCACACACACTGGCACACACGCACTGACACACAGACACTGACACACACACAATGAGACACAGTCTGACACACACTGACACACAGACTGACACACACGCTGTCACATATGCACACTGACACACACACACACTGACACACACACATACACTGACGCGCGCACACCGACACACACACTGACATACTGACACACACGGACACACACACACTGACACACATACTGACACACACACACTGACACACACACTGACACACACTCACTGACACACACATACTGATACACACAAACTGACACAGACACTAATACACACACTGACACACACACACACTGACACACACACACTGACACACACAAACTGAAACACACACTGACACACAGACTGACACACCCACTGGTGCACAGACTCACACACACTGACACATACACACTGAAACACACACTGACACACACAATGACACAAACACTGACACACACACTGACAAACACAATGACACACACTCACTGTCACACGCACATTGACAGACACAGTGAGACACAAAAACTGACACACACACTGACACACACACATTGACACACAGACAGGGACACACACAGATGGACACACACACACTGACACACCCACACTGACACACACGCTGACACACACATATTGACACACACAACTGACACACGCACTGACACACACACACTGTCACACACACACACTGACAAACACTGACACAAGTTCTGACACATAGACACTGACACACACACACTGACACACACTGACACACACACTGACACACACACTGACACACACGCACGGACACACACTGATACACACATTGACACACACACACTGACACTGACACACTGACACTGACACACACACACACTGACACATGCACTGACACACACACACACTAACACGCACACTGTCACACACACTGACACACACAAACACTGACACAAAAACACCCACTGACACACACACTGACACACAAACACTGACACACCCTAAAACACACATTGACACACACAGACTGACACACATACTGACGCTGACACACACACTGACACTGATACACTTACACTGACACACACACTGACACACACACACTGACACACACATACTGACACACACAAACTGACGCACACACAGATACACACACTGACACACACACACTGACACACACACATGCTGACACACACACTGACATACACACTGAAACACACACTGACACACCCACTGGCACACTGACACACGCTTACACACACAGAATGACACACACACTGACACACACACTGACACACACTCAATGACACAAACACTGACACACACACTGATACACACTCAGTGACACACACTCACAGACACACGCACACTGACACACACACTGAGACACAAACACTGACACACCCACCGGCACACAGACCTGACACACACTGACACACACATACTGACACACACAACTGACAAACACACTGACACACATACACTGACACACACACTGACACACACACACTGACAAACACTGACACACACTCTGACACATGTGCACTGACACACACAAACTGACACAGACTGACACACACACTGTCACACAGACTGACACACAGACTGACACACACACTGTCACACACTCACACTGACACACACTACACACACACTGACACACTGACACGCACACTCACAGACACACACAGACGCACACACACTGACACACACACTGACACACACACTTACACACACACACTGACTCACATGGACTGACACACACACTGACTGACCAGCACTGACACACACACACACTGACGCACACACACATACACACACTGACACCCACAATGACACACATACACTGACACATACACTGAAACATGCACTGACACACACTTACACACACACACTGACACACACACTGACACACATGCACTAACACAACGCTGTCACACACGCACACTGACACACACACACACACTGACACGCTGACATGCACACACACTGACACACACACACAATGACGCACACACACTGACACACACACACTGACACACACACACTGACATACTGACACACACTGACACACACTCACACACACTGACACACACACACACTGACACACACAACTGACACACACTGACACACACACACTGTCATACACGCACTGACACACACATTGACACAGACACTGACACACACACTGACCGACACACACTGACACACATACACTGACACACACACTGACACACACACTGACACACACTGACACACACACTGTCACACAAACTGTCACACACACTGAACACACCCACTGACACCCACCCACCGATACACACACACTGACATACACGCACTGACACACACACAATGACACAGACACAGAAACACACACTGACACGCACACTGACACACACACACTGACACACCCGCTGTCACACACACTGACACAAACACACACTGACACACACACACACTGATACACACATTGACACACACACACTGACACACATACTGACAGTGACAGACACACTGACACACACACAAACACACACACTGACACTGACACACACACAGGCACACACTCTGACACACACACACTGACACACACATACTGACACACACGCAGACACACACTCACTGACACACACATACTGATACACACTAACTAATACACACACTGATACACACACTGACACACACACACACTGACACACGCACACTGACGCACACAAACTGAAACACACACTGACACACAGACTGACACACCCACTGGTGCACAGATTCACACACACTGACACATACACACTGAAACACACACTGACGCACACAATGACACAAACACTGACACACACTGACACACACAATGACACAATAACTGACACACACTGACACACACACAGTGACACGCATTCACTAACACACGCATGTTGAGAGACACACTGTGACACAAAAACGTACACACACACTGACACACACACATTGACACACACACACGGACACACACAGACTGACACCCAAGAACTGACACACGCACACTGACACACACACTGACACACACATACTTACACGCACAACTGACGCACACACTAACACACACACACTGACACACACACACACTGACAAACACTGATACACGCTCTGACACATAGAAACTGACACACACACACTGACACACAGACACACTGAAACAGATACTGACACACACCCACTGACACACACTGATACACAGATTGCCACACACACTGACACTGACACAGTGACACACACACACTGACACATGCAGTGACACACACACACTGACACACACACTGACACACACACTCTAACACGCACACTGTCACACACACTGACACACACAAACACTGACACAAACACACACACTGACACACACACACTGAAACACACACTGGCACACAGACCGACACACCCACTGGCGCACAGACACTGACACACACACACTGAAAAGATACACACTGAAACACACACTGAAGCACACAATGACACAAACACTGACACACACATTGACACACACACTGACACACATTCAGTGACACACACTCACTGACATGCACATTGACACACACACTGACACTCACAAATTGACACACACACACGGAGACACACACACTGACACACCCACAATGACACACGCAGACTGACACACACACTGACACATGCACTGACACACACACGCTGATACACAGACTGACACACACACTGATACACACACTGACACACACACACTGACACACACACACTGATACACACATTGACACACACACACTGACACACATACTGACACTGACACACACACTGACACACACACTGACACTGACACACACACTGACACACACACACTGACACACACATACTGATACACACAGACTGACACACACACTGACACACACACTGGCACACACACACACTGACACACTGTCACACACACTGACACACACAAACACTGACACAAACACACACACTAACACACACACGCACTGACACACCCTGATACACACATTGGAACACACACACTGACACACATACTGACACTGACACACACACTGACACTGACACACTTACACTGACACACACACTGACACACACACACTGACACACACATACTGACACACACACACAATGACGCACACACACTGACACACATGCACTGACACACACACTTCCACACACGCACTGGCACACACACTGACACACACACACACTGGCACACAGACCGACACACCCACTGGCGCACAGACACTGACACACACACACTGACAGATACACACTGAAACACACACTGAAGCACACAATGACACAAACACTGACAGACACACTGACACACACACTGACACACAGTCAGTGACACACACTCACTGACATGCACATTGACACACACACTGTCACTCACAAATTGACACACACACACGGAGACACACACACTGACACACCCACAATGACACACACAGACTGACACACACACTGACACATGCACTGACACACACACGCTGACACACAGACTGACACACATGCACTGACACACCCACTCTGACACACACACTGACACACACATACTGTCACACACAACTGACACACAAACACTGACCCACACACTGACACACACACACTGGCAAACACTGAAACACACTCTGACACATGCGCACTGACAAACACACACTGACACACACTGAAACACACACTGACACACAGACTGACACACAGACTGACACACACGCTGTCACTCACGCGCACTGACACACACACACACACTGACATGCTGACACGCACACACACTGACACACACACACAATGACGCACACACACTGACACACACACATACACACACAAACTGACACACACACTGACACACACACTGACACACACACACCGACACACACATACTGACACACACATACTGACACACACAACTGACGCACACACTAACACACACACACTGACACACACACACACACTGACAAACACTGATACACGCTCTGACACATAGAAACTGACACACACACACGGACACACAGACACACTGAAACAGACACTGACACACACCCACTGACACACACTGATACACAGATTGTCACACACACACTGACACTGACACAGTGACAAACACACACTGACACTTGCACTGACACACACACACTGACACACACACTGACAAACACACTCTAACACGCACACTGTCACACACACTGACACACACAAACACTGACACAAACACACACACTGACACACACACACACTGACACACCCTGATACACACATTGGAACACACACACTGACACACATACTGACACTGACACACACACTGACACTGACACACATACACTGACACACACACTGACACACACACACTGACACACACATACTGACACACACAAACTGACACACACACTGATACACACACTGACACACACACACTGACACACACACACATTGACACACACAATGACACACACAATGACACAAACACTGACACATACACTGATACACACTCAGTGTCACACACTCACAGACACACGCACACTGACACACCCACAGGCACACAGACACTGACACACATTGACACACACATACTGACACACACAACTAACACACACACTGACACACAAACACTGACACACACACTGACACACACACACACTGGCAAACACTGACACACACTCTGACACATGCGCACTGACACACACACACTGACACACACTGACACACACACTGACACACAGACTGGCACACACGCTGACATACATTCACTGACACACACACAATGACAGACACTGACACACACACACTGACACACACACACTGACACACACACTGACACACGCACTGACACACACACACTGACACACACACACTGATACACACATTGACACACACACACTGACACACATACTGACACTTACACGCACACTGACACACACACTGACACTGACACACACACACACACACACTGACACACACATACTGATACACACAGGCTGACACACACACTGATACACACACTGGCACACACACACACTGACACACACAAACACTGACAAACACACTGGCACACACACACTGAAACACACACTGGCCCACAGACCGACACACCCACTGGCGCACAGACACTGACACACACACACTGACAGATACACACTGAAACACACACTGAAGCACACAATGACACAAACACTGACACACACACTGACACACACACTGACACACAGTCAGTGACACACACTCACTGACATGCACATTGACACACACACTGACACCCACAATGACACACACACACTGACACACACACTGACACATGCACTGACACACACACGCTGACACACAGACTGACACACATGTACTGACACACCCACACTGACACACACACTGAAACACACATACTGTCACACACAACTGACACACAAACACTGACCCACACACTGACACACACACACTGACAAACACTGACACACACTCTGACACATGCGCACTGACAAACACACAATGACACACACTGAAACACACATTGACACACAGACTGACACACAGACTGACACACACGCTGTCACACACGCGCACTGACACACACACACACACTGACATGCTGACACGCACACACACTGACACACATACACAATGACGCACACACACTGACACACACACATACACACACACACTCACACACACACTGACACACACACTGACACACATGCACTGACACACACACTCACACACACGCACTGGCACACACACACACACACACTGACACACACACACACTGCCACCCACAATGACACACTCACACTGACACACACACTGACACATGCACTGACAGACACACGCACTGACACACACACACACACTGAAACACACACTGACTCACACACACACTGAAACACATACTGACACACACGCTGACACACACACTGACACACAAACACACTGAAACACACACTGACACACAAACTGACACACACACAGACACACACACTGACACACACACTGAAACACACACTGACACACAAACACTGACCCACACACTGACACACACACACTGGCAAACACTGAAACACACTCTGACACATGCGCACTGACAAACACACACTGACACACACTGAAACACACACTGACACACAGACTGACACACAGACTGACACACACGCTGTCACTCACGCGCACTGACACACACACACACACTGACATGCTGACACGCACACACACTGACACACACACACAATGACGCACACACACTGACACACACACATACACACACAAACTGACACACACACTGACACACACACTGACACACACACACCGACACACACATACTGACACACACATACTGACACACACAACTGACGCACACACTAACACACACACACTGACACACACACACACACTGACAAACACTGATACACGCTCTGACACATAGAAACTGACACACACACACGGACACACAGACACACTGAAACAGACACTGACACACACCCACTGACACACACTGATACACAGATTGTCACACACACACTGACACTGACACAGTGACAAACACACACTGACACTTGCACTGACACACACACACTGACACACACACTGACAAACACACTCTAACACGCACACTGTCACACACACTGACACACACAAACACTGACACAAACACACACACTGACACACACACACACTGACACACCCTGATACACACATTGGAACACACACACTGACACACATACTGACACTGACACACACACTGACACTGACACACATACACTGACACACACACTGACACACACACACTGACACACACATACTGACACACACAAACTGACACACACACTGATACACACACTGACACACACACACTGACACACACACACATTGACACACACAATGACACACACAATGACACAAACACTGACACATACACTGATACACACTCAGTGTCACACACTCACAGACACACGCACACTGACACACCCACAGGCACACAGACACTGACACACATTGACACACACATACTGACACACACAACTAACACACACACTGACACACAAACACTGACACACACACTGACACACACACACACTGGCAAACACTGACACACACTCTGACACATGCGCACTGACACACACACACTGACACACACTGACACACACACTGACACACAGACTGGCACACACGCTGACATACATTCACTGACACACACACAATGACAGACACTGACACACACACTGACACACACACACTGACACACACACTGACACACGCACCGACACACACACACTGACACACACACACTGATACACACATTGACACACACACACTGACACACATACTGACACTTACACACACACTGACACACACACTGACACTGACACACACACACACACACACTGACACACACATACTGATACACACAGGCTGACACACACACTGATACACACACTGGCACACACACACACTGACACACACAAACACTGACAAACACACTGGCACACACACACTGAAACACACACTGGCCCACAGACCGACACACCCACTGGCGCACAGACACTGACACACACACACTGACAGATACACACTGAAACACACACTGAAGCACACAATGACACAAACACTGACACACACACTGACACACAGTCAGTGACACACACTCACTGACATGCACATTGACACACACACTGACACCCACAATGACACACACACACTGACACACACACTGACACATGCACTGACACACACACGCTGACACACAGACTGACACACATGTACTGACACACCCACACTGACACACACACTGAAACACACATACTGTCACACACAACTGACACACAAACACTGACCCACACACTGACACACACACACTGACAAACACTGACACACACTCTGACACATGCGCACTGACAAACACACAATGACACACACTGAAACACACATTGACACACAGACTGACACACAGACTGACACACACGCTGTCACACACGCGCACTGACACACACACACACACTGACATGCTGACACGCACACACACTGACACACATACACAATGACGCACACACACTGACACACACACATACACACATACACTCACACACACACTGACACACATACTGACACACATGCACTGACACACACACTCACACACACGCACTGGCACACACACACACACACTGACACACACACACACTGCCACCCACAATGACACACTCACACTGACACACACACTGACACATGCACTGACAGACACACGCACTGACACACACACACACACTGAAACACACACTGACTCACACACACACTGAAACACATACTGACACACACGCTGACACACACACTGACACACAAACACACTGAAACACACACTGACACACAAACTGACACACACACAGACACACACACTGACACACACACTGAAACACACACTGACACACACACTGAAACACACACTGACACACAAACACTGACACAAACACACACACTGACACACACACACACTGACACACCCTGATACACACATTGGAACACACACACTGACACACATACTGACACTGACACACACACTGACACTGACACACATACACTGACACACACACTGACACACACACACTGACACACACATACTGACACACACAAACTGACACACACACTGATACACACACTGACACACACACACTGACACACACACACATTGACACACACAATGACACACACAATGACACAAACACTGACACATACACTGATACACACTCAGTGTCACACACTCACAGACACACGCACACTGACACACCCACAGGCACACAGACACTGACACACATTGACACACACATACTGACACACACAACTAACACACACACTGACACACAAACACTGACACACACACTGACACACACACACACTGGCAAACACTGACACACACTCTGACACATGCGCACTGACACACACACACTGACACACACTGACACACACACTGACACACAGACTGGCACACACGCTGACATACATTCACTGACACACACACAATGACAGACACTGACACACACACTGACACACACACACTGACACACACACTGACACACGCACCGACACACACACACTGACACACACACACTGATACACACATTGACACACACACACTGACACACATACTGACACTTACACACACACTGACACACACACTGACACTGACACACACACACACACACACTGACACACACATACTGATACACACAGACTGACACACACACTGATACACACACTGGCACACACACACACTGACACACACAAACACTGACAAACACACTGGCACACACACACTGAAACACACACTGGCCCACAGACCGACACACCCACTGGCGCACAGACACTGACACACACACACTGACAGATACACACTGAAACACACACTGAAGCACACAATGACACAAACACTGACACACACACTGACACACACACTGACACACAGTCAGTGACACACACTCACTGACATGCACATTGACACACACACTGACACCCACAATGACACACACACACTGACACACACACTGACACATGCACTGACACACACACGCTGACACACAGACTGACACACATGTACTGACACACCCACACTGACACACACACTGAAACACACATACTGTCACACACAACTGACACACAAACACTGACCCACACACTGACACACACACACTGACAAACACTGACACACACTCTGACACATGCGCACTGACAAACACACACTGACACACACTGAAACACACATTGACACACAGACTGACACACAGACTGACACACACGCTGTCACACACGCGCACTGACACACACACACACACTGACATGCTGACACGCACACACACTGACACACATACACAATGACGCACACACACTGACACACACACATACACACACACACTCACACACACACTGACACACACACTGACACACATGCACTGACACACACACTCACACACACGCACTGGCACACACACACACACACTGACACACACACACACTGCCACCCACAATGACACACTCACACTGACACACACACTGACACATGCACTGACAGAC
This sequence comes from Scyliorhinus torazame, assembly GCF_047496885.1. Classification (NCBI taxonomy): domain Eukaryota; kingdom Metazoa; phylum Chordata; class Chondrichthyes; order Carcharhiniformes; family Scyliorhinidae; genus Scyliorhinus; species Scyliorhinus torazame. The sequence continues at coordinate 222,765,282 of NC_092719.1, forward strand.
ACACGCACTGACACACACACACACACTGAAACACACACTGACTCACACACGCACTGAAACACATACTGACACACACGCTGACACACACACTGACACACAAACACACTGAAACACACACTGACACACAAACTGACACACACACAGACACACACACTGACACACACACTGAAACACACACTGACACACAAACACACTGAAACACACACTGACACACACACTGACACACACACACACTGACACACAATAACTGACACACACACACTAACACATACACTGACACACACGCATTGACACACACATGCTGACACACACAGTGGCACACACACACTGACATACACACTGACACACACACACCGACACACACGCACTGACACACAGACACTGGCACACACACAATGACACACAGACTGACACACACTGACACACAGACTGACACACACACTGTCACATACGCACACTGACACACACACACACACACTTACACACACACACACTGACGCACACACACTGACACACACACTGACACACACTGACACACACACACTGACACACACACACCTAACAACACATACTGACTGACACATACTGACACACACAACTGACGCACACACTAACACACACACACACTGACACACACACACACACTGACAAACACTGATACACGCTCTGACACATAGAAACTGACACACACACACTGACACACAGACACACTGAAACAGACACTGACACACACACTGACACACACTGATACACAGATTGTCACACACACACTGACACTGACACAGTGACAAACACACACTGACTCATGCACTGACACACACACACTGACACACACACTGACAAACACACTCTAACACGCACACTGTCACACACACTGACACACACAAGCACTGACACAAACACACACACTGACACACACACACACTGACACACCCTGATAAACACATTGGAACACACACACTGACACACATACTGACACTGACACACACACTGACACTGACCCACTTACACTGACACACACACTGACACACACACACTGACACACATATACTGACACACACAAACTGACACACACACTGATACACACACTGACACACACACACTGACACACACACACATTGACACACACACTGACACACACAATGACACAAACACTGACACATACACTGATACACACTCAGTGTCACACACTCACAGACACACGCACACTGACACACCCACAGGCACACAGACACTGACACACATTGACACACACATACTGACACACACAACTAACACACACACTGACACACACACACACACTGGCAAACACTGACACACACTCTGACACATGCGCACTGACACACACACACTGACACACACTGACACACACTGACACACACACTGACACACACACTGACACACACACTGACACACACGCTGACATACATTCACTGACACACACACAATGACAGACACTGACACACACACTGACACACACACACTGACACACACACCGACACCCACCCACTGACACACACACACTGATACACACATTGACACACACACACTGACACACATACTGACACTGACACACACACTGACACACACACTGACACTGACACGCACACACACACACACACTGACACACACATACTGATACACACAGACTGACACACACACTGATACACACACTGGCACACACACACACTGACACACACAAACACTGACAAAGACACTGACACACATACACTGAAACACACACTGGCCCACAGACCGACACACCCACTGGCGCACAGACACTGACACACACACACTGACAGATACACACTGAAACACACACTGAAGCACACAATAACACAAACACTGACACACACACTGACACACAAACTGACACACAGTCAGTGACACACACTCACTGACATGCACATTGACACACACACTGACACACACAATGACACACACACACAGACACACACACTGACACATGCACTGACACACACACGCTGACTCACAGACTGACACACATGTACTGACACACCCACACTGACACACACACTGACACACACATACTGTCACACACAACTGACACACAAACACTGACCCACACACTGACACACACACACTGACAAACACTGACACACACTCTGACACATGCGCACTGACAAACACACAATGACACACACTGAAACACACATTGACACACAGACTGACACACAGACTGACACACACGCTGTCACACACGCGCACTAACACACACACACACTGACACGCACACACACTGACACACACACACAATGACGCACACACACTGACTCACACACTGACACACACACATACACACACACACTGACACACACAGCGACACACACACTGACACACATGCACTGACATACACACTGCCACACACGCACTGGCACACACACACATACTGACGCACACACACACTGTCACCCACAATGACACACTCACACTGACACACACACTGACACATGCACTGACAGACACACGCACTGACACACACACACACACACTGAAACACACACTGACTCACACACACACTGAAACACACACTGACACACATGCTGACACACACACTGACACACAAACACACTGAAACACACACTGACACACAACCTAACACACACAGACACACACGCACTGACACACAGACACTGACACACACACAATGACACACAGACTGACACACACTGACACACAGACTGACACACACGCTGTCACATATGCACACTGACACACACACACACTTACACACACACACACTGACGCACACACACTGACACACACTGACATACTGACACACACTGACACACACACAATGACACACACAACGACACACACATACTGACATACACAAACTGACACGCACACTGACACACACTCACTGACACACACATACTGATACACACAATCTGACACACACACTGACACACACACACACTGACACACACACACTGACACACACAAACTGAAACACACATTGACACACAGACTGACACACCCACTGGTGCACAGACTCACACACACTGACACATACACACTGAAACACACACTGACGCACACAATGACACAAACACTGACACACACACTGACAAACACAATGACACACACTCACTGTCACACGCCCATTGACAGACACAGTGAGACACAAAAACTGACACACACACTGACACACACACAAATGCACACAGACACGGACACACACAGACTGACACACACGCACTGACACACCCACACTGACACACACACTGACACACACATATTGACACACACACTGACACACACACACTGTCACACACACACACTGACAAACACTGACACATGCTCTGACACATAGACACTGACACACACACACTGACACACACTGACACACACACTGACACACAGACACACTGACACACACTGACACACACACTGACACCCAGACACACTGACACACACACTGATACACACCCACTGACACACCCTAATACACACATTGACACACACACACACTGACTGACATACTGACACTGACACACACACTGACACTGACACACTTACACTGACACAGACACTGACACACACACACTGACACACACACACTGACACACACACTGAAACACACCCACTGACACACACTGATGCACACATTGACACACACACTGACACTGGCACACTAACACTGACACACACACACTGACACATGCACTGACACACACACACTAACACGCTCACTGTCACACACACTGACACACACAAACACTGACACAAACACACACACTGACACACACTTTGACACACACACTGACACACACACACTGACACACCCTAATACACACATTGACACACACATACTGACTGACATACTGACACTGACACACACACTGACACTGACACACTTACACTGACACAGACACTGACACACACACACTGACACACACATACTGACACACACAAACTGACACACACACAGATACACACACTGACACAGACACACTGACACACACACATACTGACACACACACTGACACACACACTGAAACACACACTGACACACACACAATGACACAAACACTGACACACACACTGATATACACTCAGTGACACACACAAACTGACACACACACTGATACACACACTGGCACACACACACTGACACACACAAACACTGACAAACACACTGACACACACAAACACTGACAAACACACTGAAACACACACTGGCGCACAGACCGACACACCCACTGGTGCACAGACACTGACACACACACACTGACAGATACACACTGAAACACACACTGACGCACACAATGACACAAACACTGACACACACACTGACGCACAGTCAGTGACACACACTCACTGACATGCACGCTGACACACGCACTGAGACACAAACACTGACGCACACACTGACACACACACATTGGCACACACACACGGAGACACACACACTGACACATGCACTGACACACACACGCTGACACACAGACTGACACACATGCACTGACACACCCACACTGACACACAAACTGACACACACATACTGACACACACAACTGACATACAAACACTGACCCACACACTGACACACACACACTGACACACACACACTGACAGACACTGACACACACACTGACACACAGACTGACACACAGACTGACACATACGCTGTCACACATGCACACTGACACACACACACAAACTGACATGCTGACACGCACACACACTGACGCACACACAAAATGACACACACACTGACACACACACTGACACACATACATACACACACACACTGACACACACACTGACACACACACACTGACACATACACTGACTCACACGCAGTGGCACACACACACACTGACGCACACACACACTGTCACCCACAATGACACACTCACACAGACACACGCACTGACACACACACACTGAAACACACACTGACTCACACACACACTGAAACACTCACTGACACACACACTGACACACACACTGACACACAAACACACAAACACACACAGACACACAAACTGACACACAAACAGACACACGCACTGACACACACACTGAAACACACACTGACACACACACACACTGAAACACACACTGACACACACACAGACACACACACACACTGACACACAATAACTGACACACACACACACTAACACACACACTGACACACACGCATTGACACACACATGCTGACACACACAGTGGCATACACACACTGACACACACACTGACACACAGACACTGACACACACACAATGACACACACTGATACACAGACTGACACACATGCTGTCACATACGCACACTGACACACACACACACACACTGACACACACACACTGACGCACACACACTGACACACACACTGACATACTGACACATGCTTACACACACAGAATGACACACACACTGACACACACTGACACACACACAATGACACACACACTGGCACACACACTTACACACACACACTGACGCACATACACACACACACACACACTGACACCCACAATGACACACATACACTGACACACACACTGACACATGCACTGACACACACACTTACACAGACACACTGACACACACACTGACACACATGCACTGACACACATGCTGTCACACACGCACACTGACACACATACACTGACACGCTGACACGCACACACACTGACACACACACACAATGACGCACACACACTGACACACACACTGACACACACACATACACACACACACTGACACACACACTGACACACACACTGACACACACACACTGACACACACACACTGACGCACACACACACTGTCACCCACAATGACACACTCATGCTGACACACACACTGACACATGCACTGACAGACACATGCACTGACACACACATACTGAAACACACACTGACTCACACAAACACTGAAACACACACTGACACACACACTGACACACAAACACACTGAAACACACACACTGACACACACAAACTGACACACACACACATACACACGCACTGACACACACACACTGAAACACACACTGACACACAAACACACACTGACACACAATAACTGACACACACACACTAACACACACACTGACACACACGCATTGAGACACGCATGCTGACACACACACTGACACACACACACCGACACACACGCACTGACACACAGACACTGACACACACACAATGACACACATACTGACACACACTGACACACAGACTGACACACACGCTGTCACATACGCACACTGACACACAAACACTGACCCACACACTGACACACACTCACTGACAAACACTGACACACACTCTGACACATACGCACTGACACACACACACTGACACACACACTGACACACACACTGACACACAGACTGACACACACGCTGTCACACACGCACACTGACACACACACACAAACTGACACACTGACATGCACACACACTGACACACACACACAATGACGCACACACACTGACACACACACTGACACACACACATACACACACACACTGACACACACACTGACACACATGCACTGACACACACACTGACTCACACGCAGTGGCACACACACACACTGACGCACATACACACTGTCACCCACAAAGACACACTCACACTGACACACACACTGACACATGCACTGACAGACACACGCACTGACACACACACACTGAAACACACACTGACTCACACACACACTGAAACACTCACTGACACACACACTAACACACACACTGACACACAAACTGACACACACACAGACACACGCACTGACACACACACTGAAACACACACTGACACACAAACACACTGAAACACACACTGACACACACACTGACACACACACACACTGACACACAGTAACTGACACACACACACTAACACACACACTGACACACACGCATTGACACACACATGCTGACACACACAGTGGCATACACACACTGACACACACACTGACACACAGACACTGACACGCACACAATGACACACACAGACACACAGACTGACACACACGCTGTCACATACGCACACTAACACACACACACACACTGACACACGCACACTGACGCACACACACTGACATACTGACACACGCTTACACACACATAATGACACACACACTGACACACACTGACATACACACAATGACACTCAGTGACACACACTCACAGACACACGCACACTGACACACACACTGAGAAACAAACACTGACACACCCACCGGCACACAGACACTGACACACACATACTGACACACACAACTGACAAACACACTGACACACAAACACTGACACACACACTGACACACACACACTGACAAACACTGACACACACTCTGACACATGCGCACTGACACACACTGACACACACACTGTCACACAGTCTGACACACTGACTGACACACACGCTGTCACACACTCACACTGACACACACACACACACCCACACTGACACACTGACACGCGCACGCACAGACACACACAGACGCATACACACTGACACACACACTGACACACACACTTACACACACACACTGACACACACGCACTGACACACACACACTGACAAACACTGACACACACTCTGACACATGCGCACTGACACACACAAACTGACACACACTGACACACACACTGTCACACAGACTGACACACAGACTGACACACACGCTGTCACACACTGACACACTGACACGCACACACACAGACACACACAGACGCACACACACTGACACACACACTGGCACACACACTTACACACACACACTGACGCACATACACACACTCACACACTGACAACCACAATGACACACATACACTGACACACACACTGACACATGCACTGACACACACACTTACACACACACACTGACACACACACTGACACACATGCACTGACACACACACTGTCACACACGCACACTGACACACACACACTGACACGCTGACACGCACACACACTGACACACACACACAATGACGCACACACACTGACACACACACTGACACACACGCATACACACACACACTGACACACACACTGACACACACACTGACACACACACACTGACGCACACACACACTGTCACCCACAATGACACACTCACGCTGACACACACACTGACACATGCACTGACAGACACATGCACTGACACACACACACACACTGAAACACACACTGACTCACACACACACTGAAACACGCACTGACACACACACTGACACACAAACACACTGAAACACACACACTGACACACACAAACTGACACACACACACATACACACACACTGCACACACACACACTGAAACACACACTGACACACAAACACACTGAAGCAAACACTGACACACACACTGACACACAATAACTGACACACACACACTAACACACACACTGACACACACGCATTGAGACACGCATGCTGACACACACAGTGGCACACACACACTGACACACACACTGACACACACACCGACACACACGCACTGACACACAGACACTGACACACACACAATGACACACAGACTGACACACACTGACACACAGACTGACACACACGCTGTCACATACGCACACTGACACACACACACTGACACACACACACACTGACGCACACAAACTGACACACACAAACTGACACACACACTGACACACACTCACTGACACACACATACTGATACACACAAACTGACACACACACTAATACACACACTGACACACACACTGACACACACAAACTGAAACACACACTGACACACAGACTGACACACCCACTGGTGCACAGACTCACACACACTGACACATACACACTGAAACACACACTGACGCACACAATGAAAAGAACACTGACACACACACTGACAAACACAATGACACACACTCACTGACACACGCACATTGACAGACACAGTGAGACACAAAAACTGACACACACACTGACACACACACATTGACACAGACACGGACACTCACAGACTGACACACATGCACTGACACACCCACACTGACACACACACTGACACACACATATTGACACACACAACTGACACACACACTGACACACACACACTGTCACACACACACACTGACAAACACTGACACACGCTCTGACACATAGACACTGACACACACACACTGACACACAGACACACTGACACACACATTGACACACACACACTGACACTGACACACACACACATTGACACATGCACTGACACACACACACTAACACGCACACTGTCACACACACTGACACACACAAACACTGACACAAACACACACTGACACACACACTGAAACACACACTGACACATACACACTGACACACCCTAATACACACATTGACACACACACACTGACACACATACTGACACTGACACACACACTGCCACTGACACACTTACACACACACTGACACACACACACTGACACACACATACTGACACACACAAACTGACACACACACAGATACACACACTGACACACACACAGACACACACACATACTGACACACAGACATTGACACACACACACGGAGACACACACACTGACACACCCACAATGACACACACACACTGACACGCACACTGTCACATGCACTGACACACACACGCTGACACACAGACTGACACACATGCACTGACACACCCACACTGACACACAAAGTGACACACACATACTGAGACACACAACTGTCACACAAACACTGACCCACACACTGACACACACACACTGACAAACACTGACACACACTCTGACACATGCGCACTGACACACACACACTGACACACACACTGACACACAGACTGACACACAGACTGACACACACGCTGTCACACATGCACACTGACACACACACACAAACTGACACGCTGACACGCACACACACTGACACACACACACAATGACGCACACTCACTGACACACACACTGACACACAGACATACACACACACACTGACACACACGCTGTCGCACACACACTGACACACACATTTACACACACACACTGAGACACACACTGACACACACGCACTGACAAATACACTGAAGCACACGCACTGACACACACAACTGACACACACACTGACACACACACTGACACACACACACTGACAAACACTGACACACACTCTGACACATGCGCACTGACACACACTGACACACACACACTGACACACCCACTGACACAGATTGACACACACGTTGTCACACACGCACACTGACACACACACACACACACTGACACACTGACATGCACACACACTGACACACACACACTGACGCACACACACTGACACACACACTTACACACACACACTGACACACACACTGACACACACGCACTGACATACACACTGACGCACACGCACTGACACACACACACTGACGCACACACACTGACACACATACTTACACACACACACTGACACACACACTGACGCGCACACACACACACACACTCACACTGACACCCACAATGACACACTCACACTGACACACACACTGACACATACACACTGACACACACACTGACACACAAACACACTGAAACACACACACTTCACACAATCTGACACACGCACACAGACACACGCACTGACACACACACACTGAAACACACACTGACACACAAACTCAATGAAACACACACTGACTCACACACTGACACACACACACTGACACACAATAACTGACACACACACACTGACACACACACTGACACACACGCATTGACACACACGTGCTGACACACACACTGTCACACACACACCGACACACACGCACTGACACACACATGCTGACACACACACTGACACACACGCTGGCACACACACACTGACACACAATAACTGACACACACACACTGACACACACCTGGCACGCACACTGGCACACACACACTGACACACTCACTGACACGCACACACTGACACACACACACTGACACACAGACTGGCACACACTGACACACAGACTGACACACACGCTGTCACATACGCACACTGACACACACACAGACACACTGACACACACACACACACACTGACGCACACACACTGATATACACGCACATACACTGACATACTGACACATACTGACACACACACTGACAGACACACTGACACACACACACTGACACGCACACACACTGACACATACACACTGACATACACGCACTGACACACACACAATGACACACACGCTGACACACACACTGACACACACTGATACATACACTGTCACACACACTGACACACGCACACACTGACACACACACTGACACACACACTGACACACTCTCAGTGACACACACATGCTCATACACTGATACACATACAGTATGTGTCAGTGTGTGTGTCCGTTTGCGAATAGCAGGCGCCGGTTTCGCACCAAATCGCGATTTTCCAACACCGTACCTGTGTCGCACGGATGAAGGGGAGGGAACAGTCCGTGTGGTCGAGGTAACACCCCCCCATGGGACTGGGGCTGTGCCCCGGCACTGACCACCAGCTCAGTGGCCAGCTTGCTGCGCAACCACCAACCTCGGGCCCTGGTTCTGCAGTGACACCGCCGCATTCCCACTCCCGCAACCCACCCCCCCCCACCCCCCCTCCCCACCCCAACTCCCCACCCCCCCTCCCCACCCCAACTCCCCGCCCAAACGGCAGCCACCCATCAGCGGACCACTCAGGGTAACACCCTTGGCAGCCCCCAGCGAGGCAAGCACCAGCTGACGGTTGACCAGGGATCAGGCATGGGAGCTGGCGGGGCAGGGGTGTGGGGTTGGGGGTGGGGAGGGGGCTGTGGATGGATGTTCGTAGGCAGATCCTGTCAACCGGGCCACCGTGCAGTCTATCGATCCTGGATGCGCACAGGGATTGCACCATGCGAACATGTGGGCAGCAGCGGAGTGGGCAGCAGCAGAGCGGGCAGCAGCAGAGCGGGCAGCAGTGGAGGGGGCAGCAGCGGAGCGGGGAGCAGCAGAGCGGGCAGCTGTGGAGGGGGCAGCAGCGGAGCGGGGAGCAGCAGAGCGGGCAGCAGCAGAGTGGGCAGCAGCAGATCGGGCAGCAGTGGAGCGGGCAGCAGCGGAGTGAGCAGCAGCAGTGGGCAGCAGCAGAATGGGCAGCAGCAGAATGGGAAGCAGGGGAGCGGGCAGTAGCGGAGCGGGCAGCAGCAGAGTGGGCAGCAGCAGAGTGGGCAGCAGCCGAGCGGGCAGCAGCAGAGAATTGGCAGCAGCAGAGCGGGCAGTAGCAGAGCGGGCAGCAGCGGAGCGGGCAGCAGCGGAACGGGCAGCAGCAGAGTGGGCAGCAGCGGAGCGGGCAGTAGCAGAGCGGGCAGCAGCGGAGCGGGCAGCAGCGGAGCGGGCAGCAGGTGAGCGGCAGCAGGGGAGCGGCAGCAGCGGAGCGGGCAGCAGTGGGCAGCAGCAGAGCGGGCAGCAGCAGAGCAGGCAGCAGCAGAGCGGGCAGCAGCGGAGCGGGCAGCAGCGGAGCGGGCAGCAGCGGAGCGGGCAGCAGCAGAGCGGGCAGCAGCAGAGCGGGCAGTAGCAGAGCGGGCAGCAGCGGAGCGGGCAGCAGCGGAGCGGGCAGCAGGTGAGCGGCAGCAGGGGAGCGGCAGCAGCGGAGCGGGCAGCAGTGGGCAGCAGCAGAGCGGGCAGCAGCAGAGCAGGCAGCAGCAGAGCGGGCAGCAGCGGAGCGGGCAGCAGCGGAGCGGGCAGCAGCGGAGCGGGCAGCAGCAGAGCGGGCAGCAGCGGAGTGGCAGTAGCGGAGCAGGCAGCAGCAGAGCGGGCAGCAGCAGAGCGGGCAGCAGCGGAGCGGGCAGCAGGGGAGCGGGCAGTAGCGGAGCGGGCAGCAGCAGAGCGGGCAGCAATGGGCAGCAGCAGAGCGGGCAGCAGCAGAGCGGGCAGCAGCGGAGTGGGCAGCAGCAGAGCGGGCATCAGCGGAGCAGGGAAGCAGTGGGCAGCAGCAGAGCGGGCTGCAGCGGAGCGGGCAGCAGTGGACTGGGCAGCAGCAAAGCGGGCAGCAGCAGAGTGGGCAGCAGCGGAGCGGGCAGCAGCAGAGCAGGCAGCAGCGGAGCGGGCCGCAGTGGAGCGGGCAGCAGAGCGGGCAGCAGCGGAGCGGGCAGCAGAGCGGGCAGCAGCAGAGCGGGCAGCAGCGGAGCGGGCAGCAGCGGAGCGGGCAGCAGCGGAGCGAGCAGCAGCAGAGCGGGCAGCAGTGGAGCGGGCAGCAGAGTGGGCAGCAGTGGAGCGGGCAGCAGCGGAGCGGGCAGCAGTGGAGCGGGCAGCAGAGTGGGCAGCAGCAGAGCGGGCAGCAGCGGAGCGGGCAGCAGCGGAGCGGGCAGCAGCGGAGCGGGCAGCAGCAGAGCGGGCATCAGCAGAGCAGGCAGCAGCAGAGCGGGCAGCAGCAGAGCTGGCAGCAGCAGAGCGGGCAGTAGCGGAGCGGGCAGCAGCGGAGCGGGCAGCAGCGGAGTGGGAAGCAGCGGAACGGGCAGCAGCGGAGTTGGCAGCAGCAGAGCGGGCAGCAGCAGAGCGGGCAGTAGCGGAGCGGGCAGCAGCGGAACGGGCAGCAGCGGAGTTCGCAGCAGCAGAGCGGGCAGCAGCAGAGCGGGCAGCAGGGGAGCTGGCAGCAGCGGAGCGGGCAGCAGCGGAGCGGGCAGCAGCGGAGCAGGCAGCAGGAGAGCGGGCAGCAGCAGAGCGGGCAGCAGTGGAGCGGGCAGCAGCAGAGCGGGCAGCAGCGGAACGGGCAGCAGCGGAGTGGGCAGCACCAGAGCGGGCAGCAGCGGAGCGGGCAGCAGCAGAGTGGGCAGCAGCGGAGCGGGCAGCAGCAGAGCGGGCAGCAGCAGAGCGAGCAGCAGCGGAGTGGGCAGCAGCAGAGTGGGCAGCAGCAGAGCGGGCAGCAGCGGAGCGGGCAGCAGCAGAGTGGGCAGCAGCAGAGCGGGCAGCAGCAGAGTGGGCAGCAGCGGAGCGGGCAGCAGCAGAGCGGGCAGCAGCAGAGTGGGCAGCAGCAGAGCGAACAGCAGCGGAGCGGGCAGCAGCAGAGTGGGCAGCAGCGGAGCGGGCAGCAGCGGAGCGGGCAGCAGCAGAGTGGCAGCAGCAGAGCAGGCAGCAGCGGAGTGGGCAGCAGCAGAGCGGGTAGCAGCAGAGCAGGCAGCAGCAGAGTGGCAACAGCAGAGCAGGCAGCAGCGGAGTGGGCAGCAGCAGAGCGGGCAGCAGCGGAGCGGGCAGCAGCGGAGAGGGCAAAGGCGGAGCGCTGGGCAGCCGCCCAACAGGCCAAGGAGGAGGAGGAGCCAAGGTCGCGCCGTATGAGGCCTCCTGTGTACTGGCATCGCCTGTCATTCGAGGACCTGCCGGACCGTGCATGACGTTGGACACTCCGGCTGAGCAGGGGCACAGTGCGACACATCTGCCAGATCATGGCACACCTGGCATCGAGGGGGAATGGGGGAGAACACCCACTTCCGGTGACCATAAGGCGATGGTCTCCCTGGACCTTTACACCGCGGGGACCTTCCAGTTGCTGAATGTGAACCTGTCCGGCATCTTCCAGAGCTCAGTGCACAGAGGCACCCGCGCTGTCACCGAGGCCCGGTATGCCCAGGTGGAGCAATACATCTCCTTCAATGTGCACCGTGCCCACCAGGATGCCCGGGCAGTGGGGTTCTCCACCACCGTCGGGATGCCCCCGGTCCATCGGGCGATAGACAGGATACATGTCTCTCTAAGGGCATCGGAGGATAACAGGCCGCTCGGCACAAACTGAAAGGGGTTCCACTCAATGAACATCCAGCACGTCTGTGCCCGATACCCGGGCAGTGACCACGATGCCTTTAGCCTTGTACGCTCAGCGATTCCTGACATGTTCAAGGGGCACCCCCCTAGCTGGGGGATTGGCTTCTGGGTGACAGGGGTTACTCGCTGCGGTCGTGGCTAATGATGCCTATCCGGAGGCCACAGACCGACGCGGAGACCCGCTACAACGACGCCCACACAGCGACCAGGATCGAGCGGTGCCTCAGCCTCCTGAAGGTGTGTTTCAGGGGCCTGGAGAGGCCCTCCAGTATCGCGCTAGGAGAGGGTCCCCCATCGTGGCACCCTCCACAGCATTGCGCAGCAGAGGAGCGCCGTGCTGGAGGAGGAAGAGGAACGCCTGGTCTGACGAGGAGGATGCTGGGGGGGGGGTGGCGAGGATGGGCAGGACGTGGAGTCCCGGCAGGCAGGGGAGGCGGCACCATGTGTGCACCAGGGAGAACGCGCACGGGACACTCTGATCGCCTACGGGTTCACTGACTAGGAGGGGGGGGACTGCCCAGGGGCACGGACACCACACCCGAAACCCAACCCCCCCCTCACTTCCCACCCTGGCCACCCCCCATTCTCCCACCGGCACCCCCTCCGTGACACAGACCTGCGGCGCCAAGCCCTGGGTCGGCAGTAACAGCGGGTCTGGGCCATGGGGCGGGTGGTGATGCCAACCCACTCTGCCATGAGCTCTGGTGCTCCGCACCTGGGTGAACCCTGCTGCGAGCTGGCCGTTCCATCACACGGTGACAGCGAATCCCTGGGGAGACGGTGGTGGGGATGGTCGAGGGGGTGGGAGAGAGGGTGGTGAGCACGGGCCACCCACAGGGCCTGCACCATTCCCCCCCCCCCCCCCCCCCCCCCCACCGGCCAGCCCAGACCAGCCCATCCTCAAGCAGACAGAGCCCGGGGCAGGTGGTAACGTGTCTAATGTGAACAAATGATCTCAGATTTGTGCCCGAGCCCCTATCACTAAACTGTGCCCTGCACCCGCGCCAACTGAACTGGCCTTATGGGCCCTAACGCTACGACTAGGTGGACCCCAGACGGTGCAGCAGGAGTGGAGTCGGCACTGCTGTGACTCCCATCCTGCGACCTGGGTCCCCGTTGGTGCACGTCTCCTGGGGTGACCCGGCCTGGATGGGCCCGGCTGCTGCCCGGGTGGCCCAGGTGGCGCGGTGTTCTGCCCGCTGCCCACCAGATGAGACAGAGACAGGAAGGGGCCACCGACACGGGCCCCATCATCTCCCCCCTCGGGGTGCCCGGTGGCCCCAGGGCTACTCCATGAGACGGGGGTGCGAGCCGCGCTCTCCCCTGGGACTCCCCTGCCACCTGCCGCTGACCATCCTGGATGCCCGCTCTGGTATCGACCGGTCTCTGCACGCTCGCAGCCATGGAGCCCAGAGAGTGGACCATCGTCATCTGCGACTATGCCACATCAGCGAGTGACTGCGCCATCTCCCTTTGGGACTGGGCCACCTCCCTCTGTGTAGGCACCACGCCAGCCAGCGCCTGGGCAATGCCATCGACGTGCCCAGCCATGGCCTGCTGTGACTGGGCCACGCTGAGGAGCGTCGCTGCGATGTCCAGGTGTCTCTGGCACACGGTTGCCTGTGAGAGGGCAGCCCTGTCCTGGGCCTTCGCCCCCGCCTGCACAGAATGCCCCCGGCCTTGCACACGCTGATCCTTGGCCTCCACCGTGGACGCCACCCGTGCGGTGTTGGCCTGGGTGGCACGCATGGTCGGCATCACCCCCAGCACCGGCATGTGCTGGAAGGCGGCCGTCATCCCCTCCTGTAGCCCCTGACTCTCTGCCTGCACCTGCACCGTGGGTGGGATTGGATGTTCCAGGAACCCGGGGCCCATCTGGGTGGCAGCTGGGTGCTGGGCCTGGGCTGCCGTCCGACCGCCCGGCCCCTCGGCTGCTCCACCTCCACCTGCTGTACCGGAGCAGCTGTGTGGTGAGCACCAGATAGTGTCCCAGGAGCTTCATCACTAAAGTGCCCGACCGAGGTGAGTGCCTACGGGATGGGGGAGGGTGTTGGAGAAGCTGTGACGGAAAGTCAGTGTCAACCTCCGACCTGAGCTCCGGGGTGTCCTGAGTCTCTGGGGGGGGGTGATCCAGATGGACCCCCCCCCATCTCCGGCAGGTCCTGGAAGACACAAGACAACGTGTATGGTTAGACAGGGGGCCGGGGGGGTGTGGGGGTGTGGGGGAGGTGGATGGGGGAGGTATTGGTGGTGGAGGATGAGGGTGGGGTGAGGTGAGGGTGGTGTGGGGTGAGGTTAGTGTGGAGTGAGGGTGGGGTGTGGTGTGGGGTGAGGGAGGGTGTGGGGTGAGGGAGGGTGAGGGTGGGGTGAGGGAGGGTGTGGGTTGTGGGGGAGGGTGAGGGTGAGGGTGGTGTGGGGTGAGGGAGGGTCTGGGGTGAGGGAGGGTGTGGGGTGAGGGAGGGTGAGGGTGAGGCTGGTGTGGGGTGAGGTTAGTGTGGGGTGAGGGTGGGGTGTGGTGTGGGGTGAGGGTGGTGTGGGTTATGGGGTGGGTGTGGGGTGAGGGTGGTGTGGGGTGTGGGGGAGGTGAGGGTGGTGTGGGGTGAGGGAGGGTGTGGGGTGAGGGAGGGTGTGGGGTGAGAGAGGGTGAGGGGTGAGGGAGGGTGTGGGGTGAGGGAGGGTGAGGGTGGGGTGAGAGAGGGTGAGGGGTGAGGGAGGGTGTGGGGTGAGGGAGGGTGAGGGTGGGGTGAGGGAGGGTGTGGGTTGTGGGGGAGGGTGAGGGTGAGGGTGGTGTGGGGTGAGGGAGGGTCTGGGGTGAGGGAGGGTGTGGGGTGAGGGAGGGTGAGGGTGAGGCTGGTGTGGGGTGAGGGAGGGTGAGGGTGAGGGAGGGTGTGGGGTGAGGGAGGGTGTGGGGTGAGGGAGGGTGAGGGTGAGGGAGGGTGTGGGGTGAGGGAGGGTGTGGGGTGAGGGAGGGTGAGGGTGAGCGAGGGTGTGGGGTGAGGGAGGGTGTGGGGTGAGGGAGGGTGAGGGTGAGGGAGGGTGTGGGGTGAGGGAGGGTGTGGGGTGAGGGAGGGTGAGGGTGAGCGAGGGTGTGGGGTGAGGGAGGGTGTGGGGTGAGGGAGGGTGAGGTTGAGGGAAGGTGAGGGTGAGGGAGGGTGTGGGTGAGGGAGGGTGTGGGGTGAGGGAGGGTGTGGGGTGAGGGAGTGTGTGGGGTGAGGGAGGGTGAGGGTGAGCGAGGGTGTGGGGTGAGGGAGGGTGTGGGGTGAGGGAGGGTGAGGTTGAGGGAAGGTGAGGTTGAGGGAGGCTGAGGGTGAGGGAGGGTATGGGGTGAGGGAGGGTGTGGGGTGAGGGAGGGTGAGGGTGGTGTGGGGTGAGGTAGGGTGAGGGTGGTGTGGGGTGAGAGATGGTGAGGGGTGAGGGAAGGTGAGGGTGAGGGAGGGTGTGGGGTGAGGGAGGGTGAGGGTGAGGGTGGTGTGGGTTTAGGGAGGGTATGGGGTGAGGGAGGGTGTGGGGTGAGGGAGGGTGTGGGGTGAGGGAGGGTGTGGGGTGAGGGATGGTGTGCGGTGAGGGAGGGTGAGGGTGAGGGTGGGTGAGGGTGAGGGTGGTGTGGGGTGAGGGTGGTGTGGGGTGAGGGAGGGTGAGGGTGAGGGTGGGTGAGGGTGAGGGTGGTGTGGGGTGAGGGTGGTGTGGGGTGAGGGAGGGTGAGAGTGAGGGTGGTGTGGGGTGAGGGTGGTGTGGGGTGAGGGAGGGTGAGAGTGAGGGTGGGTGAGGGTGAGGGTGGTGTGGGGTGAGGGAGGGTGAGGGTGAGGGTGGGTGAGGGTGAGGGTGGTGTGGGGTGAGGGAGGGTGAGAGTGAGGGTGGTGTGGGTTGCAGGGTGTGTCCGAAACATGTGTCATGGGGAACCATAACTGAAGTGTTGGGGTGGGGACACATCTGCCGTGAGGACCCGCTCTCAGACGGGGGGGGGGGTCTCGCTTCATCGCGTGCAGCCTCCATATCAGCGACCTCCTGTTCCTCCGAGCCGCCGGGCATGGTGAGGTGCCGTAGGTCCGGCGGGCCCCCGCCGGTCTTGTCCCGCTCTCCCGGTGGTTGTGCGCGGGCTTCTCCTGGCGGGGGGGGTGGGCTGGGGGGTGCACGGAAAACGACTGTGTCGGGCAGTCCGACGCATGCAGCCCAGGGGTTGGGTAGATGGCGGGGAGATGGCCAGGCCACACGGCCATGGCGGCTGGCAATGGTGTTGGCATCTGGGGCAGGGTTGGGATTTTGCCACCCCAGGGGGAGGAAGGGGCGGGAAGGGAGTTTGAGTTGTCGGGGTTAGTGCCAGGGGCACACGCTGCCTACTCACCCTGGCCACCCTGAGGAGGTTGTGGGGTTTTCCGGATGGCGTTGCTCACAGCGCTAACTGTCTCTGCCACCTGTTCCCAGGCACGGCAAATGGCAGCGGCTGGCAGCCTCCGTCCCGGGCTTGGGTACAGGGTCACCCGCCTCTCCTCCACCGCGTCCAGGAGCGTCTCCAGCTCGGTGTTGGTGAATCTCGGGGCTGCTCTCCTCACTGCCAGCTGGTTGTCTGGGATGGTGTGTGGGGGAGTGTCTGGGATGGTGTGTGGGGGAGTGTCTGGGATGGTGTGTGTGGGGAGTGTCTGGGTGAGTGTGTGTGGGGAGTGCCTGGGTGAGTGTGTGTGGGGAGTGTCTGGGTGAGTGTGTGTGGGGAGTGTCTGGGACGGTGTGTGTGGGGGAGTGTCTGGGATGGTGTGTGCGGGGAGTGCAGTGTGTGTGGGGAGTGTCTGGATGAGTGTGTGTGGGGAGTGTGTGGGGAGTGTGTGTGGGGAGTGTCTGGGTGAGTGTGTGTGGGGAGTGTCTGGGTGAGTGTGTGTGGGGAGTGTCTGGGTGAGTGTGTGTGGGGAGTGTCTGGGTGAGTGTGTGTGGGGAGTGTCTGGGTGAGTGTGTGTGGGGAGTGTCTGGGTGATTGTGTGTGGGGAGTGTCTGGGTGAGTGTGTGGGGAGTGTCTGTGATGGTGTGTGTGGGAAGCATCTGGGATGGTGTGTGTGGGGGAGTGTCTGGGACGGTGTGTGTGGGGTGTGTTTGTGACGGTGTGTGTGGGGAGTGTCTGGGATGGTGTGTGTGGGGAGTGTCTGTGATGGTGTGTGTGGGGAGTGTCTGGGTGAGTGTGTGTGGGGAGTGTCTGGGTGAGTGTGTGTGGGGAGTGTCTGGGTGAGTGTGTGTGGGGAGTGTCTGGGTGAGTGTGTGTGGGGAGTGTCGGGATGGTGTGTGTGGGGAGTGTCTGGGACGGTGTGTGTGGAGAGTGTCTGGGATGGTGTGTGTGGGGAGTGTCTGTGATGGTGTGTGTGGGGAGTGTCTGGGTGAGTGTGTGTGGGGAGTGTCTGGGTGAGTGTGTGTGGGGAGTGCCTGGGTGAGTGTGTGTGGGGAGTGTCTGGGTGAGTGTGTGTGGGGAGTGTCTGGGTGAGTGTCTGGGTGAGTGTGTGTGGGGAGTGTCTGGGTGAGTGTGTGTGGGGAGTGTCTGGGTGAGTGTGTGTGGGGAGTGTCTGGGTGAGTGTGTGTGGGGAGTGTCGGGTGGTGTGTGAGGGGTGTGTCTGGGATGGTGTGTGTGGGGAGTGTCTGGGTGAGTGTGTGTGGGGAGTGTCTGGGTGAGTGTCTGGGTGAGTGTGTGTGGGGAGTGTCTGGGTGAGTGTGTGTGGGGAGTGTCTGGGTGAGTGTCTGGGTGAGTGTGTGTGGGGAGTGTGTGTGGTGTGTGTGGTGAGTGTGTGTGGGAAGTGTCTGGGTGAGTGTGTGTGGGGAGTGTCGGGTGGTGTGTGTGGGGAGTGTCGGGTGGTGTGTGTGGGGAGTGTCTGGGTGTATCTGGGGAAAAGTCTCTGGCTATCCACTCTATCCATGCCTCTCCTCACCTTGTACACCTCTATCAAGTCACCTCTCTGCCTTCTTCGCTCCAGTGAGAAAAGCAATAGCTCCCTCAACCTTTCTTCATAAGACATGCCCTCCAGTCCAGGCAGCATCCTGGTTAATCTCCTCTTCACCCTCTCCAAAGCATCCACATCCTTCCTATAATGAGGCGACCAGAACTGGACACAATATTCCAAGTGTGGTCAAACCAGGGTTTTATAAAGCTGCAGCAAAACCTCACGGCTCTTAACCTCAATCCCCCTGTTAATGAAAGCCAACACACCATACGCCTTCTTAACAACCCTATCAACCTGGGTGGCAACTTTGAGGGATCTATGTACGTGGACCCGAAGATCCCTCTGTTCCTCCACACTTCCAAGAATCCTGCCTCTAACCCTGTATTCAGCATTCAAATTTGACTTTACAAAATGAATCACTTCACGTTTATCAAGGTTGAACTCCATCTGCCACTTCTCAGCCCAGCTCTGCATCCTGTCAGTGTCCTGTTGTAACCTGCAACAGCCCTCGACACTGTCTACAATTCCCCCAACTTTTCGTGTCATCGGCAAACTTGGGCATTACGTTCGACAGTGAATCAAGTATACGCCAGGTACCTCCTGGCCACGAGACAACAACTCCCCGGGGAGTCTCTGGACGATTTCTGGCGTGCCCTGCACATCCTAGGTAGGAACTGTGACTGCCAGGCAGTTTCTGCAGTCCAGCACACCGAACTTTTAATTCGAGACGCTTACGTCACGGGCATGAAGTCTGCGTACGTCCACCAGCGGCTACTGGAAGGGATTACGCTCGATCTTGCGGGAACTAGGCAGCTCGCTAATTCGTTAGAAGTGACCTCCCGTAATGTTCAGTCCTACGCCCCCGACCGCGCGGCACCCTCGTGGGCATCGCGGGCCCCACCAGCTGCCGACTCCAGCTCACCGCAAGCCTGCGCCGTGCGGCAGCCAGCCGACTCTGGGGGGCCCAAGTGTTATTTTTGCGGAAAAAACAAACACCCCCGGCAGCGCTGCCCGGCGCGGAGCGCGACCTGCAACGGGTGTGGGAAGAAAGGACACTTCGCTTCTGTTTGCCAGGCCCGGTCGGTCGCCGCTGTTTCCAGGCCCGGCATTTCTACACCCCCCACGTGCGGCCTGTGGGCGCCGCCATCTTCCCCTCCGCAAGCCACTGCGGCCCGTGGGCGCCGCCATCTTCCCCACCGCAAGCCACGTGCGCCCCGTGGGCGCCGCCATCTTCGGCGCCATTTTGGACGACGTCTCGTCTGGCCGTTCATCGCCTGCCGCTACCTCTGCCACTGCTGACCAGCCCGGGACCTCCCAGCATCTGCCGCAGCTCGCCTCCATCACCCTGGATCAGTCTCGGCCCCGCAACTTCACGACCGCCACGATGACGGTGAAGATCAAGGGGCACGAGACGACCTGCCTCTTTGACTCCGGGAGCACAGAGAGTTTCATCCACCCCACTACAATAAGGCGCTGCTCCCTCGCGGTACACCCCGTCACCCAGGAAATCTCCCTGGCCTCCGGATCCCATTCCGTTGAAATCCGGGGTTACTGTATCGCGACCCTCACCGTCCAGGGCGTAGAGTTCAGCAACTTCCGTCTCTACGTCCTCCCCCACCTCTGCGCTGCCCTGTTGCTCGGCCTGGATTTTCAGTGCCATCTCCAAAGCCTTACTTTAAAATTAGGCGGACGCCTAAACCCCTCACCGTCTGCGGCCTCACGGCCCTTAAGGTCGATCCACCTTCCCTGTTTGCAAACCTCACCCCGGACTGCAAACCCGTCGCCACTAGGAGCAGACGGTACAGTGCCCAGGAGAGGACCTTCATCAGGTCAGAGGTCCAACGGCTTCTGCGGGAGGGGATCATTTAGGCCAGCAACAGCCCCTGGAGAGCTCAAGTTGTTGTAGTGAAGACTGGGGAGAAGCACAGGACGGTCATTGACTGCAGTCTGACCATCAACTGGTACACGCAGCTCGACACATACCCCCTCCCACGCATATCTGTCATGGTCAATCAGATTGCGCAGTATCAAGTCTTCTCTACAGTTGACTAGAAGTCCACCTACCACCAGCTCCCCATCTGCCCGGAGGACCGCCAATACACTGCGTTCGAAGCAGATGGCCGCCTCTATCACTTCCTTAGGGTTCCCTTCGGCGTCACTAATGGGGTGTCGATCTTCCAGCGAGAGATGGACCGAATGGTTGACCGGTACGGACTGCGGGCCACCTTTCCGTACCTAGATAACGTCACCATCTGCGGCCACGATCAGCAGGACCACGACGCAAAGCTCCAAAAATTCCTCCAGGCCGCCAAACTCCTTAATCTCACGTACAATAAGGAGAAGTGCGTGTTCCGCACCAACCGCTTAGCCATCCTTGGCTATGTCGTGGAAAATGGAGTCCTAGGGCCCGACCCCGGCCGCATGAGCCCCCTCCTGGAACTCCCTCTCCCCCACTGCCCCAAGGCCCTGAAACGATGGCTGGGGTTTTTCTCCTATTACGCCCAATGGGTCCCTAGTTATGCGGACAAGGCCCGCCCACTCATTCAGTCCACAGTTTTCCCCCTTCAACTGCATCAAGGCGGACATCGCCACGGCCACGATGCACGTGTTCGATGAGTCCCTCCCCTTTCAGGTGGAGAGCGATGCATCGGAAGTGGCCCTGGCTGCCACCCTCAACCAGGCGGGCAAGCCCATGGCCTTCTTTTCCTGCACCCTTCATGCCTCCGAAACTCGGCACTCCATTCTGTCGAAAAGGAGGCCCAAGCAATTGTGGAAGCTGTGCGGCATTGGAGGCATTACCTGGCCAGCAGGAGATTCACTCTCCTCACTGACCAACGGTCGGTTGCTTTCATGTTTAACAATACACAGCGGACGAGGATCAAAAATGACAAGATCTTGAGGTGGAGGATCGAGCTCTCCACCTATAATTATGAGATCTTGTATCGCCCGGGTAAGCTCAACGAGCCCCCCGATGCCCTATCCCGCGGTACATGTGCCAGCGCACAAGTGGACCGACTCCGGGCTCTCCCCTGTGACCTCTGCCACCCGGGGGGTCACCCGGTTCTTCCATTTTGTTAAGGCCCGCAACCTGCCCTACTCCATTGAGGAGGTCAGGACCGTAACCAGAGACTGCCAAGTCTGCGCAGAGTGCAAGCTGCACTTCTACCGGCCAGATCGAGTGCACCTGGTGAAGGCCTCCCGCCCCTTTGAACGCCTCAGTGTGGATTTCAAACGTCATCTCCCCTCCACCTACCGCAACGTGGACTTCCTCAACATAATTGATGAGTACTCCCGGTTCCCTTTCGCCATCCCCTGCCCCGATATGACTTCTGCCACAGTAATCAAATCCCTGCACAGCATCTTCGCTCTGTTCGGTTTCCCCACCTACATCCACAGCGATCGGGGATCCTCCTTCATGAGCGATGAGCTGCGTCAGTTCCTGCTCAGCAAGGGCATCGCCTCGAGCAGGATGGCCAGCTACAACCCCCGGGGAAACGGGCAGGTGGAGAGGGAGAACGGGACGGTCTGGAAGGCCGTCTTGCTGGCCTTTCGGCCTAGAAATCTCCCGGCTCGCGCTGGCAGGAGGTCCTCCCCGACACGCTCCACTCCATCCGGTCGCTCCTGTGCACCGCGACTAATGAGACCCCTCACAAACATGTGTTTGCCTTCCCCAGGAAGTCCACCTCCAGGGTCAACAAGCGCCGGAATGTGGCGACGAGGGGCTTTTAGTAACTTCATTTGAAACATACTTGTGACAATAAGCGATTTTCACTTCATTTTAATTTCATTCCTACTAGTTTGGCATTATCATTTAGTTTCTTTGAAAAATACCCGCTCTATTCCTTCATTGTCTTCTTATAAGAGCACAGCACCTACACCCACACCAATCGCATCGACAGCCACCTTGACTGGTTTTGTGTAATTTGGGGCGGCCAACACAGGGGCCGTGGTTAACACAGTCTTCAGGCCGTCAAATGCCTGTTGACACTCCGCCATCCACTGAAATTTGCAACGCTTCCTCAGCAAGTCCATCAGTGGAGCAACCAGATTGCTAACATTCACCACAAATTTACGGTAAAAACCACTCATGCCGGGAAATCGCATTATTTCCCTTCGTGTCGAGGGTATTGGAAACTCCCCAATAACTTTTGTTTTCACATCCCGTGGGACCATCTGTCCATGTCCAATGGCCAAGGAACGTGACTTGGGCTTTTCCAAACTCAATCTTGGTTAGGTTTACCACCAAACTCACACCCTGAAGTCGACCGAATAACTCCAACAGATGCTTCAAATGTTCTGACTAAAAATCACCAGATCGACTATGTACACCGCACAATTGGGTAATCCTGAAATGACTTCGTTCGTTAACCGTTGAAATGTTGGTGGGCGATTTTCATGCCAAATGACATAACTTTGAATTGGTATATACCATTTGGAGTCACAAAAGCTGAAATCTCCTTTGCCCTTTCGGATAAAGGTACCTGCCAGTAACCTTTAAGCAAACCCAGTTTGGACTTAAAAGCTGATTGTCCCACCTTCTCAATGCAGTCCTTCAAATGTGGAATAGGATAAGAGTCTATTCTTGTAACGCCATTAACTTTTCTGTAGTCCACACACAACCGTTGGGTACCGTCTTGTTTAGGTACCATCACTATGGGTGAGCTCCATTGGCTGCAACCCACTTCAATTATGCCATTTCTAAGCATACTTTCAATCTCTTTGTTAACCTGTGCCAATTTTAAAGGGTTAAGACTATATGGATGTTGTTTGATAGGAACAGCATCTCCCACATCTACATCATGTGTCACCATTTTAGTACTTCACAACTTATTTCCACAAACTTTCCCATGTGATATCAATAACTCTTTCAGGTCAGTTTGCTTTTCCTCTGGAAGGTAACTCAATAATTTATCCCAATTTTTAAGAACATCCTCGTTATACAATTTAAATTGAGGAATGTCAAATTCAGTCACCTGGATTTGGTTCGTCACTTTGTGTTAGAATCACTAAAACCTCCTCCTTTTGCTCTCCTTCATTTTCAAAATACCTTTTAAGCATATTCACATGACACACTCGGTGAGTCTTCCTTCTATCTGGAGTTCTTACCAAATAATTCACCTCACTCAATTTCCTTTCAATCTGATAAGGTCCACAAAACCTAGCTTTTTATACCACTGGTAACAATACTGAAACTTTATCTCCACTGGCAAAACTACAAACTATTGCTTTCTTGTCCGCTACCTGTTTCATCACATTTTGTGCAACTTTTAAATGTTGTCTAGCCAATTCACCTGCTCTATTTAATTGTTCCCTAAAATTTGACACGTAATCCAATAGTGTAATTTCCGATTTCTCACCCAACAATTTTTCCTTACACAACTTAAGTGGTCCTCTTACCTCATGACCAAAAATTAGTTCAAAAGGACTAAATTTGGTAGACTCATTAGGTGCATCCCTAATTGCGAACAATACGAATGGAATTCCTTTCTCCCAATCCTCTGGATAATCTTGACAATACACCCTCAACATTGTCTTTTCATGTCTGATGCCACCTTTCTAATGCTCCCTGTGATTCTGGATGGTACGCAGTTGATTTAAATTGTTTTAATCTTGAGATAAAATTTGATCCTTGGTCCGATTGTATTTCTGTGGGTCGTCCATATCTAATAAAAAATGTAAGTAACTCCTCCACAATCTTTTTAGCTGTAATATCACGTACTGGACTGGCCTCTGGAAACCTCGTAGACACATCCATTATAGTCAAAAGATATTGATTTCCACTTTTCGTTTTGGGAAACGGTCCTACGCAATCAATTAGGACCCTTGTAAAAGTTTCCTCACATGCTGGAATGGGTATTAAGGGCGCTGGTTTTATCATTGCTTGAGGTTTCCCTATCACTTGACATGTGTGTCATGATCGACAAAATTTAACTACATCTTTATGTAGTCCAGGCCAATAAAAATGTTTCTGGATTTTAGCCTGAGTTTTTCTTATTCCCAAATGGCCTCCCACTGGTACCTCATGTGCAACTCGCAACACCTCCTTTCTATACCCTACCGGCAATACTACTTAATGAACTTCTGCCCACTTTTCAACTGCCTGCATATGTACAGGTCTCCATTTTCTCATCAAGTCGTCATTTTTATGGTAATAACACTCTGGTATACTCTCAGATTCCTCTTCCGTATATGCTTTCTGATATATCCGTTTTATTTCTACATCTTTCTGTTGTAACTCTGCCAATTTTCCTGAACTGAAAATATTCGCCTCATCCTCCACCTGTTCTTGTTCTTTTTCAACCATCTGATCAAAAATCGTTTCTGATAATTGCACTTCAACTTCATCTTCACTCTTTGATTTCTCCTCCTTAACCTGTGACTTTGCGACCTTGTTACTACACAATCCGGATAAATCTGTTTTACCACATCAGCCTTCCCAGTGCTTTTCTTCAACCACCAACACTGTGACTTTACATGGCCTAGTTTATTACAGTAAAAACATCTGAAACTTTTCATTTCTTTTCAACCCTCCTGGATTTCTTTTTTAATCTGAGGCACACTCTCTTTATTGTCTCCCATCAGATCACCTTTACCTTTACCACTTGAGTATTTCTCATGTCCCCAGTTTCTATCCCTCACTGATGTCGGAAACTAAACTTTGATTTCTGAACTAATTTATAATCATAGAACATAGAACATAGAAAAATACAGCACAGAACAGGCCCCTCGGCCCACGATGTTGTGCCGAACCTTTGTCCTAGATTAATCATAGATTATCATAGAACTTACAGTGCAGAAGGAGGCCATTCAGCCCATCGAGTCTGCACCGGCTCTTGGAAAGAGCACCCTACCCAAGGTCAACACCTCCACCCTATCCCCATAACCCAGTAACCCCACCTAACCGTTTTTGGACACTAAGAGCAATTTAGTGTGGTCAATCCACCTAACCTGCACATCTTTGGACTGTGGGAGGAAACTGGAGCACCCGGAGGAAACCCACGCAGACACGGGGGGAACGTGCAGACTCCGCACAGACAGTGACCCAAGCGGGAATCGAACCTGGGACCAGAATCATCTGGACAGGTTGGGCGAGTGGGCAAACAAATGGCAGATGCAGTATAATTTGGATAAGAACAAAGACAAAGAACAAAGAAATGTACAGCACAGGAACAGGCCCTTCGGCCCTCCAAGCCCGTGCCGACCAGGCTGCCTGACGAAACTACAATCTTCTACACTTCCTGGGTCTGTATCCCTCTATTCCCATCCTATTCATGTATTTGTCAAGATGCCCCTTAAATGTCACTATCGTCCCTGCTTCCACCACCTCCTCCGGCAACGAGTTCCAGGCACCCACTACCCTCTGTGTGAAAAACTTGCCTCGTACATCTACTCTAAACCTTGCCCCTCTCATCTTAAACCTATGCTCCCTAGTAATTGACCCCTCTACCCTGGGGAAAAGCCTCTGACTATCCACTCTGTCTATGCCCCTCATAATTTTGTAGACCTCTATCAGGTCGCCCCCCAACCTCCGTCGTTCCAGTGAGAACAAACCGAGTTTATTCAACCGCTCCTCATAGCTAATGCCCTCCATACCAGGCAACATTCTGGTAAATCTCTTCTGCACCCTCTCTAAAGCCTTCTGGTAGTGTGGCGACCAGAATTGAACACTATACTCCAAGTGTGGCCGAACTAAGGTTCTATACAGCTGCAACATGACTTGCCAATTCCTATACTCAATGCCCCGGCCAATAAAGGCAAGCATGCGTATGCCTTCTTGACTACCTTCTCCACCTGTGTTGCCCCTTTCAGTGACCTGTGGACCTGTACACATAGATCTCTCTGACTTTCAATACTCTTGAGGGTCCTACCATTCACTGTATATTCCCTACCTGCATTAGACCTTCCAAAATGCATTACCTCACATTTGTCCGGATTAAACTCCATCTGCCATCTCTCCGCCCAAGTCTCCAAACAATCTAAATCCTGCTGTATCCTCTGACAGTCCTCAAGCTATCCACAATTCCACCAACCTTTGTGTCGTCTGCAAACTTACTAATCAGACCAGTTACATTTTCCTCCAAATCATTTATATATACTACAAACAGCAAAGGTCCCAGCACTGATCCCTGCGGAACACCACTGGTCACAGCCCTCCAATTAGAAAAGCATCCTTCCATTGCTACTCTCTGCCTTCTAAGACCTAGCCAGTTCTGTGTCCACCTTGCTAGCTCACCCCTGATCCCGTGTGACTTCACCTTTTGTACTAGTCTACCATGACGGACCTTGTCAAAGGCCTTACTGAAGTCCATATAGACAACATCCACTAGCCTACCTGCATCAATCATCTTTGTGACGTCCTCGAAAAACTTGTTCAAGTTAGTGAGACACGACCTCCCCTTCACAAAACCATGCTGCCTCTCACTAATACGTCCATTTGCTTCCAAATGGGAGTAGATCCTGTCTCGAAGAATTCTCTCCAGTAATTTCCCTACCACTGAAGTAAGGCTCACTGGCCTGTAGTTCCCTGGATGATCCTTGCTACCCTTCTTAAACAGAGGAACAACATTGGCTATTCTCCAGTCCTCCGGGACATCACCTGAAGACAGTGAGGATCCAAAGATTTCTGTCAAGGCCTCAGCAATTTCCTCTCTAGCCTCCTTCAGTATTCTGGGGTAGATCCCATCAGGCCCTGGGTACTTATCTACCTTAATATTTTTTTAATCGCCCAACACCTCGTCTTTTTGGATCTCAATGTGACCCAGGCTATCTACACACCCTTCTCCAGACTCAACATCTACCAATTCCTTCACTTTGGTGAATACTGATGCAAAGTATTCATTTAGTGCCTCGCCCATTTCCTCTGGCTCCACACATAGATTCCCTTGCCTATCCTTCAGTGGGCCAACCCTTTCCCTGGCTACCCTCTTGCTTTTTATGTACGTGTAAAAAGCCTTGGGATTTTCCTTAACCCTATTTGCCAATGACTTTTCGTGATCCCTTGAAATGAAAATCACTTATTGTCACAAGTATGCTTCAAATGAAGTTGCTGTGAAAAGCCCCTAGTCGCCACATTCCGGCGCCTGTTCAGGGAGGCTGTTACGGGAATTGAACCGTGCTGCTGGCCTGCCTGGTCTGCTTTCAAAGCCAGTGATTTAGCCCTGTGCTAAACAGCCCCTAGGTCTAGCCCTCCTGACTCTTTGCTTAAGTTCCTTCCTACTTTCCTTATATTCCACACAGGCTTTGGCTGTTCCCGGCCTTCTAGCCCTGACAAATGCCTCTTTTTGACGAGGCTGACAATATCTCTCGTTATCCAAGGTTCCCGAAAATTGCCGAATTTATCCTTCTTCCTCACAGGAACATGCCGGTCCTGAATTCCTTTCAACTGACACCTGAAAGCCTCCCACGTGTCAGATGTTGATTTGCCCTCAAACATCCGCCCCCAATCTAAGTTCTTCAGTTCACGCCTAATATTGTTATAATTAGCCTTCCCCCAATTTAGCACATTCACCCGAGGACCACTCTTATTCTTGTCCACCAGCACTTTAAAACTTAATGAATTGTGGTCACTGTTCCCGAAATGCTCCCCTACTGAAACATCTACCACCTGGCCAGGCTCATTCCCCAATACCAGGTCCAGTACCGCCCCTTCCCTAGTTAGACTGTCTACATATTGTTTTAAGAAGCCCTCCTGGGTGCTCCTTACAAACTACGCCCCGTCTAAGCCTCTGGCACTAAGTGAGTCCCAGTCAATATTGGGGAAGTTGAAGTCTCCCATCACCACAACCCTGTTGTTTTTACTCTTTTCCAAAATCTGTCTACCTATCTGCTCCTCTATCACCCGCTGGCTGTTGGGAGGCCTGTAGTAAACCCCCAACGTTGTGACTGCACCCTTCTTATTCATGATCTCTACCCATATAGCCTCACTGCCCTCTGAGGTGTCCTCCCGTAGTACAGCTGTGATATCCTCCCTAACCAGTAGCGCAACTCCGCCACCCCTTTTACATCCCCCCTCTATCCCGCCTGAAACATCTAAATCCTGGAACGTTTAGCTGCCAATCCTGCCCTTCCCTCAACCAAGTCTCTGTAATGGCAACAACATCATAGTTCCAAGTACTAATCCAAGCTCTAAATTCAACTGCCTTACCCGTAATACATCTTGCATTAAAACATATGCACTTCAGGCCACCAGACCCGCTGTGTTCAGGAACCTCTCCCTGTCTGCTCTGCCTCAGAGCCCCACTGTCCCTATTCCCTAGTTCTCCCTCAATGCTCTCACCTTCTGACCTATTGTTCCCGTGCCCACCCCCCTGCCATACTAGTTTAAACCCTCCCGTGTGACACTAGCAAACCTCGCGGCCAGGATATTTATGCCTCTCCAGTTTAGATGCAACCCGTCCTTCTTATATGGGTCACACCTGCCCCGGAAGAGCTCCCAGTGGTCCAGATAACGTAAACCCTCCCTCCTACACCAGCTGTTTAGCCACGTGTTTAGCTGCTCTATCTTCCTATTTCTAGCCTCATTGGCACGTGGCACAGGGAGTAATCCCGAGATTACAACCCTAGAGGTCCTGTCTTTTAACTTTCTGCCTAGCTCCCTGAACTCCTGCTGCAGGACCTCATGCCCCTTCCTGCCTATGTCGTTAGTACCAATATGTACAACGGTCTCTGCCTGTTTGCCCTCCCCCTTCAGGATGGCCTCTACCCGTTTGGAGACATCCTGGACCCTGGCACCAGGGAGGCAACATACCATCCTGGAGTCTCTTTCACGTCCACAGAAGCGCCTATCTGTGCCCCTGACTATAGAGTCCCCTATTACTATTGCTCTTCTGTGCTTTGACCCTCCCTTCTGAACATCAGAGCCAGCCATGGTGCCACTGCTCTGGCTGCTGCTGTTTTCCCCTGATCGGCTATCCCCCCCGACAGTATCCAAAGGGGTATACCTGTTCGAGAGGGGGACAACCACAGGGGATTCCTGCACTGACTGCCTGCCCTTTCTGGTGGTCACCCATTTCTCTGCCTGCACCTTGGGTGTGACCACATTTATATAACTGCGATCTATGATGCTTTCCGCCACCTGCATGCTCCTAAGTGCATCCAATTGCTGCTCCAACCGAACCATGCGGTCTGTGAGGAGCTCCAGTTGGGTGCACTTTCTGCACATGAAGCCATCCGGGACGCTGAAAGCCTCCCGGACCTGCCACATCTCACAGTCAGAGCACTGCACCCCTCTAACTGACATTGCATCAATTAATTAGTAAATTAAAGTTAAATTTTTTTTTTTACATTTTTAAAGTTACTGTTAACTATCTGTTTCCTAGCACTAGATTTCTAATAGAAATGTGAAAGCTAAATACAGTTCTCTCCGATCTCTGGCTTAGATACCCCTCTAAATTATACTTAAGTAATTATGTTTAATTAGTTACCAATGCTTAAATTTTTTAATTTAGTGTAGATTCCCAACCAGCCACTCAGGTCACAGCTTTTCTGTGATGTCAGCTTCAGCTTCCCCCCCCCCCCCCCCCCACACACACACACAATTTGAAAAGGTAATAAAAGTAAAAATGAATAAAAATCACTTACTTACCTTCTGAGGGTCTCAGATGTTCTCAGGTTCTCTCCCTGCTGATTAAAAGTTACAGGCCAGAAGAAAGTGTGAGGTTATTCACTTTGGAAGCAAAAACAGGAAGGCAGATTACTACCCGAATGGTTGTAAGTTGGGAGAGGGGAGTGTGCAGCGGGACCTGGGTGTCCTTGTGCACCAGTCGCTGAAGGAAAGCATGCAGGTGCAGCAGGCGGTAAAGAAGGCTAATGGTGTGTTGGTCTTCATTGTGAGAGGTTTTGAGTATCGAAGCAGGGATGTGTTGCTGCAATTATACAGGGTCTTGGTGAGGCCACACCTGGAGTATTGTGTGCAGTTTTGGTCTCCTTCTCTGAGGAAGGATGTTCTTGCTCTCGAGGGAGAGCAGCGAAGGTTTACCAGACTGATTCCAGGGATGGCGGGACTGTCACATGAGGAGAGATTGACTAGGTTGGGATTGTTCTCGCTGGAGTTCAGAAGAATGAGGGGGGATCTCACAGAGACGTATAAAATTCTAACAGGACGAGACAGGGTAGATGCAGGGAAGATGTTACCAATGATGGGTGTGTCCAGAACCAGGGGTCACAGCCTGAGGATTCAGGATAAACCATTTCGGACAGAGATGAGGAGACATTTCTTCACACAGAGAATGGTGAGCCTGAGGAATTCATTACCACAGGAAGTTGTTGAATATATTCAAAAGGCGGCTGGATACAGCACTTGGGGAGAGTGGGATCAAAGGCTATGGGGAGAAAGCAGGATTAGGCTATTGAGTTGGATGATCAGCCATGATGGTGATGAATGGCGGAGCAGGCTCGAAGGGCCGAATGGCCTCCTCCTGCTCCTATCTTCTCTGTATCTATGCATCACCAGAGGAAATATTCAACAATTGAAAAAGAGACTTTGAGCTTGTTGCTGGCTTTGCAACATTTTAATATTTATGTCACCAGCAATTCGTCTGAAACAATTATATATACCGACAATAATCCCTTGCGGTTTTTGGAGAAATTCAAGAATAAAAGTGCCAGACTGTTTCAATGGAGTTTATTATTACAGCCATTTAATTAGGGTTAGGGTTAGGGTTAGGGTTACAGTTAGGTTTAAAGCTTACACATGTGGCAGGACTAATAAACGTGAAAGCCAGTGAAGAGAAGCAGGTTCGATGGTGGAATACAAATAACTAAATTGGACTGTATTATTGGAAATGTTTGCCTGTTTTAAAATGTCTGTTTATTGTCAAGTATTAGGAATCAGCAAGTGAAAAGGTAAAAATAAAATCATCTTTGAACTGGATGGATTTTTTTTTTCTTGGGGGGAGGTGTCATGTGAGTGTCTCTTTAAGAAAGGTTTTTGTCTTCTCACATGGTTTCAGTGATGTCATTTTTGTGGGTGGAGCTGGGCTGTGGCTCTGTGTGTTTTACTTCCGCTTTCAGATTTGACTGCTGTGGACTCAGGGAGAAAGAGGCGTTTTCTTCCTCTCGCTCTATTTTCATTTTCCAGAGTTGTTCCAGGTAATAAAACATTGATTATAGCTACCTGCTTTAGTAACTTATACAATATAGTTTGCTTTCCGGAAGGGTTTAATCCTGCTGGTGAGACGGGGTCAGAATCTCAGGAAAAGACAATCTTATTCAAGTGAGAATGCTGAGTGCTGAGCCACGCCCTTCAAAAGGGGTTTTTGGCTTATGAGATTATATTGTTGAATTGGAGCAGTTAGGGGGGAATTCATTATCACTGGAGTTGAGGGGTGTCTTTATGTTTGTAATTGATAAAAAAAATTCTTCTTGTGTGTTTATATAAATGTTAACAAAGTTCTTAGAATAAAGCTTAGTTTGATCAAAGCGTCTGGGAAGACTGTTGAATCACACCTGAAGGGAAGCTTGTTGTGCTCAATGGGGCCAAATTCTACACACAAAGTTATAGGTCAGATCAACTCCAGAATACAATTTCGAGTTTTTAAACACAGACTCATAACAGTCAATATGTGAAGGTCAGTCAGTGTGTGTGTCACTGTCTGTGTGTCATTGTGTGTGTCCCTGTGAGTGTGTGTCAGTCTGTGTGTCAGTGTTGTGTCTGTGTGGGTGTCATGTATGCGTGTCAGTGTGTGTGTCAGTGTGTGTGTCAATGTGTGTGTGTCACTGTGTATGTGTCACTGTGTGTGTCACTGTGTGTGCCAATCAGTGTGTCAGTAGGTGTGTCAGTGTGTGTGTGTGTCACTGTGTGTGCAAATCAGTGTGTCAGTGTGTGTGTCAGTGTGTGTGTATCAGTGTGTGTGTCAGTGTGCGTGTGTCAGTGTGCGTGTGTCAGTGTGTGTGTGTCAGTGTGCGTGCATGTGTCAGTGTGTGTGTGTCAATGTGTGTGTCAATGTGTGTGTGTCAGTGTGTGTGTGTCTGTGTGTGTGTGTGTCAGTGTATGTGTGAGTGTGTGTCTGTCTGTGTGTGTGTCAGTGTGCGTGTGTCAGTGTGTGTGTATCAGTGTGTGTGCATCTCTGTGTGTGTCAGTGCATGTGACACATTGGGGGGGGTGTGTGTGTCAGTATATGTGTCAGTGTGTGTATCAGTGTGTGTGACACATTGTGTGTATCAGTGTCTGTCAGTGTGTGTGTCAGTGTGTCTGTGTCAGGTCAGTGTGTGTTTGTCTGTGTGTGTGTGTCAGTGTGTGTATGTGTCAGTGTGTGTGTATGTGTCAGTGTGCGTGTCAGTGTGTGTGTGTCACTGTGTGTGCCAGTCAGTGTGTCAGTATGTGTGTGTCAGTGTGTGAGTGTTAGTGTGTGTGTCAGTCTGTGTGTCTGCTTGTGTGTGTGTCAGTGTGTGTGTGTCAGTGTGTGTGTGAGTGTGTCAGTGTATGTGTGAGTGTGTGTCTGTTTCTGTGTGTGTCAGTGTGCGTGTGTCAGTGTGTGTGTGTCAGTGTGTGTGTGTGTCAGTGTCTGTGTGTGTGTGTCAGTGTATGTGTGAGTGTGTGTTAGTGTGTGTGTCTGTGTGTGTGTGTCAGTGTGTGTGTGTCAGTGTGCGTGTATCAGTGTGCATGTGTCAGTGTGTGAGTCAGTTTTTGTCTGTGTGTGTGTGTGTGTCAGTGTGTGTGTGCCAGTGTGTGTGTGTCAGTGTCTGTGTGTGTGGCTGTGTCAATGTCCGTGGTTCAGTGTGTGTTTCAGTGTGTGTGTCAGTGTGTGTGAGTGTGTGTGTCAGTCAGTGTGTCAGAGTGTGTGTCAGTGTGTGTGTATCACTGTGCGTGCATTGGTGTGCATGTGTCAGTGTGTGTGTGTCTGTGTGAGTGTGTGTCAGTGTCTGTGTCAGTGCATGTGACACCTTGTGTGTGTGTGTCAGTGGGTGTCAGTATGTGTGTCAGTGCGTGTGTCAGTCAATGTGCCAGTGTGAGTGTCAGTGTGTGTGTCAGTGTCTGTGTGTCAGTATGTGTGAGTGTGTGT
Organism: Scyliorhinus torazame; assembly: GCF_047496885.1. Classification (NCBI taxonomy): domain Eukaryota; kingdom Metazoa; phylum Chordata; class Chondrichthyes; order Carcharhiniformes; family Scyliorhinidae; genus Scyliorhinus; species Scyliorhinus torazame. The sequence goes on from NC_092719.1 coordinate 222,800,992, forward strand.
CTGTCTGTGTGTGTGTCAGTGTGCGTGTGTCAGTGTGTGTGTATCAGTGTGTGTGCATCTCTGTGTGTGTCAGTGCAAGTGACACCTTGGGTGTGTGTGTGTGTGTCAGTGTGTGTCAGTATATGTGTCAGTGTGTGTATCAGTGTGTGTGACACATTGTGTGTATCAGTGTCTGTCAGTGTGTGTGTCAGTGTGTGTGTGTCAGGTCAGTGTGTGTTTGTCAGTGTGTGTGTGTCAGTGTGTGTGTGTCACTGTGTGTGCCAGTCAGTGTGTCAGTATGTGTGTGTCCTTGTGTGAGTGTTAGTGTGTGTGTCAGTCTGTGTGTCTGTTTGTGTGTGTGTCAGTGTGCGTGTGTCAGTGTGTGTGTGTCAGTGTGTGTGTGAGTGTGTCAGTGTATGTGTGAGTGTGTGTCTGTCTCTGTGTGTGTCAGTGTGCGTGTGTCAGTGTGTGTGTGTCAGTGTGTGTGTGTGTCAGTGTCTGTGTGTGTGTGTCAGTGTATGTGTGAGTGTGTGTTAGTGTGTGTGTCAGTGTCTGTGTGTGTGTGTCAGTGTGTGTGTGTCAGTGTGCGTGTATCAGTGTGCATGTGTCAGTGTATGAGTCAGTTTTTGTCTCTGTGTGTGTGTGTCAGTGTGGGTGTGCCAGTGTGTGTGTGTCAATGTCTGTGTGTGTGGCTGTGTCAATGTCTGTGGGTCAGTGTGTGTTTCAGTGTGTGTGTCAGTGTGTGTGAGTGTGTGTGTCAGTCAGTGTGTCAGAGTGTGTGTCAGTGTGTGTGTATCACTGTGTGTGTATTGGTGTGCATATGTCAGTGTGTGTGCCTGTGTGAGTGTGTGTCAGTGCGTGTGAGTCAGTGTCTGTGTCAGTCATGTGACACCTTGTGTGTGTATGTCAGTGGGTGTCAGTATGTGTGTCAGTGTGTGTGTCAGTCAATGTGCAAGTGTGTGTGTCAGTGTGTGTGTCAGTGTCTGTGTGTCAGTATGCGTGTGTCAGTGTGTGTGTCAGTGTGAGTATCAGTGCGTCTGTGTCAGTGTGTGTGTCAGTGTGTGTGTGTGTCAGTGCGTGTGTCATTGTGCGTGTGTCAGTGTGTGTGTGTCAGTGTGTGTTTCAGTGTGTGTCAGTGTGTGTGTATCAGTGTGTGTGCATCTGTGTATGTGCCAGTGCATGTGACACCTTGTGTGTGTGTGTCAGTGGGTGTCAGTATGTGTGTCAGTGCGTGTGTCAGTCAATGTGCCAGTGTGTGTCAGTGTGTGTGTCAGTATGCGTGTGTCAGTGTGTGTGTGTGTGTCAGTGTGAGTGTCAGTGCGTCTGTGTCAGTGTGTGTGTCAGTGTGTGTGTGTGTCAGTGCGTGTGTCAGTGTGCGTGTGTCAGTGTGTGTGTGTCAGTGTGTGTATCAGTGTCTGTCAGTGTATGTTTGTCAGTGTGTCAGTGTGTGTGTGTGTCAGTGTGTGTGTCACTGTGTGTGTCAGTGTGTGTGTGTCAGTATGCGTGTGTCAGTGTGTGTGTGTGTGTGTCAGTGTGTCAGTGCGTCTGTGTCAGTGTGTGTGTCAGTGTGTGTGTGAGTGTCAGTGCGTGTGTCAGTGTGCGTGTGTCAGTGTGTGTGTGTCAGTGTGTGTATCAGTGTCTGTCAGTGTATGTTTGTCAGTGTGTCAGAGTGTGTGTGTCAGTGTGTGTGTCACTGTGTGTGTCAGTGTGTGTGTGTCAGTATGCGTGTGTCAGTGTGTGTGTGTGTGTGTCAGTGTGAGTGTCAGTGCGTCTGTGTCAGTGTGTGTGTCAGTGTGTGTGTGAGTGTCAGTGCGTGTGTCAGTGTGCGTGTGTCATAGAACATAGAACAATACAGCGCAGTACAGGCCCTTCGGCCCACGATGTTGCACCGAAACAAAAGCCATCTAACCTACACTATACCATTATCATCCATATGTTTATCCAATAAACTTTTAAATGCCCTCAATGTTGGCGAGTTCACTACTGTAGCAGGTAGGGCATTCCACGGCCTCACTACCCTTTGCGTAAAGAACCTACCTCTGACCTCTGTCCTATATCTATTACCCCTCAGTTTAAAGCTATGTCCCCTCGTGCCAGCCATTTCCATCCGCGGGAGAAGGCTCTCGCTGACCACCCTATCCAACCCCCTGATCATTTTGTATGCCTCTATTAAGTCTCCTCTTAACCTTCTTCTCTCCAACGAAAACAACCTCAAGTCCATCAGCCTTTCCTCATAAAATTTTCCCTCCATACCAGGCAACATCCTGGTAAATCTCCTCTGCACCCGCTCCAAAGCCTCCACGTCCTTCCTATAATGCGGTGACCAGAACTGTACGCAATGCTCCAAATGCGGCCGTACCAGAGTTCTGTATAGCTGCAACATGACCTCCTGACTCCGGAACTCAATCCCTCTACCAATAAAGGCCAACACTCCATAGGCCTTCTTCACAACCCTATCAACCTGGGTGGCAACTTTCAGGGATCTATGTACATGGACACCTAGATCCCTCTGCTCATCCACACTTCCAAGAACTTTACCATTAGCCAAATATTCCACATTCCTGTTATTCCTTCCAAAGTGAATCACCTCACACTTCTCTACATTAAACTCCATTTGCCACCTCTCAGCCCAGCTCTGCAGCTTATCTATATCCCTCTGTAACCTGCTACTTCCTTCCACACTATCGACAACACCACCGACTTTAGTATCGTCTGCAAATTTACTCACCCACCCTTCTGCGCCTTCCTCTAGGTCATTGATAAAAATGACAAACAGCAACGGCCCCAGAACAGATCCTTGTGGTACTCCACTTGTGACTGAACTCCATTCTGAACATTTCCCATCAACCACCACCCTCTGTCTTCTTTCAGCTAGCCAATTTCTGATCCACATCTCTAAATCACCCTCAATCCCCAGCCTCCGTATTTTCTGCAATAGCCTACCGTGGGGAACCTTATCAAACGCTTTGCTGAAATCCATATACACCACATCAACTGCTCTACCCTCGTCTACCTGTTCAGTCACCTTCTCAAAGAACTCGATAAGGTTTGTGAGGCATGACCTACCCTTCACAAAGCCATGCTGACTATCCCTGATCATATTATTCCTATCTAGATGATTATAAATCTTGTCTCTTATAATCCCCTCCAAGATTTTACCCACTACAGACGTGAGGCTCACCGGTCTATAGTTGCCGGGGTTGTCTCTGCTCCCCTTTTTGAACAAAGGGGCCACATTTGCTATCCTCCAGTCCTCTGGTACTATTCCTGTAGCCAATGCCGACATAAAAATCAAAGCCAATGGTCCAGCAATCTCTTCCCTGGCCTCCCAGAGAATCCTAGGATAAATCCCATCAGGCCCCGGGGACTTATCTATTTTCAGCCTGTCCAGAATTGCCAACACCTCTTCCCTACGTACCTCAATGCCATCTAATCTATTTACCTGGAGCTCAGCATTCTCCTCCACAACATTATCTTTTTCCTGAGTGAATACTGACGAAAAATATTCATTTAGTATCTCGCCTATCTCTTCAGACTCTACACACAACTTCCCATCCCTGTCCTTGACTGGTCCTACTCTTTCCCTAGTCATTCGCTTATTCCTGACATACCTATAGAAAGCTTTTGGGTTTTCCTTGATCCTTTCTGCCAAATACTTCTCATGTCCCCTCCTTGCTCGTCTTAGCTCTCTCTTTAGATCCTTCCTCGCTACCTTGTAACTATCCATCGCCCCAACTGAAACTTCACACCTCAACTTCACATAGGCCTCCTTCTTCCTCTTAACAAGAGATTCCACTTCCTTGGTAAACCACGGTTCCCTCGCTCGACGCCTTCCTCCCTGTCTGACCGGTACATACTTATCAAGAACACGCAGTAGCTGATCCTTGAACAAGCTCCACTTATCCAGTGTGTCCAACACTTGCAGCCTACTTCTCCACCTTATCCCCCCAAGTCACGTCTAATGGCATCATAATTTCCCTTCCCCCAGCTATAACTCTTGCCCTGCGGTGTATACTTATCCCTTTCCATCCTTAACGTAAACGTCACCGAATTGTGGTCACTGTCCCCAAAGTGCTCACCTACCTCCAAATCCAACACCTGGCCTGGTTCATTACCCAAAACCAAATCCAATGTGGCCTCGCCTCTTGTTGGCCTGTCAACAAACTGTGTCAGGAAACCCTCCTGCACACACTGTACAAAAAACGACCCATCTAATGTACTCGAACTATATATTTTCCAGTCAATATTTGGAAAGTTAAAGTCTCCCATAATAACTACCCTGTTACTTTCGCTCTTATCCAGGATCATCCTCGCCATCCTTTCCTCTACATCCCTAGAACTATTTGGAGGCCTATAGAAGACTCCCAACAGTGTGACCTCTCCTTTCATGTTTCTAACCTCAGCCCATACTACCTCGGAAGATGAGTCCCCATCTAGCATCCTCTCCGCCACCGTAATACTGCTCTTGACTAGCAGCGCCACACCTCCCCCTCTTTTGCCTCCTTCTCTGAGCTTACTAAAACACCTAAACCCCGGAACCTGCAACATCCATTCCTGTCCCTGCTCTATCCATGTCTCCGAAATGGCCACAACATCGAAGTCCCAGGTACCAACCCATGCTGCCAGTTCCCCTACCTTATTTCGTATACTCCTGGCATTGAAGTAGACACACTTCAAACCTGAACACTGGCCCCCTCCTGCGACGTCAGATCTGAGCTCCTGACCTCTATACTCTCATTCTCCCTTACCCTAAAACTACAATCCAGGTTCCCATGCCCCTGCTGCATTAGTTTAAACGTCTGTGTCAGTGTGTGTGTCAGTGTGTGTGTGAGTGTCAGTGCGTGTGTCAGTGTGCGTGTGTCAGTGTGTGTCAGTGTGTGTGTCAGTGTCTGTGCGTGTTGTTGTGTCAGTGTGTGGGTCAGTGTGTGTGTGTATCAGTATGCGTGTGTCAGTATGTGTGTGTGTCAGTGTGTGTGTCAGCGTGTGTGTGTGTCTGTGTCTGTGTGAGTGTGTGTCAGTGTGTGTGTCAGTGTGTGTGTCAGTGTCCGTGTGCCTGTGTCTGTGTGAGTGTGTGTCAGTGTGTGTGTCAGTGTGTGTGTCAGTGTCCGTGTGTCAGTGTCTGTGTGTGTGTGTGTCAGTGTGTGTGTCAGTGTGTATGTCAGTCAGTGTGTGTTTGACAGTGTGTGCGTGTCAGTATGTGTGTGTGTCAGTGTCTGTCTTTGTGTGTCAGTGTATGGGTGAGTGCGTGTGTGTTAGTGTGTGTGTCAGTGTGTGAGTGTGTGTCAGTGTGCGTGTATCAGTGTGCATGTGTCAGTGTGTGTGACATTGTTTGTGTCTGTGTGTGTGTGTCAGTATGTATGTGTCAGTGTGTGTGTGTGTCAGTATCTGTGTGTGTGGCTGCATCAGTGTGTGTGGGTCAGTGTGTGTGTCAGCGTGTGTGTCAGTGAGTATGTCAGTGAGGGTGTGCCACTGTGTGTGTCAGTCAGTGTGTCAGTGTGTGTGTGTGTCAGTATGTGTGTGTCAGCGTGTGTGTGTCAGTGTGCGCGTGTCAGTATGTGTGTGTGTGTCAGTGTGCGCGTGTCAGTGTGCATGTGTCAGTGTGCATGTGTCTTTGTGTCAGTGTGTGTGTGTCAGTGTGTCCGCCTGTGTGTGTATCAGTGTGTGTGTGTGTGTCAGTGCCTGTGTGTGTGTCTGTGTGTCAGTGTGTCAGTGTTTCTGTGTCAGGGTGTGTGTCAGTGTGTGTCAATGTGTGTGTGTGTGTGTGTCAGTGCGTGTGTGTCAGTGTGTGTGTCAGTGTGTGTGTCACTGTGTGTCAGTGTGTGTGTCAGTGTGTGTGTGTGTCAGTGTGTGTGTGTGTCAGTGAGTGCATGTCAGTGTGTGTGTGTCAGTGTGTATGTATCAGTGTGTGTGTCAGTCTGTATGTCAGAGTGTGTGACAGTGTGTGTGTGTGTGTGTGTATCAGTGCGTGTGCGTCTGTGTGTGTGTCAGTGCATGTGACACCTTGGTGTGTGTGTGTGTCAGTGTGTGTCAGTATATGTGTCAGTGTGTCTGTGTCAGGTCAGCGTGTGTTTGTCAGTGTGTCTGTGTCAGTGTGTGTATGTGTCAGTGTGCGTGTCAGTGTGTGTGTGTCACTGTGTGTGCCAGTCAGTGTGTCAGTGTGTCAGTATGTGTGTCAGTATGTGTGTGTCAGTGTGTGAGTGTCAGTGTGTGTGTTAGTGTGTGTGTCAGTGTGTGTGTCAGTGTGTGTGTGTGTCAGTGTGTGTGTGTGTGTGTGTCAGTGTATGTGTGAGTGTGCATCTGTTTGTGTGTGTGTCAGTGTGTGTGTGTCAGTGTGTGTGTGTCAGTGTCTGTGTGTGTGTGTGGCAGTGTATGTGTGTCAGTGTGTGTGGCAGTGTGTCTGGCAGTGTGTGTAAGTGTGTATGTGAGTGTGTGTCTGTTTGTGTGTGTGTCAGTGTGTGTGTGTCAGTGTGTGTGTGAGTGTGTGTCAGTGTATGTGTGAGTGTGCGTCTGTTTGTGTGTGTGTCAGTGTGCGTGTGTCAGTGTGTGTGTGCCTGTGTGTGTGTGTCAGTGTCTGTGTGTGTGTCACTGTATGTGTGAGTGTGTGTTAGTGTGTGTGTCAGTGTGTGTGTGTGTCAGTGTCTGTGTGTGTGTGTGTGGCAGTGTGTGTGTCAGTGTGTGTCAGTGTATGTGTGAGTGTGCGTCTGTTTGTGTGTGTGTCAGTGTGTGTGTGTGTGGCAGTGTCTGTGATTGTCAGTTTATGTGTGAGTGTGTGTTAGTGCATGTGTCAGTGTGTGTGTGTCAGTGTGTGTGTGACAGTGTGCGTGTATCAGTGTGCACGTGTCAGTGTGTGTGTCAGTCTGTGTGTCTGTTTGTGTGTGTGTCAGTGTGCATGTGTCAGTGTGTGTCTGTCAGTGTGTGTGTGTGTCAGTGTGTGTGTGAGTGTGTGTCAGTGTGTGAGTGTGTGTCAGTGTGTGTGTGTCAGTGTGTGTGTGTCAGTGTATGCGTGTGTGTCAGTGTATGTGTGAGTGTGTGTCAGTGTGCGTGTGTCAGTGTGTGTGTGTCAGTGTATGTGTGAGTGTGTGTTAGTGTGTGTGTCACTGCGGGCGTGTCAGTGTCTGTGTGTCAGTGGGTGTGTCAGTGTGTGTGTCACTGTGTGTCAGTGTGTTAGTGTGTGTGTGTCAGTGCCTGTGTGTGTCAGTGTGTGTGTCAATGTGTGTTTCAGTGTGTGTCAGTGTATGTGTATCAGTGTGCGTGCATCTGTCTATGTGTCAGTGCATGTGACACCTTGTGTGTGTGTGTGTGTATGTGTCAGTGTGTGTCAGTACGTGTGTCAGTGCGTGTATCAGTATGTGTGACACATTGTGTGTATCAGTGTCTGTCAGTGTATGTTTGTCAGTCTGTCAGAGTGTGTGTGTCAGTGTGTGTGTCACTGTGTGTGTCAGTCAGTGTGTGTGTGTCAGTGTGTTTGTCAGTGTGTGTGTGTGTCAGTATGCATGTGTCAGTGTGTGTGTGTGTCAGTGTGTGTCAGTGTGTGTGTGAGTGTCAATGCGTGTGTCCGTGTGTGTGTGTCAGTGTGTGTGTGTCAGTGTCTCTGCCAGTGTCTGTGTGTGTTGCTGTGTCACTGTGTGTGGGTCAGTGTGTGTGTATCAGTATGCGTGTGTCAGTATGTGTGTGTGTCAGTGTGTGTGTGTGTCTGCATCTGTGTGAGTGTGTGTCAGTGTGTGTGTGTCAGTGTCCGTGTGTCAGTGTGTGTGTGTGTGTGTCAGTGTGTGTGTCAGTGTGTATGTCAGTGCGTGTGTGCCACTGTGTGTGTCAGTCAGTGTGTGTGTGACAGTGTGAGCGTGTCAGTATGTGTGTGTGTCAGTGTCTGTCTTTGTGTTTGTCAGTGTGTGTGTGAGTGCGTGTGTGTTAGTGTGCGTGTCAGTGTGTGAGTGTGTGTCAGTGTGTGTCAGTGTGCATGTATCAGTGTGCATGTGTCAGTGTTTGTGTCAGTGTGTGTGTGTCAGTATCTGTGTGTGTGGCAGCATCAGTGTGTGTGGGTCAGTGTGTGTGTATCAGTGTGTGTGTGTCAGTGTCTGTGTGTGTGGCTGTGTCAGTGTGTGTGTATCAATGTGTCTGCATCTGTGTGAGTTTGTGTCAGTGTGTGTGTGTGTCAGCGTGTGTGTCAGTGTGTGTCAGTGAGTGTGTCAGTGAGTGTGTGCCACTGCGTGTGTCAGTCAGTGTGTCAGTGTGTGTGTGTGTCAGTATGTGTGTGTCAGTGTGCGCGTGTCAGTGTGCATGTGTCAGTGTGTGTTGTGTCAGTGTGTGTGTCTGTGTGTGTGTCAGTGCCTGTGTGTGTGTGTCATTGTGTCTGTGTTTGTGTGTCAGTGTGTGTCAGGGTGTGTGTCACTGTGTGTCAGTGGGTGTGTCAGTGTGTGTGTCATTGAGTGTCATTGTTTGTGTCAGTGTGTGTGTGTCAGTGTGTGTGTCACTGTGTGTCTGTGTGTATGTCAGTGTCTGTGTGTGTTGCTGTGTCAGTGTGTGTGGGTCAGTGTGTGTGTATCAGTATACGTGTGTCAGTATGTGTGTGTGTCATTGTGTGTGTGTGTCTGCGTCTGTGTGAGTGTGTGTCAGTGTGTGTGTGTCAGTGTCCGCGTGTCAGTGTCTGTGTGTGTGTGTCAGTGTGTGTGTCAGTGTGTATGTCAGTGAGTGTGTGCCACTGTGTGTGTCAGTCAGTGTGTCAGTGTGTGTGTGACAGTGTGTGCGTGTCAGTATGTGTTTGTCAGTGTATGTGTCAGTGTGTGTGTGTGTCAGGGTGTGTGTCAGTGTGTGTGTCAGTGAATGTGTCAGTGAGTGTGTGCCACCGTGTGTGTCAGTCAGTGTGTCAGTGTGTGCGTGTGTCAGTATGTGTGTGTCAGGCTGCGCGTGTCAGTGTGCATGTGTCAGTGAGTGTTTGTGTCAGTGTGTGTGTGTCAGTGAGTCCGTCTCTGTGTGTGTCAGTGTGTGTGTCAGTGTGTGTGTCTGTGTGTGTGCCAGTGCCTGTGTCAGTGTGTGTGTCATTGAGTGTCATTGTGTGTGTCAGTGTGTGTGTGTCAGTGTGTGTGTCACTGTGTGTCAGTGTGTGTGTCAGTGTCTGTGTGTGTTGCTGTGTCAGTGTGTGTGGGTCAGTGTGTGTGTATCAGTATGCGTGCGTCAGTATGTGTGTGTTTCAGTGTGTGTGTGTGCCTGCGTCTGTGTGAGTGTGTGTCAGTGTGTGTGTGTCAGTGTCCGTGTGTCAGTGCCTGTGTGTGTGTGTCAGTGTGTGTGTCAGTGTGTATGTCAGTGAGTGTGTGCCACTGTGTGTGTCAGTCAGTGTGTCAGTGTGTGTGTGACAGTGTGTGCATGTCAGTATGTGTGTGTCAGTGTATGTGTCAGTGGGAGCGTGGCTGTGTGCGTTTCAGTATGTGTGTGTGTCAGTGTCTGTCTTTGTGTTTGTCAGTGTGTGTGTGAGTGTGTGTGTGCTAGTGTGCGTGTCAGTGTGTGTGTGTGTCAGTGTGTGTCAGTGTGCAGGTGTCAGTGTGTGTGTGTCAGTATCTGTATGTGTGGCTGTGTCAGTGTGTGTGGGTCAGTGTGTCTGCGTCTGTGTGAGTTTGTGTCAGTGTGTGTGTGTGTCAGCGTGTGTGTCAGTGTGTGTGTCAGTGAGTGTGTCAGTGAGTGTGTGCCACTGTGTGTGTCAGTCAGTGTGTCAGTGTGTGTGTGTGTCAGTATGTGTGTGTCAGTGTATGTGTGTCAGTGTGCGCGTGTCAGTATGTGTGTGTCAGTGTGTTTGTGTCAGTGTGTGTGTGTCAGTGAGTCCGTCTGTGTGTGTGTCAGTGTGTGTGTCAGTGTGTGTGTCAGTGCCTGTGTGTGTGTGTGTCATTGTGTCAGTATTTGTGTGTCAGTGTGTGTCAGGGTGTGTGTCACTGTGTGTCAGTGTGTGTGTCAGTGTGTGTGTCAGTGTGTGTGTCATTGTGTGTCATTGTGTGTGTCAGTGTGTGTGTGTCAGTGTGTGTGTGTCAGTGTGTGTGTCACTGTGTGTCAGTGTGTGTTTCAGTGTGTGTGTCACTGTGTGTCAGTGTGTGCGTGTCAGTGTGTGTGTGTGTCAGTGTGTGCGTGTCAGTGTGTGTGTCACTGTGTGTGTCACTGTGTGTCAGTGTGTGTGTCAGTGTGTGTGTCACTGTGTGTCAGTGTGTGTGTCACTGTGTGTGTCACTGTGTGTCAGTGTGTGTGTCAGTGTGTGTGTCACTGTGTGTCAGTGTGTGTGTCAGTGTGTGCGTGTCAGTGTGTGCGTGTCAGTGTGTGTGTCACTGTGTGTGTCACTGTGTGCCAGTGTGTGTGTCAGTGTGTGTGTCACTGTGTGTCAGTGTGTGTGTCACTGTGTGTGTCACTGTGTGTCAGTGTGTGTGTCACTGTGTGTGTCACTGTGTGTCAGTGTGTGTGTCACTGTGTGTGTCACTGTGTGTCAGTGTGTGTGTCACTGTGTGTGTCACTGTGTGTCAGTGTGTGTGTCACTGTGTGTGTCACTGTGTGTCAGTGTGTGTGTCACTGTGTGTGTCACTGTGTGTCAGTGTGTGTGTCAGTGTGTGTGTCACTGTGTGTCAGTGTGTGTGTCACTGTGTGTCAGTGTGTGTGTCACTGTGTGTCAGTGTGTGTGTCAGTGTGTGTGTCAGTGTGTGTGTCAGTGTGTGTGTGTGTCCCCGCCCCCCTCCCCCCCGATGGGCCGAGCTCCCGGTGGCATGGTCCATGTCTGCTCTCAATAAGTGTGAAGCTGGTGAGGTAGGACACAGACTGCGGCTGCTGGCTCAGAAACTGACCTTGCTGGGTGGTGTGGGGGGTGGGGGACTGCCAGGGCTGGGAGAGGGGGCGCCATGGGGGAAGAGGGGGGAGAACAGCATGCGACTGGGGCAGTGCTCAGGCACCGACCACCATTCCGGCGGCCACTGACCGCCCGCCTCGGCCACCGACGGGACAGGGGTGAGGGTGGGAGGGGGAACATGCGGGGGCGGAGCCCGCGTTGCCAACTGGGGCACCGAGTATCCTGCCGAACCTGGTTGGGGACGGGGGGTACGCACCACACTAACATGTCAGCCTTTCACCCCCTGCAGGAATGGATATTGGAATTCAACCAGCAATGGGGGCCTTCCTGCTGGTCGCCGCAGCCCCGGGGGAGCCCTGCGGCTGGACGAGCTGCTCGATGAGGAGGGGGAGGCTGCAGCAACGGAACAGGAGGCAGCTGCCCAGGATGGAGAGCTGGCCGCCCAACAGGCCGAGGAGGTGCCCAGGAGGCACCGCATGAGGCCTCGTGTGTCCCGGCACCGCCTGGCATTCGAGGACCTGCCGGATCGCGCACGCCGTCGGACACTCCGGCTGAGCAGAGAGACAGAGCGACACATCCGCCAGATCATGGCACTCCTGGCGGGGCCTGGGTGAGGACGCCCGCTCCCGGTGACCAACAAAATGTCAGGCCGCCGTAAACCTCTACGCCACGGGGTCCTTCCAGGCGCCGAGTGGGTTGGGTTTCCGGCTGCGGTCGTGGCTGATGACATCCCGGACCAGCCTCCCCGAACAGGCGCCGGAATGTGGCGACTAGGGGCTTTTCACAGTAACTTCATTTGAAGCCTACTTGTGACAATAAGCGATTTTCATTTTTCACCTATCCGGAGGTCCCAGACCGACACGCAGACCCGCCACAACAAAGCCCATACAGCGACCAGCGGTGTGGCCGAGCAGCGCTTCAGCCTCCTCAAGATGCGCTTCAGGTGCCTGGACCGCTCTGGAAGGGCTGTCCAGTACGGAGCTGAGAGGGGCGCCCACATCCAGGTGGTCTGCTGCATCCTCCTCAACACCACACAGCAGAGGGGCGGCGTGCTGGGGGAGGAGGATGAGGAGGAAGGGCAGGCCTCGTCGGACAAGGAGGATGGGAGGCAAGGGGATGATGAGCGGGACATGGAGCCCGGGCAGGCAGGGGAGGCCTCACAACACCATTGCCAGGGCCAGCGAGCACGGGAGTTCTGATTCCTCCAGGGTCACCGACTAGAAGGGAGGGCGTGGAGCGGGGTTGTGACAGCAACTGCGAGCTGGGGGCACTGGGTCGGCAGTGACAGCGGCTCGGGTCCATGGGATGGAGGATGATGACAACCCGCTCTGCGATGAGCTCCGTGCTCCGCATCGTTAGACAATCTCTACCTGGGTGATCCCTGCATGCGAGCTGGACATTCCATCACACGCTCGCATTGAATCCACTTCCGGTGGCTGAGCGGGCGCACATCAGGCGAGACATGTGGAGCACCAGCGAAGGGAAGGGGCAGGAACTGCGGGCGGGCAGACAGGCGGCCTCAACAGGTTTAGGCGAACCAGGAAGGGAAAAAGCTGGCGAGCCGAGCAGCCCCCCCCAGCCCCCCCCTTACACCCCCCACCCCGACACCCCCCATGACCCTCCCCCTGATCCCCCCCCGACACCCCCCAGCTAGTGGGGAGGGAGGGCTTTCCAAACCCCCCAGAAATGTACAGGATGCACAGGTTGCTTCGGCCCAGGCCCAAAGCCGGGGAGCAGCCCAGAGCGATTATCCTGAAGCTGCACCGGTTCCGGGATCGGGAAAAACTCCGAAGGTGGGCCCGGCAAACGAGACAGAGCACGTGGGAAGGGAGGAACATAAGTGTCTACCAGGAGATTCGGACAGACCTGGCCAAAAGGGCAGAGTTCAACAGAGCAACATCAGCACTCTACAAAAGTGGGGGGCGATTTGGGATGTTATTCCCGGCCAGACTCTGGGTAACACTCAATGGGAAAGAAGCTATATTTCAACACCCCAGCGGAGACTGACGCGCAATCCTGGTTCTGAACCCCCCCCCCGGTCCTGCGGGGTCTCCCATACTTACCTGCTGGAGGAGCCCCTGGTCTCCGGGGTTTCCCTTTGTTAGGGGGACGTCCAATCATTAAATCAAACAAATTGGGGGAGGAGCAATTGCAACAACAATGAAAGCGGCAGGTGCGGAAAAATAATCAGAACAAAGAGCAGAGGACAGACCGCCAACAGAGACAATAATATCGTGAGCTGTTTGCAGATGTTTTCTGTTTTGCACGGCACTGTGCTGCCTTGTTTTCAGGCTCGTCTCTTCCCTCAATGTGCTGGGGGAAGCGGAGCAAGGGGAGTGAAAGTGGGAAAAGCAGGCAGGAGGGCGAGATAAGGAGTGGAAGGGGGAGGGTAAAGCAGGGCCGGAGCCAGGCAAGTACTGGGAGGGGAGCCGCCGTACTAGCGAGGAGGGCCGACACGGGAGGGCAGGAAGAAAGGAGGGTCGCGGCCCCCCCAGCTCAGGGGAGAGAGAGCGCCTGGCACAAAGAGGGGACGGGGACGGAACAGGAGGGAGGGAAGAACACGGGGCAGGGGGAAGAGGGACAGGAGCTAGTGGGGCGGGGTGGGGGGGGGGGGGGGGGAGCGCAGAACAAAAAAGAAGCAAAGGGAAGGTTGAGGTCGAGAAACATAGCGGACACAGGCCTCGGCGGGCATGGAGCAGGGCGAGGAAACAAGATGGCATCGCAAACAGCCACTCGGGAGAGCTTCAGGGAGAAGAGGGACCCCGGAGGGCAGGGGCGCACCCTCGTGGCGTGCAGAGAGCTGGCAGCCATGTTGGGCGCTTCCTGGACAAAGGGAAAGCCCAGAGCCCTGGGGCCCGACTTCGTGGAGAGAGCGGCGACCACGGCCATTTTGGACGGGCCCCTAACGAAGGGAAACCCCGGAGTGCAGGGGCGCGTCCGCCAGGTAAGTATGGGTGACCCCGCCGGACTGGGGGGGTCAGAAACCCCCCACCAGGATTGTTACCTGGAATGTAAGGGGACTAAACGGCCCGGTGAAAAGATCCAGAGTCTTCACCAACCTCAGAAGCCTGAAAGCCGACATAATCTACCGCCAAGAGACGCACCTGAGGGAGAAGGACCGACTACTGGTAAGGAAGGGCTGGGTGGGACAGACGTACCACGCATGCTATAGGACGAGGGCAAGGGAATTGCAATACTAATCAACAGGAGGACGAGGTTTACAGAGACCAAGACAGTTACGGACCCAGGGGGACGGTACGCACCGACTGATCCTGGGGGACGACTTTAACTGCGTGCAGGACCCGCTGACCGACCGATCAAGCCCCAGAACAGGGAAAAGGACTGGCATGGCTAGGGAGCTAGGAGCAGTTATGGAGCAGTTGGGGGTGGTGGACCCATGGAGGTTCCTGCACCCGGGAGAGAAGGAGTTCTCGTTCTTTCGCAGGTGCACAAGGTATACACCCGTACCGACTTCTTTGCAGCGGGGAAATCGGTGCTTCCCGCGATCACGGGAACGGACTACTCCGCGATGGTTATCTCTGACCACGCTCCACACTATATGGATGTGAGGTTGGAGACAGGCCGGGCCCAGCGCCCCACATGGAGGCTGGACACGGATCTCCTGGCCGACAAGGCTTTCTGCCAAAAAACATCGCGGGCCATAGGCGATTACGTGAGTAACAACCAAAACGGGGAGGTCTCACCCTCCACGTTCTGGGAGGCACTGAAGGCCGTGATCAGGGGAGAGATCATATTCGACAAGGCAAGCAGAGAAAAGGAGGAGAGGGTGGCCAGGCAACAACTGGTGGACTCCATCCCGGAAGTCGATAGAAAATACTCCGAGGCCCCGGCCGTAGGGCTGCTGGCGGAGAGGAAAAAGCTGCAAATGGACTTTAACCTGCTATCCACTAGGAAAGCAGTGTACCAACTCCGTCAGACACGGGGGACCTTCTACAAACACGGAGACAAGGCTGGCCGTCTATTGGCTCACCAGCTGAGAAAGCAGGCAGCCACAAGGGAAATAGTGCAGGTAAAGGATAGCAGAGGCAGACTGGTAACAGAACCAAAGGAGGTCAATCGGGCATTCGAGACCTTCTACCGGGGACTGTACACCTCCGAGCCCCCCAACGGGCCGCGGGGATGAAACTGTTCCTAGACGGACTGGAACTACCAGTTGTGGGGGAAGACAGACAGTCGGAGCTGGATGCACCAATAGACCTGGGAGAAATCGTGGAGAGCATCAGCTCCATGCAGGTGGGGAAGGCACTGGGTCCCGATGGGTTCCCGGCGGACTTCTACAAAATATTTGCACCAGTCCTGGCCCCACACCTCAGGGACATGTTCGCGGACTCACTGGCAAGGGGCACCCTGCCCCCAACGCTAGCGCAGGCCATAATTTCACTGATACCCAAAAAAGATAAAGACCTGACGGAATGCGGATCATACAGACCCATTTCACTGCTGCACGTGGATACGAAAATACTCGCAAAGGTCCTGACCAAAAGGCTGGAGGCCTGTGTACCAGAGGTGGTCACAGAGGACCAAACCGGCTTTGTCAAGGGTAGGCAGCTCACAGCGAACATCAGGCAGCTGCTGAATGTGATAATGACCCCCTCTGGGGAGAGAACACCAGAGGTGATCGTCTCCCTGGACGCAGAAAAGGCTTTTGACAGAGTCGAATAGAAATACCTCCTCGAGGTACTGGAACGGTTTGGGCTAGGAGCAGGGTTCACCGCCTGGGTGAGGCTCCTGTACAACGCTCCCAAAGCGAGTGTCCGAACTAACACCACCAGCTCTGAATACTTCCAGCTACAGAGAGGAACAAGACAGGGCTGCCCCCTGTCCCCACTCTTGTTTGCGCTAGAGATCAAACCCCTGGCGATAGCCCTGTGGGACGCAAAAAGCTGGAAGGGAATCCGGAGAGGAGACAGAGAGCACAGAGGCTCACTCTATGCAGATGACCTGCTCCTCTATGTCTCGAAGCCACAGGAGGGACTGAAGGCAATACTGCAAATACTGAAAGAGTTTGGAACCTTCTCGGGCTACAAACCTAACCTGGGCAAAAGTGAGACATTCCCAGTGAACCCAAACGGGGGAGGGAGAGAGCTGGAGGGGCTCCCGTTCAAAACAGCCCAGAACAGATTCCGTTACCGGGGGATCCAGATAGCCAGAGACTGGACACAGACCCACAAGTGGAACCTGACCAAAATCAAAATGAACGTACTGCCAAGGTTCCTCTTCCTGTTTCGATCCATCCCGATCTTCACCCCCAAGGCCTTTTTCCAAAACATAGACAGGCTAATCATGGCGTTTGTGTGGAGGGGCAAGAACCCGAGAATTCCCAAACCGACACTGCAAAGAGGGAAAGTCAGAGGGGCCTGGCTCTACCGAACCTACAATACTACCGCTGGGCAGCAACGGCAGAAAGAGTGAGGGGGTGGGTACAAGAACCCGACACAGATTGGGTACAAATGGGCCGCATTTGGAGTATTGCGTACAGTTCTGGTCACCGCATTATAGGAAGGACGTGGAGGCTTTGGAGCGGGTGCAGAGGAGATTTACCAGGATGTTGCCTGGAATGGAGGGAAAATCTTATGAGGAAAGGCTGATGGACTTGAGGTTGTTTTCGTTGGAGAGAAGAAGGTTAAGAGGAGACTTAATAGAGGCATACAAAATGATCAGGGGGTTGGATAGGGTGGACAGTGAGAGCCTTCTCCCGCGGATGGAAATGGCTGGCACGAGGGGACATAACTTTAAACTGAGGGGTAATAGATATAGGACAGAGGTCAGAGGTAGGTTCTTTACGCAAAGAGTAGTGAGGCCGTGGAATGCCCTACCTGCTACAGTAGTGAACTCGCCAACATTGAGGGCATTTAAAAGTTTATTGGATAAACATATGGATAATAATGGCATAGTGTAGGTTAGATGGCTTTTGTTTCGGTGCAACATCGTGGGCCGAAGGGCCTGTACTGCGCTGTATCGTTCTATGTTCTATGTCCTATGTAAATGGAGGAGCATCCTGTAAAGGAACGACCCTCCGGGCCCTGGCCACAGCAGCTCTCCCATCCTCCTCAACAAGGTACACAACGAGCCCAGTGGTAGCGGCCACGCTGAGAACGTGGACCCAGCTGAGACAACACTTTGGGATAACCAAAATGTCCGTTATGGCCCCCATCTGCGGCAATCACAGATTCCCCCCAGCCATGCTAGATACCACCTTCAAAAGGTGGAGGCGGGACGGGGGCACAGTGACGGTCAGGGACTTCTACGTAGGGCACAGACTGGCGACACTGGATGAACTGACGAGGAAGTGGAGGCTAGCAAAAGGACAGGAATTGAGACACCGCCAAATAAAACACTTCCTCCACAAAGAGACAGTCGGGTACCCCGGGGCCCCAGAAAGCACACTACTAGAGGACCTGATAGGCTCAAGCAGCGAGAAGGGGGGGGGGCTATGTGGGAAAATATACGGAGAGCTACTGGACAGAGCCCAAACACCACTGGACAGGACCAGACAAAAATGGGAGAACGAACTGGCGACAGAGGTAGGATGGGGACTCTGGAGCGAAGCACTGAGCAGGGTGAGCTCCACCTCCTCCTTCGCAAGGCTAAGCCTAATGCAGCTCAGATTGGTGCACAGAGCGCACCTGACCAGAACCCGAATGAGCAGGTTCTTCCCGGAGGTGGAGGACAAATGTGAGCGGTGCCAGAGGGGCCCGGCCAACCACACCCACATGTTCCGGGCTTGCCCCAAGCTTGCTGGGTTCTGGACAGCCTTCTCCGAGGCAATGTCCAGGGTTGTGGGGGTGAGGGTAAAGCCATGCCCAACAGTGGCAATCTTCGGGGTATCGGAGCAGCCAGAGCTACACATGGGGAAGGGGGCCAACGCCCTTGCTTTCGCTTCCCTAATCGCACGCCAGAGAATCCTGCTCGGCTGGCGATCGGCAGCACCGCCCACAGCTGCAGACTGGCTCGCTGACCTCTCGGAATTTCTCCACCTGGAGAAGATTAAGTACGCCACCCGAGGGTCAGAGGAGGCTTCCTGGATACTTGGGGGCAGTTCTTCGACCTGTTCCAAAACCTGTTCGAGGCCAGCAACGAGGAGTAAGCCAGGGGGGAAAACAATACAAGATAGACCAGGAACCAAAGGACTGCGCAACGTGGGGGAGGGGGGTGGGGGGGGGAAGAAGATGGAAGGAAGGTGGGAAAGCCAGGAGGGGAGGGACGGGGGGAGTACGCCAGGTTGGGGGGCAGTGGGAGGGGGGAGGGGAGGGACGGGGGGAGTACGCCAGGTTGGGGGGCAGTGGGAGGGGGGAGGGGAGGGACGGGGGGAGTACGCCAGGTTGGGGGGCAGTGGGAGGGGGAGGGGAGGGGAAGGGAGGAGTACGCCAGGTTGGGGGGCAGCGGGAGGGGGAGGTGAGGGGCGGGGGGAGTACGCCAGGTTGGGGGGCAGTGGGAGGGGGGAGGGGAGGGGACGGGGGGAGTACGCCAGGTTGGGGGGCAGTGGGAGGGGGGAGGGGAGGGGCGGGGGGAGTACGCCAGATTGGGGGGCAGTGGGAGGGGGGAGGTGAGGGGCGGGGGGGGTACGCCAGGTTGGGGGGCAGTGGGGGGGGGGAGGCGGGCAGGGACGAGGAGAGGTCGCTAGGGTGGGAGGGGCAGGGGGGGTGGGGGGGAGGAGTGACTATAGACCGAACCAGAGGGCGGCAAAATGTCTCGAGGGTCAATTAAAGGAAGGGCAGGATAAACCTTTCTGTGCAATAAAGTAAATTAACGCGGGGAAGAAAAATGTGATGTCTATCCTGGGGTGGGCGTGGTGGGGACAGTGGGGGCGTGAGGGGGTTGCGGAGGATGGGGAGCATGGTCCTCCCACATAGCCTGTGCTGCCCCACCCCCCTGCGACGCCCCCCCCCCCCCCCCCCCCCCCCCCCCCCCTCAGAGCACCGGGCAGGTTGTCACAGTGTGAACGGGTGTTTAGTGTGAAGAAAGATCCACAGTCTGTGCCCTGGCCCCGTGTCTACCTTTCTGGCCTTGCGGGTCCTATCACTGCGACCAGGTGGTTCCCCAGACGGTACAGCAGGAGTGCAGGCGGCCTGCCGTGATTCCCGCCCTGCGACGAGGGTCCCTGTTAGCGGGCATATCTTGGCATGAACCAGCCTGGATGGGCCCGCTGGCCGCTGCTCGGGTGTCCCGGGTGGCATGGTGCCGCGTTGTTTTGCCCGCTGTCCACCAGATGCACCAGGGACAGGAGGCGGGGGGGGGGGGGGGGGGGAGTCCGAGGGGCTGCAGTGTTCCGGCACCCCCCCTGCGGGACTCATTGGCACGGGCTCCATCACCTCCTCCTCCTGAGGGCTACTCCATGGATGGGGGTGGAAGCGAAGCTACCCCCTGAGGCTCCCCCAACACCTGGCGCTGCCAGTCCTGGAGGCCACCGGGGTCTGCACACCCGCGGCCATGGAGTGGACCATCACCGACTGGGGCTGCACCACATCACGCGGCGACTGTGCCATCACCTTCTGCGCCACATCAGCCAGTGACTACGCCACCTCCCTCTGGGACTGAGCCACGCCAGCCAGCGCTTGGGCAATGCCATCGACGTGCCCAGCCATGGCCCGTTGTGACTGGGCCACGCTGAGGAGCGTCGCTGCGATGTCCAGGTGGCTCTGGCACACAGTTGCCTATTAGAGGGCAGCCCTGTCCTGGGCCTTGGCCCCCGCCTGCACAGAATGCCCCCGGCCTTGCACACTCTCACCCATGGCCGAAACCATCGGCCCCAATGCCTCCACTGCAGATGCCACCCGTGCAGTGTTGGCCTGTGTAGCACACATGACCGGCACCAATCCCTGCTCCTGCACTCAGACAGACCCCTCCACCTGCACCTACAGGTGCTGGAAGCGGATAGCGGGCTGGAGGGGGACAGTGGGCTGGGGGGTGGACAGCCGGCTGGGGGGACGGACAGCGGTCTGGGGGCGGACAGTGGGCTGGAGGCGACAGCGGGCCGGGGGAGGACAGCGGGCCGGGGGGGGACAGCGGTCTGGGGGTCGACAACGGGCCGGGGGGGGGGAAAGCGGGCTGGCGGGGCGGACAGCGGTCTGGGGGTCGACAGCGGGCCGGGGGGGCGTACCGCGGTCTGGGGGTCGACAGCGGGCCGGGGGGGCGTACCGCGGTCTGGGGGTCGACAGCGGGCCGGGGGGGGGACAGCGGTCTGGGGGGGGACAGCGGGCCGGGGGGGGGGGACAGCGGGCCGGGGGGGGGGACAGCGGGCTGGGGGGGCGGACAGCGGGCTGGGGGTCGACAGCGGGCCGGGGGGGGGACAGCGGTCTGGGGGGGGACAGCGGGCCGGGGGGGGGACAGCGGGCTGGGGGGGCGGACAGCGGGCTGGGGGGGGGACAGCGGGCCGGGGGGGGGGGACAGCGGTCTGGGGGGGGACAGCGGGCCGGGGGGGGGGACAGCGGGCTGGGGGGGGCGGACAGCGGGCTGGGGGGGGACAGCGGGCTGGGGGGGGGGGGGACAGCGGTCTGGGGAGGACAGCGGGCCGGGAGGGGGGGACAGCGGTCTGGGGGTCGACAGCGGGCTGGGGGGGGACAGCGGGCTGGGCGGGGACAGCGGGCTGGGGGGCGGACAGTGGGCTGGGGGGGGATAGCGGGCCGTGGGGGGGGGACAGCGGTCTGGGGGTCGACAGCGGGCTGTGGGGGGACAGCGGGCTGGGGGGCGGACAGCGGGCTGGGGGGGACAGCGGGCCGGGGGGGGGGGGACAGCGGTCTGGGGGGTGGGCTGGGGGTCGACAGCGGGCTGGGGGGCGGACAGCGGACTGGGGGGCGGATAGCGGACTGGGGGGCGGACAGCGGACTGGGGGGCGGATAGCGGGTTGGGGGGGGCACAGTGGGCTGGGGGTGGACAGCGGGCTGGGGGGGCGGACAGCGGGCCGGGGGCGACAGCGGGCCGGGGGGCGACAGCGGGCTGGGGGTGGATAGCGGGCTGGGGGGGCGACAGCGGGCCGGGGGGGCGGATAGCGGGCTGGGGGTGGACAGTGGACTGGGGGGTGGACAGTGGGCTGGGGGGGGGACAGCGGACTGGGGGTGGACAGCGGGCTGGGGGGCGGACAGTGGGCTGGGGGGGGACAGCGGACTGGGGGTGGACAGTGGGCTGGGGGGGACGACAGCGGTCTGGGGGGGGACAGCGGGCTGGGGGGGGACAGCGGGCTGGGGGGGGACAGCGGGCTGGGCGGGGACAGCGGCTGGGGGGCGGACAGTGGGCTGGGGGGGGATAGCGGGCCGTGGGGGGGGGACAGCGGTCTGGGGGTCGACAGCGGGCTGTGGGGGGACAGCGGGCTGGGGGGCGGACAGCGGGCTGGGGGGGGACAGCGGGCCGGGGGGGGGGACAGCGGTCTGGGGGGTGGGCTGGGGGTCGACAGCGGGCTGGGGGGCGGACAGCGGACTGGGGGGCGGATAGCGGACTGGGGGGCGGACAGCGGACTGGGGGGCGGATAGCGGGTTGGGGGGGGCACAGTGGGCTGGGGGTGGACAGCGGGCTGGGGGGGCGGACAGCGGGCCAGGGGGCGACAGCGGGCCGGGGGGCGACAGCGGGCTGGGGGGTGGATAGCGGGCTGGGGGGGCGACAGCGGGCCGGGGGGCGGATAGCGGGCTGGGGGTGGACAGCGGGCTGGGGGGGCGGACAGTGGGCTGGGGGGGGGACAGCGGACTGGGGGGTGGACAGTGGGCTGGGGGGGGACAGCGGACTGGGGGTGGACAGTGGGCTGGGGGGGTACGACAGCGGTCTGGGGGGGGACAGCGGGCTGGGGGGGGACAGCGGGCTGGGGGGGGGACAGCGGGCTGGGCGGGGACAGCGGGCTGGGGGGCGGACAGTGGGCTGGGGGGGGATAGCGGGCCGTGGGGGGGGGGACAGCGGTCTGGGGGTCGACAGCGGGCTGTGGGGGGGACAGCGGGCTGGGGGGCGGACAGCGGGCTGGGGGGGGACAGCGGGCCGGGGGGGGGGGGACAGCGGTCTGGGGGGTGGGCTGGGGGTCGACAGCGGGCTGGGGGGCGGACAGCGGACTGGGGGGCGGATAGCGGACTGGGGGGCGGACAGTGGGCTGGGGGGGGACGACAGCGGTCTGGGGGGGGACAGCGGACTGGGGGTGGACAGTGGGCTGGGGGGGGACGACAGCGGTCTGGGGGGGGACAGCGGGGCTGGGGGGGGACAGCGGGCTGGGGGGGGGGCGGACAGCGGGCCGGGGGGGCGGACAGCGGGCTGGGGGGGGGACAGCGGGCCGGGGGGGGGACAGCGGGCTGGGGGGGGGGGGGACAGCGGTCTGGGGGGGGACAGCGGGCCGGGAGGGGGGACAGCGGTCTGGGGGTCGACAGCGGGCTGGGGGGGGGACAGCGGGCCGGGAGGGGGGGACAGCGGTCTGGGGGTCGACAGCGGGCTGGGGGGGGGACAGCGGGCTGGGGGGGCGGACAGCGGGCTGGGGGGGGACAGCGGGCTGGGGGGGGGACAGCGGGCCGGGGGGGGGGACAGCGGTCTGGGGGGCGGACAGCGGGCTGGGCGGGGACAGCGGGCTGGGGGGCGGACAGCGGGCTGGGGGGCGGACAGCGGGCTGGGGGGGGGACAGCGGGCCGGGGGGGGGGACAGCGGTCTGGGGGGCGGGCTGGGGGTCGACAGCGGGCTGGGGGGCGGACAGCGGGCTGGGGGGGCGACAGCGGACTGGGGGGTGGACAGCGGTCTGACTGGGGGGTGGACAGCGGTCTGGGGGTCGACAGCGGGCCGGGGGGGCGTACCGCGGTCTGGGGGTCGACAGCGGGCCGGGGGGGGATAGCGGGCTGGGGGGGGGACAGTGGGCTGGCGGGGGCGGACAGCGGGCCGGGGGGCGGACAGCGGTCTGGGGGGCGGACAGCGGACTGGGTGGCGGATAGCGGGTTGGGGGGGCGCACAGTGGGCTGGGGGTGGACAGCGTGCTGGGGGGGCGGACAGCGGGCCGGGGGGCGACAGCGGGCCGGGGGGTGGATAGCGGGCTGGGGGGGCGACAGCGGGCCGGGGGGCGGATAGCGGGTTGGGGGGTGCACAGCGGGCTGGGGGGCGACAGCGGGCCGGGGGGCGGATAGCGGGTTGGGGGTGGACAGTGGACTGGGGGGTGGACAGTGGGCTGGGGGGGTGGACAGCGGACGGGGGGGTGGACAGTGGGCTGGGGGGGTAACAGCGGACTGGGGGCCGGACAGCGGTCTGGGGGTCGACAGCGGGCCGGGGGGGCGTACCGCGGTCTGGGGGTCGACAGCGGGCCGGGGGGGCGTACCGCGGTCTGGGGGTCGACAGCGGGCCGGGGGGGGGACAGCGGGCCGGGGGGGGGGGGACAGCGGGCTGGGGGGGCGGACAGCGGGCTGGGGGTCGACAGCGGGCCGGGGGGGGGACAGCTGTCTGGGGGGGGACAGCGGGCCGGGGGGGGGGACAGCGGGCTGGGGGGGCGGACAGCGGGCTGGGGGGGCGGACAGCGGGCTGGGGGGGGGACAGCGGGCCGGGGGGGGGGACAGCGGTCTGGGGGGGGGACAGCGGGCCGGGGGGGGGGGACAGCGGGCTGGGGGGGCGGACAGCGGGCTGGGGGGGGGGACAGCGGGCCGGGGGGGGGACAGTGGGCCGGGGGGGGGGGGACGACAGCGGTCTGGGGGGGGACAGCGGGCTGGGGGGGGACAGCGGGCTGGGGGGGGCGGACAGCGGGCCGGGGGGGGCGGACAGCGGGCTGGGGGGGGGACAGCGGGCCGGGGGGGGACAGCGGGCTGGGGGGGGGGGGGGACAGCGGTCTGGGGAGGACAGCGGGCCGGGAGGGGGGGACAGCGGTCTGGGGGTCGACAGCGGGCTGGGGGGGGACAGCGGGCTGGGGGGGCGGACAGCGGGCTGGGCGGGGACAGCGGGCTGGGGGGCGGACAGTGGGCTGGGGGGGGATAGCGGGCCGTGGGGGGGGGACAGCGGTCTGGGGGTCGACAGCGGGCTGTGGGGGGACAGCGGGCTGTGGGGGGACAGCGGGCTGGGGGGCGGACAGCGGTCTGGGGGGGGACAGCGGGCTGGGGGGGGACAGCGGGCTGGGGGGGGCGGACAGCGGGCCGGGGGGGCGGACAGCGGGCTGGGGGGGGGACAGCGGGCCGGGGGGGGACAGCGGGCTGGGGGGGGGGGGACAGCGGTCTGGGGGGGACAGCGGGCCGGGAGGGGGGACAGCGGTCTGGGGGTCGACAGCGGGCTGGGGGGGGACAGCGGGCCGGGAGGGGGGGACAGCGGTCTGGGGGTCGACAGCGGGCTGGGGGGGGACAGCGGGCTGGGGGGCGGACAGCGGGCTGGGGGGGGACAGCGGGCTGGGGGGGGACAGCGGGCCGGGGGGGGGGACAGCGGTCTGGGGGGCGGACAGCGGGCTGGGCGGGGACAGCGGGCTGGGGGGCGGACAGCGGGCTGGGGGGCGGACAGCGGGCTGGGGGGGGACAGCGGGCCGGGGGGGGGGACAGCGGTCTGGGGGGCGGGCTGGGGGTCGACAGCGGGCTGGGGGGCGGACAGCGGGCTGGGGGGGCGACAGCGGACTGGGGGGTGGACAGCGGTCTGGGGGTCGACAGCGGGCCGGGGGGGCGTACCGCGGTCTGGGGGTCGACAGCGGGCCGGGGGGGGATAGCGGGCTGGGGGGGGGACAGTGGGCTGGCGGGGGCGGACAGCGGGCCGGGGGGCGGACAGCGGTCTGGGGGGCGGACAGCGGACTGGGTGGCGGATAGCGGGTTGGGGGGGCGCACAGTGGGCTGGGGGTGGACAGCGTGCTGGGGGGGCGGACAGCGGGCCGGGGGGCGACAGCGGGCCGGGGGGTGGATAGCGGGCTGGGGGGGCGACAGCGGGCCGGGGGGCGGATAGCGGGTTGGGGGGTGCACAGCGGGCTGGGGGGCGACAGCGGGCCGGGGGGCGGATAGCGGGTTGGGGGTGGACAGTGGACTGGGGGGTGGACAGTGGGCTGGGGGGTTGGACAGCGGACGGGGGGGTGGACAGTGGGCTGGGGGGGTAACAGCGGACTGGGGGTCCGGACAGCGGTCTGGGGGTCGACAGCGGGCCGGGGGGGCGTACCGCGGTCTGGGGGTCGACAGCGGGCCGGGGGGGCGTACCGCGGTCTGGGGGTCGACAGCGGGCCGGGGGGGGGACAGCGGGCCGGGGGGGGGGGACAGCGGGCTGGGGGGGCGGACAGCGGGCTGGGGGTCGACAGCGGGCCGGGGGGGGGACAGCTGTCTGGGGGGGGACAGCGGGCCGGGGGGGGGGACAGCGGGCTGGGGGGGCGGACAGCGGGCTGGGGGGGGCGGACAGCGGGCTGGGGGGGGGACAGCGGGCCGGGGGGGGGGACAGCGGTCTGGGGGGGGACAGCGGGCCGGGGGGGGGGACAGCGGGCTGGGGGGGCGGACAGCGGGCTGGGGGGGGCGGACAGCGGGCCGGGGGGGGCGGACAGCGGGCTGGGGGGGGGACAGCGGGCCGGGGGGGGACAGCGGGCTGGGGGGGGGGGGGACAGCGGTCTGGGGAGGACAGCGGGCCGGGAGGGGGGGACAGCGGTCTGGGGGTCGACAGCGGGCTGGGGGGGGACAGCGGGCTGGGGGGGCGGACAGCGGGCCGGGGGGGGACAGCGGGCTGGGGGGGGACAGCGGTCTGGGGGTCGACAGCGGGCTGGGGGGGGACAGCGGGCTGGGCGGGGACAGCGGGCTGGGGGGCGGACAGTGGGCTGGGGGGGGATAGCGGGCCGTGGGGGGGGGACAGCGGTCTGGGGGTCGACAGCGGGCTGTGGGGGGACAGCGGGCTGTGGGGGGACAGCGGGCTGGGGGGCGGACAGCGGGCTGGGGGGGGACAGCGGGCCGGGGGGGGGGACAGCGGTCTGGGGGGTGGGCTGGGGGTCGACAGCGTGCTGGGGGGCGGACAGTGGGCTGGGGGACGACAGCGGACTGGGGGGCGGACAGCGGACTGGGGGGCGGATAGCGGGTTGGGGGGGGGCACAGTGGGCTGGGGGTGGACAGCGGGCTGGGGGGGCGGACAGCGGGCCAGGGGGCGACAGCGGGCCGGGGGGCGACAGCGGGCTGGGGGGTGGATAGCGGGCTGGGGGGGCGACAGCGGGCCGGGGGGCGGATAGCGGGTTGGGGGTGGACAGTGGACTGGGGGGTGGACAGTGGGCTGGGGGGGGACAGCGGACTGGGGGTGGACAGTGGGCTGGGGGGGGACAGCGGGCTGGGGGGCGGACAGTGGGCTGGGGGGGACAGCGGACTGGGGGGTGGACAGTGGGCTGGGGGGGGACAGCGGACTGGGGGTGGACAGTGGGCTGGGGGTGGACAGCGGGCTGGGGGGGGACAGCGGGCTGGGGGGGGACAGCGGGCTGGGGGGGGCGGACAGCGGGCCGGGGGGGCGGACAGCGGGCTGGGGGGGGGACAGCGGGCCGGGGGGGACAGCGGGCTGGGGGGGGGGGACAGCGGTCTGGGGGGGACAGCGGGCCGGGAGGGGGGGACAGCGGTCTGGGGGTTGACAGCGGGCTGGGGGGGGACAGCGGGCTGGGGGGCGGACAGCGGGCTGGGCGGGGACAGCGGGCCGGGGGGGGGACAGCGGTCTGGGGGGCGGACAGCGGGCTGGGCGGGGACAGCGGGCTGGGGGGCGGACAGCGGGCTGGGGGGCGGACAGCGGGCTGGGGGGGGACAGCGGGCCGGGGGGGGGGACAGCGGTCTGGGGGGCGGGCTGGGGGTCGACAGCGGGCTGGGGGGCGGACAGCGGGCTGGGGGGGCGACAGCGGACTGGGGGGTGGACAGCGGACTGGGGGGCGGATAGCGGGCTGGGGGGGGGACAGTGGGCTGGGGGGGGCGGACAGCGGGCCGGGGGGCGGACAGCGGACTGGGGGGCGGATAGCGGGTTGGGGGGGGGGCACAGTGGGCTGGGGGTGGACAGCGTGCTGGGGGGGCGGACAGCGGGCCGGGGGGCGACAGCGGGCCGGGGGGTGGATAGCGGGCTGGGGGGGCGGATAGCGGGTTGGGGGGTGCACAGCGGGCTGGGGGGCGGATAGCGGGTTGGGGGGTGGATAGCGGGCTGGGGGGGCGACAGCGGGCCGGGGGGCGGATAGCGGGTTGGGGGGTGCACAGCGGGCTGGGGGGCGACAGCGGGCCGGGGGGGCGGATAGCGGGTTGGGGGTGGACAGTGGACTGGGGGGTGGACAGTGGGCTGGGGGGGACAGCGGACTGGGGGGTGGACAGTGGGCTGGGGGGGACAGCGGGCTGTGGGGGGGACAGCGGGCTGTGGGGGGACAGCGGGCTGGGGGGCGGACAGCGGGCTGGGGGGGGACAGCGGGCCGGGGGGGGGGACAGCGGTCTGGGGGGTGGGCTGGGGGTCGACAGCGGGCTGGGGGGCGGACAGTGGGCTGGGGGACGACAGCGGACTGGGGGGTGGATAGCGGACTGGGGGGCGGACAGCGGACTGGGGGGCGGATAGCGGGTTGGGGGGGGGCACAGTGGGCTGGGGGTGGACAGCGGGCTGGGGGGGCGGACAGCGGGCCAGGGGGCGACAGCGGGCCGGGGGGCGACAGCGGGCTGGGGGGTGGATAGCGGGCTGGGGGGGCGACAGCGGGCCGGGGGGCGGATAGCGGGTTGGGGGTGGACAGTGGACTGGGGGGTGGACAGTGGGCTGGGGGGGGACAGCGGACTGGGGGTGGACAGCGGGCTGGGGGGCGGACAGTGGGCTGGGGGGGACAGCGGACTGGGGGGTGGACAGTGGGCTGGGGGGGGACAGCGGACTGGGGGTGGACAGTGGGCTGGGGGGGGACGACAGCGGTCTGGGGGGGGACAGCGGGCTGGGGGGGGACAGCGGGCTGGGGGGGGCGGACAGCGGGCCGGGGGGGCGGACAGCGGGCTGGGGGGGGGACAGCGGGCCGGGGGGGACAGCGGGCTGGGGGGGGGGGACAGCGGTCTGGGGGGGACAGCGGGCCGGGAGGGGGGGACAGCGGTCTGGGGGTTGACAGCGGGCTGGGCGGGGACAGCGGGCCGGGGGGGGGACAGCGGTCTGGGGGGCGGACAGCGGGCTGGGCGGGGACAGCGGGCTGGGGGGCGGACAGCGGGCTGGGGGGCGGACAGCGGGCTGGGGGGGGACAGCGGGCCGGGGGGGGGGGACAGCGGTCTGGGGGGCGGGCTGGGGGTCGACAGCGGGCTGGGGGGCGGACAGCGGGCTGGGGGGGCGACAGCGGACTGGGGGGTGGACAGCGGACTGGGGGGCGGATAGCGGGCTGGGGGGGGGGACAGTGGGCTGGGGGGGGCGGACAGCGGGCCGGGGGGCGGACAGCGGACTGGGGGGCGGATAGCGGGTTGGGGGGGGGGCACAGTGGGCTGGGGGTGGACAGCGTGCTGGGGGGGCGGACAGCGGGCCGGGGGGCGACAGCGGGCCGGGGGGTGGATAGCGGGCTGGGGGGGCGGATAGCGGGTTGGGGGGTGCACAGCGGGCTGGGGGGCGGATAGCGGGTTGGGGGGTGGATAGCGGGCTGGGGGGGCGACAGCGGGCCGGGGGGCGGATAGCGGGTTGGGGGGTGCACAGCGGGCTGGGGGGCGACAGCGGGCCGGGGGGGCGGATAGCGGGTTGGGGGTGGACAGTGGACTGGGGGGTGGACAGTGGGCTGGGGGGGTGGACAGCGGACGGGGGGGTGGACAGTGGGCTGGGAGGTGACAGCGGACTGGGGGGTGGACAGTGGGCTGGGGGGGACAGCGGGCTGGGGGGTGCACAGCGGGCTGGGGGGCGACAGCGGGCTGGGGGGTGGATAGCGGGCTGGGGGTGGACAGTGGACTGGGGGGTGGACAGTGGGCTGGGGGGGACAGCGGACTGGGGGGTGGACAGTGGGCTGGGGGGGACAGCGGACTGGGGGGTGGACAGTGGGCTGGGGGGGGACAGCGGACTGGGGGGGGACAGCGGACTGGGGGGTGGACAGTGGGCTGGGGGGGGATAGCGGGCTGGGGGGCGAACAATGGGCTGGGGGTGGATAGCGGGCTGGGGGGCGGACAGTGGGCTGGGGGGGGGACAGTGGGCTGGGGGGGACAGCGGGCTGGGGGGGACAGCGCTGATTGGGAATAGAGCCCAGTTTGTGAGTCAGTGTGTTTGTCACTGTGCGTGTCAGTGTGTGTGTCAGTGTGTGTGTGCCAGAATGTGTGTGTGTGTCAGTGTGTGTGTGTGTCAGTGTGTGTGTGTGTGTCAGCATGTGTGTGTGTGTCATCATGTGTGTGTGTGTCAGTGGGTGTATAAAAATGTATATAAGTGTGTGTGTCAGAGTGTTTCAATGTGTGTGTGTCAATGTGTTTGTGTCACTGTGTGTGTCAATGTGTGTGTCAGTGTGTGTGTCAATGTGTGTGTGTCAGTGTGCGTCTGTCAGTATGCGTGTCAGTGTGTGTCTGTGCCAGTGTGTGTGTCAGCGTGTGTGTGTGTCAGTGTGTGTGTGTCAGTGTATGTGTGTCAGTGTGTGAGTCAGAATGTGTGTGTGTCAGTGTGTGAGTGTCAGTGTGTGTGCCAGAATGAGTGTGTGTGTCAGTGTGTGTGTCAGTGTGTGTCAATGTGTTTGTGTCAATGTGTCTGTCAATGTGTGTGTGTCAGTGTGTGTGTCAGTGTGTGTAGGTCAGTGTGTGTGTCAGTATGTGTGTGTAAGTTTATGTGTGTTAATGTGTGTGTCAGAATGTGTGTATATCAGTGTGTGTGTCAGTGTGTGTCAATGTGTGTGTGTCAGTGTGTGTGTCAGCATGTGTGTGTCAGTGTGTGTGTGTCAGTGGGTGGGTGTCAGTGTTTGTGTCAGTGTGTGTGTGTGTGTCAGTGTGTGTGTATCAGTTTGTGTGTCAGTGTGTGTGTCAGTGTGTGTGTGTCAGTGGGTGTGTGTCAGTGTGTGTGTCAGTTTGTGTGACACAGTGTGTGTTTCAGTGAGAGTGTGTGTGTCACTGTGTGTGTGTAAGTTTATGTGTGTTAGTGTGTGTGTCAGAAAGTGTGTGTGTCAGTGTGTGTGTCAGTGTGTGTCAATGTGTGTGTGTCAGTGTGTGTGTGTGTCAGCATGTGTGTGTCAGTGTGTGTGTGTCAGTGTGTGTGTGTCAGTTTATGTGTCAGAGGGTGTGTCAGTGTGTGTGTCAGTGTGTGTGTCAGTGGGTGGGTGTCAGTGTGTGTGTCAGTTTGTGTGTCACAGTGTGTGTGTCAGTGTCAGTGTGTGTGTCAGTGTGTGTGTGTAAGTTTATGTGTGTTAGTGCGAATGTCAGAAAGTGTTGTGCCAGTGTGTGTCAATGTGTGTGTGTCAGTGTGTGTGTGTGTCAGCATGCGTGTCAGTGTGTGTGTCAGTGTGTGTGTGTCAGTGGGGGGGTGTCAGTGTGTGTGTCAGTTTGTGTGTCACAGTGTGTGTGTCAGTGTCAGTGTGTGTGTCAGTGTGTTTGTAAGTTTATGTGTGTTAGTGTGTGTGTCAGAATGTGTCTGTGTCAGTGTGTGTGTCAGTGTGTGTCAATGTGTGTGTGTCAGTGTGTGTGTGTCAGCATGTGTGTGTGTGTGTCAGTGTGTGTGTGTGTCAGTGTGTGTGTCAGAGTGTGTGTGTGTCAGCATGTGTGTGTCAGTGTGTGTGTGTCAGTGTGTGTCAGTGTGTGTGTCAGTGTTGTGTCAGTGTTTGTGTCAGTGTGTGTCTGTGTGAGCGTGTGTGTGTCAGTGTGTGTGTCAATGTGTGTGTATGTCAGTGTTTGTGTGTCAGTGTGTGTGTGTCAGTGTGTGTATATCAGTTTGTGTGACAGTATGTGTGTCAGTGTGTGTGTCAGTGGGTGTGTGTCAGTGTGTGTGTCAGTTTGTGTGTCACAGTGTGTGTGTCAGTGAGAGTGTGTGTGTCACTGTGTGTGTAAGTTTATGTGTGTTAGTGTGTGTGTCAGAATGTGTGTGCGTCAGTGTGTGTTTCAGTGTGTGTCAATGTGTGTGTGTCAGTGTGTGTGTGTGTCAGCATGTGTGTGTCAGTGTGTATGTGTCAGTTTGTGTGTCAGAGTGTGTGTCACTGTGTGTGTGTCAGGGTGTGTGTGTCAGTGGGTGGGTGTCAGTGTGTGTGTCAGTTTGTGTGTCACGGTGTGTGTGTCAGTGTGAGTGTGGCAGTGTGTGTACCTGTGTGTGTGTCAATGTGTGTGCCAGTGTGTGAATGTGTGTGTGAGTGTGTGTGTGTCAGTGTTTATGTGTGTGTGTGTGTCAGTGTTGTGTCAGGGGTTGTGTCAGTGTGTGTCTGTGTGAGCATGTGTGTGTCAGTGTGTCAATGTCAGTGTGCATTTGTCAGTGTGTGTGTCAATGTGTGTGTATGTCAGTGTTTGTGTGTCAGTGTGTGTGTGTCAATGTGTGTGTCAGTGAGTTTGTGTAACTGTGTGTGTCAGTGTGTGTGTCAGTGTGTGTGTCAGAGTGTGTGTGTCCATGTGCGTCTGTCAGTGTGCGTGTCAGTGTGTGTCTGTGCCAGTGTGTGTGTCACTGTGTGGGTCAGTGTGGGTGTCAGTGTGTGTGTGTGCCAGTGTGTGTGTGTGTCTGTCAGTGTGTGTGTGTGTGTCTGAGTGTGTGCGCCAGAATGTGTGTGTGTAAGTGTGTGTGTGTGTGTCAGTGTGTGTGTGTGTCAGTGTGTGTGTGTGTGCCAGTGTGTGTGTGTCAGTGTGTGTGTGTGTCAATGTGTGTGTGTGTGTGTGTGTGTGCCAGAATGTGTGTGTGTGTCAGTGTGTGTGTGTGTGTGTCAGCATGTGTGTGTCTGTCAGTGGGTGTATAAAAGTGTATATAAGTATGTGTGTCAGAGTGTTTCAATGTGTGTGTGCCAATGTGTGTGTCAGTGTGTGTGTCAATATGTGTGTGTCAGTGTGCGTCTGTCAGTATGCGTGTCAGTGTGTGTCTGTGCCAGTGTGTGTGTGTCAGTGTGTGTGTGTGTCAGTGCGTGTGTGTGTCAGCGTGTGTGTGTCAGTATGTGAGTCAGAATGTGTGTGTGTCAGTGTGTGTGTGTCAGTGTGTGTGCCAGAATGTGTGTGTGTGTCAGTGTGTGTCAGTGTGTGTGTCAGTGTGTGTGTCAGTGTGTCAATATGTGTGTGTCAGTGTGTCTGTCAGTGTGTGTGTCAGCGTGTGTGGGTCAGTGTTTGTGTGTGTGTTAGTGTGTGTGTGTAAGTTTATGTGTGTTAGTGTGAATGTCAGAATGTGTGTGCCAGTGTGTGTCAATGTGTGTGTGTCAGTGTGTGTGTGTGTCAGCATGTGTGTCAGTGTGTGTGTCAGTGTGTGTGTGTCAGTGTCAGTGTGTGTCAGTGTGTGTGTGTAAGTTTATGTGTGTTAGTGTGTGTGTCAGAATGTGTCTGTGTCAGTGTGTGTCAGTGTGTGTCAGTGTGTGTGTGTCAGTGTGTGTGTCGGTGTGTGAGTGTCAGTTTGTGTGTCAGAGTGTGTGTCATTGTGTGTGTGTCAGTGGGTGGGTGTCAGTGTGTGTGTCACAGTGTGTGTGTCAATGTGAGTGTGTCAGTGTGTGTATCTGTGTGTGTGTCAATGTGTGTGCCAGTGTGTGTGTCAGTGTGTGTGTGTGTGAGTGTGTGTGTGAGTCTGTGTGTCAGTGTTGTGTCAGTGTTTGTATCAGTGCGTGTCTGTGTGAGCGTGTGTGTGTCAGTGTGTGTGTCAGTGTGTGTGTCAATGTGTGTGTATGTCAGTGTTTGTGTGTCAGTGTGTGTGTGTCAATGTGTGTGTCCGTGTGTGTCAGTGTGTTTGTGTGACTGTGTGTGCCAGTGTGTGTGTCAGTGTGTGTGTGTCAGTGTGCGTCTGTCAGTATGCGTGTCAGTGTGTGTCTCTGCCAGTGTGTGTGTCACTGTGTGGGTCAGTGTGTGTGTCAGTGTGTAAGTGTGTCAGTGTGTCAATGTCAGTGTGTGTGTGTGTGTCAGTGTGTGTGTCAGTGTGTCAATGTCAGTGTGTGTGTGGCAGTGTGTGTGTCAGTGTGTGTCTGTGTCAGTGTGTGTGTCAATGTCAGTGTGTGTGTGTGGCAGTGTGTGCCTGTGTCAATGTGTGTGTGTGTCAGTGTGTGTGTCAGTGTGTGTGTGTGTGTGTCAGTGTGTGTGTCAATGTGTGTGTCCATGTGTGTGGGTCAGTGTGTGTGTCAGTGTGTGTGCGTGTCAGTTTGCGTGTGTCAGTGTGTGTGTCAGTGTGTATGTGTGTCAGTGTGTCAATGGCAGTGTGTGTGGCAGTGTGTGTGTCAGTGTGTGTCTGTGTCAGTGTGTGTGTGTCAGTGTGTGTGTCAGTGTGCCAATGTCAGTGTGTGTGTGGCAGTGTGTGTGTCAGTGTGTGTCTGTGTCAGTGTGTGTGTCAGTGTGTCAATGTCAGTGTGTGTGTTGCAGTGTGTGCCAATGTGTATGTCCGTGTGTGTGGGTCAGTGTGTGTGTCAGTGTGTGTGTGTGTTTGTGTCAGTGTGTGTGTCAGTGTGTGTGTGTGTCAGTGTGTGTCAGTGTGTGGGGGTCAGTGTGTGAGGGTCAGTTTGTGTCTGTGTCAGTGTGTGTGTCAGTGTGCGTGTCAGTGTGCGTGTGTCAGTGTGTGCCAATGTGTGTGTCCGTGTGTGTGGGTCAGTGTGTGTGTCAGTGTGTGTGTGTGTGTGTGTCAGTGTGTGTGTCAGTGTGTGTGTGTGTGTCAGTGTGTGTGTCAGTGTGTGTGTCAGTGTGTGTGTGTGGGTCAGTGTGTGAGGGGCAGTGTGTGTGTCAGCGTGTGTGTGTGTCAGTGTGTGTGTCAGTGTGTGTGTCAGTGTGTGTGTCAGTGTGTCAATGTCAGTGTGTGTGTGGCAGTGTGTGCCAATGTGTATGTCCGTGTGTGTGGGTCAGTGTGTGTGTCAGTGTGTGTGTGTGTTTGTGTCAGTGTGTGTGTCAGTGTGTGTGTGTGTCAGTGTGTGTGTCAGTGTGTGTCAGTGTGTGTGGGTCAGTGTGTGAGGGTCAGTGTGTGTGTCAGAATGTGTGTCTGTGTCAGTGTGTGTGTCAGTGTGCGTGTCAGTGTGCGTGTGTCAGTGTGTGCCAATGCGTGTGTCCATGTGTGTGTGTCAGTGTGTGTCAGTGTGTGTGGGTCAGTGTGTGAGGGTCAGTGTGTGTGTCAGAATGTGTGTCTGTGTCAGTGTGTGTGTCAGTGTGCGTGTCAGTGTGCGTGTGTCAGTGTGTGCCAATGCGTGTGTCCGTGTGTGTGGGTCAGTGTGTGTGTCAATGTGTGTGTGTGTGTGTCAGTGTGTGTGTTAGTGTGTGTGTGTGTCAGTGTGTGTGTGTGTCAGTGCGTGTGTCAGTGTATGTGTCAGTGTGTGTGTCAGTGTGTGTGTGTCAGCGTGTTTGTGTCAGTGTGTGTGTCAGTGTGTGTGTCAGCGTGTTTGTGTCAGTGTGTGTGTGTCAATGTGTGTGTGTCAGTGTGTGTGTCAGTGTGTGTGTGTCAATGTGTGTGTGTCAGTGTGTTTGTGTCAGTGTGTGTGTGTCAATGTGTGTGTCAGTGTGTGTGTGTCAATGTGTGTGTCAGTGTGTGTGTCAGCATGTGTGTGTCAGTGTGTTTGTGTCAGTGTGTGTGTGTCAATGTGTGTGTGTCAGTGTGTGTGTGTCAATGTGTGTGTGTCAGTGTGTTTGTGTCAGTGTGTGTGTGTCAATGTGTGTGTCAGTGTGTGTGTCAGCATGTGTGTGTCAGTGTGTTTGTGTCAGTGTGTGTCAGTGTGTGTGTCAGTGTGTGTGTGTCAGTGTGTGTGTGTCAGTGTGTATACCAGTGTATGTGTCAATGTGTGTGTGTCAGTGTGTTTGTGTCAGTGTTTGTCAGTGTGTATGTGTCAGTGTGTGTGTCATTGTGTGTGTGTCAGTGTGTGTGTGTGGCTTTGGGTGGCTGTGTGTGTGTGTCAGTGATACGTGTCCATGTGTATGTGTGTCATCCATGTATCGAACATAGAACATGGAACAGTACAGGTCCTTAGGCCCACGATGCTGTGCCGACTATTTACCCTAATCTGAGATCAGCTTAAACTCTCTCTGGTGAATACTGAAGCAAAATATTCATTTAGGGCCTCCCCCATCTCCTCAGACTCTAGGCACAAGTTCCCTCCACTATCCCTGATCGGCCCTACTCCCACTCTGATCATCCTCTTATTTCTCACATAAGTGTAGAACGCCTTGGGGTTTTCCCGAATCCTTCCCACGAGGGCTTTTTCATGCCCCCTTCCAGCTCTCCTCAGTCCATTTTTAGTTCCTTCCTGGCTACCTTGTAACCCTCTAGAGCCGAGATCCTTGCTTCCTCAACCTTTCGTAAGCTTCCTTCTTCCTCTTGACTAGAAGCTCCACTTCTCTTGTCATCCAAGACTCCTTCACCTTACCATTCCTTCCTCTTCTCAGTGGAACAAAACTATCCAGCGCTCGCAGCAAGTGCTCCTTAAACAATCCCCACATTCCTGTTGTGCATTTCCCCAAGAACAATTGTTCCCACTTTATGCTCCTCAGCTCCTGTCTAATAACAGTATAATTTCCCCTCCCCCAATTAAATACCTCCCCACACTGTGTGTTCCTATCCCTCTCCATGACTATGGTAAAGGTCAAGGAGTTGTGGTCACTGTCACCGAAATGCTCTCCCACCGAGACATCTGACACCTTGCCTGGTTCGTTACCGAGCACCAAGTCCAATATGGCCTCCCCCCTAGTCGGCCTATCAACATATTGAGTCAGGAATCCTTCCTGTACACACCTGACAAAATCTGCTCCATCCAAACCATTTGCACTAAGGAGGTTCCATTCAATATTAGGGGTGTGATGCACAATCAATTAAACAAAGACGAGAGTTGGATACAACTGAGGCTTTATTGCTGTAAGGTGTGTGGCCTCCCACAGCAGCTGGTGAAATGGCTGCTGAATGGAGGACACGCTTACTGGGCGGAGCCAGCAGGCAGGGACTACCGGCGAACCTGTAGTACAGGTCCTACCTTACATCACCTCATATCGGTGCAACAGTGGTTTACCACATTCAGCCCCTGTTAAAATTGAGTCCGGCGGGGGTGGTGGCGAACTATATACAACAATGAATCTATATTTACAGTATTTGAGCAGAAAATAAATGTATTTTGAAGTCCGGCGGAACAGTTAGGGGTTTAACCGGTCCGGTGCCTTGATGTTCCGCTGGGAGCGATGTAGCGGTGGCGGCGATGTCGATGCTGGTGCTGGCCCGATGTTCGGTGACTCCGGGAGTGTGCCGAAATCCTCTTCATCCTCGGGCGTGGGCAGGGGAAGGATGGATGGCCCTAGTGGGGTTAATGCTGGGAGCGCCGGGGGAGGGGAGGGTGGTGCCGGGCCGGAGGGGTGTGTGTGGGGAACTTGCTGGTGCCAGGTCCCTGAGGGAGACAGTATCCAGGCGGCCGTCGGGGTACACTACGTAGGCATACTGGGGGTTCGCATGGAGCAGCTGCACCCTCTCCACCAATGGGTCCGCCTTGTGGAGTCGGACGTGCCTACGGAGGAGTACGGGTCCTGGGGCTGAGAGCCAAGTCGGGAGCGACACCCCGGATGTGGACTTCCTCGGGAAGGCAAAGAGATGTTCTTAGGGTGTGTTATTAGTGGTGGTGCATAGTAGCGACCGAATGGAGTGGAGTGCATCAGGGAGGACCTCCTGCCAGCGAGAGGCCGGGAGGTTCCTGGACCGTAGGGCCAGTTGGACGGCCCTCCACACTGTCCCGTTCTCCCTCTGTACCTGCCCGTTTCCCTGGGGGTTATAGCTGGTCGTCCTGCTGGAGGCGATATCCCTGCTGAGCAGGAACTGACGCAGCTCATCGCTCATGAATGAGGATCCCGTCACTGTGGATGTAGGCGGGGAAACCGAACAGAGCGAAGATGGTGTTTTGGGCTTTAATGACGGTGGCAGACGTCATATCGGGGCATGGGACGGCGAAGGGGAACCTGGAGTACTCATCGACCACACTGAGAATATACGTGTGTCGGTCGGTGGAGGGGAGGGGCCCTTTGAAATCCACGCTGAGGCGTTCAAAGGGGCGGGAGGCCTTCACCAGGCGCGTGCAGTCCGGCCGGTAGAAGTGCGGTTTGCACTCCGCACAGACCTGACAGTCCCTGGTGATTGTCCTTACTTCCTCGACGGAGTTGGGCAGATTGCGAGCCTTGACAAAATGGTACAACCATGTGATCCCAGGTGACAAAGGCTGTCGTGTAGGGCCCGGAGTCGGTCTACTTGTGCACTGGCACATGTACCTCGGGATAGGGCGTCTGGGGGCTCGTTGAGTTTGCCGGGGCGATACTTAATCTCGTAATTATAGGTGGGGAGCTCGATCCTCCACCTCAAGATTTTATCATTTTTTACCTTGCCCCGCTGTGTGTTGTTGAACATGAAGGCTAATGACCGTTGGTCAATGAGGAGGGTGAATCTCCTGCCGGCCAGGTAATGCCTCCAATGCTGCACAGCCTCAACAATAGCTTGGGCCTCTTTTTCGACGGATGAGTGCCGAATTTCTGAGGCATGAAGGGTGCGGGAGAAGAATGCCACGGGTCTGCCTGACTGATTGAGGGTGGCGGCTAGGGCGACGTCCGATGCGTTGCTCTCTACTTGAAAGGGCAGTGTCTCGTCTACTGCGTGCATCCTGGCCTTGGCGATATCGGCTCTGATACAAGCGAAGGCCTGTTGTGGCTCGGCCGCCAGGGGAAAGCGTGTGGACCGTATGAGTGGGCGGACCTTGTCCGCATAGTTTGGGACCCACTGGGCGTAGTATGAGAAGAACCCCAGGCAGCGTTTGAGGGCCTTGGGACAGTGGGGGAGGGAAAGCTCCATGAGGGGGCGCATGCGGTCGGGATCGGGCCCCAGAACTCCGTTCTGGACCACATAGCCGAGGGTGGCTAAGCGGGTCGTGCTAAACACGCACTTCTCCTTGTTGTAGGTGAGGTTTAGGAGAGTAGCAGTGTGGAGAAATTTGGCAAGGTTGGCATCGTGGTCCTGCTGGTTATGGCCGCAGATGGTGACGTTTTCTAGGTACGGGAAGATGCCCTGCAAACTGTACCGGTCGACCATTCGGTCCATCTCCCTTTGGAAGACCGAGACCCCGTTAGTGACGCCGAAGGGAACCCTGAGGAAGTGATGGAGACGACCGTCTGCCTCGAAGGCGGTGTATGGACGGTCCGATTTACGAATGGGGAGCTGCTGATAGGCGGATTTGAGGTCTATCGTTGAGAAGACCCGGTACTGTGCAATCTGATTGACCATATCAGATATGCGTGGGAGGGGGTACGCGTCGAGCTGCGTGTACCGGTTGATGGTCTGGGCACGACCATTCTGTGTTTCTCCCCAGTTTTAACGAATACCACTTGGGCTCTCCAGGGGCTGTTGCTGGCCTCGATGATGTCCTCCCGAAGGAGCCGCTGGACCTCGGACCTGATGAAGGTCCTGTCCTGGGTGCTGTACCGTCTGCTCCTGGTGGCGATGGGTTTGCAATCCGGGGTTAGATTTGCGAAGAGAGAATGCGGATCGACCTTTAGGGTCGCGAGGCCGCACACAGTGAGGGGTGGTAGGGGCCTGCCGAATTTGAGGGTGAGGCTCTGGAGATTGCACTGGAAGTCCAGGCCGAGTAGTAGAGCAGCGCAGAGGTTAGGGAGGACGTAGAGGCGGAAGCCGCTGAATTCTACGCCCTGGACCGTGAGTGTGATCGTGCAGAACCCTCGGATTGGGACGGAGTGGGATCCGGAGGCCAGGGAGATTCTTTGATTGGCGGGGTGGACCGCGAGGGAGCAGCGCCTTGCCGTATCTGGGTGTATGAAGCTTTCAGTGCTCCCGGAGTCCAGCAGGCAAGAGGTCACGTGGCCGTTGATTTTCACGCTGGTCGATGCGGTGGCCAGGTTGTGCGGACGAGACTGGTCGATCGTCACTGAGGCGAGTCGTGGTCGGCCGTCGCTGGCGTCGGATGATGGGAAGCCTGGGGGGCCCAGGTCCTGGAATACTGTCGGTGTCTTTGCCCCATGGGGAGACAATATGGCGGCGCCCATGGGCCGCACGTTGCGGGGGTTGGACAAGATGGCGGTGCCCACTGGCCGCTCGTGGTCCGGGGAGATGAAGATGGCGGCGCCCATTGTGTGTGTGTCAGGGGGGAGGGGGCGATAGCGGCGACTGCACGGGCCTGGCACACCGCGGCTAAGTGGCCCTTTTTGCCGCAAGCCTTACAAAGGGCCACGCGGGCCGGGCAGCGTTGACGAGGGTGTTTCTGCTGGCCGCAGGAGTAACGTCTCGGACCCCCGGGGTGCGCGGGCTGGTGCATGGTGCAGGCGTACTGGCTGGGTAAGGCCCCCGCTGGTGCGGCCGTCTGTGGGGTCCATGATGCGTAGGAGGGGTGGGCGGCGCAGCTGGGGGTGTAGGCCTAACTGCTGCGCGAGGTGACCGTCAGAGAGAGCGCTAGCTTCTTTGTCTCAGCTAGGTCGAGCGTGGCCCCTTCTAACAGTCTTTGGAGTATGAGGTCCGACCCAATCCCCGTAATGAACGCGTCCCGCATAAGGAGGTTCACTGGCCGTAACGGCCTGACAGTCACATCCCGGACGAATGGGATTAGGGCCCGCCAGAAGTCTTCTATGGACTGACCAGGGAGTTGAGAGTGAGTGGCGAGTACGTGCCTGGTGAAGAGCGTGTTCGCTTTCTGTGCGAAGTTTTCTTTGAGAAGCGCCATGGCGTCGGCGTAGTTCGGGGCGTCCTGGATCAGCGGAAACACGTTGGAGCTCAACCTTGAGTACAGGATCTGTAGCTTCTGAGCCTCCGGAACAGGGGTAGTCACTGAGTTGATGTACGCCTCGAAACAAACTTGCCAGTGATTAAAGTCCTTTTTGGCGTCGCTTGATTGCAGATCCAGCTGCAGGCGATCCGGTTTGATACGGAGGCCCAGCTTTCAGAAAATCTTAGAGCAATAAATTGATGCACGATCAATTGAACAAAGACGAGTGTTGGATACAACTGCGGCTTTATTGCTGTAAGATGTGCGGCCTCCCACAGCAGCTGGCAAAATGGCTGCTGAATGGAGGACACGCATATTTATACTCCGCCTACTGGGCGGAGCCAGCAGGCAGGGACGACTGGCGAACCTGTAGTACTGGTCCTACCGTACATCACCTAATATAGGTGCAACAGTGGTTTACCACAGGAAGTTGAAGTCACCCATGATAACAATTCTGTTACTTCTGCACTTTTCCAAGATCTGCCGCCCAATCTGTTCCTCCATCTCTCTGCTGCTACTGGGGGGCCTATAGAAAACTCCCAATAAAGTGACTGCTCCTTTCTTGTTTCTGACTTCCACCCATACTGACTCAGTCGACAAACCCTCCTCGACTACCTCCTTTTCTGCAGCTGTGGTGCACTCCCTCATTAACAGTGCCACTCCCCCTCCTCTTTTACCTCCCTCCCTATTCCTCTGAAAACATCAAAACCCCGGAACATCTAACAACCCTTCCTGCCCCTGTGAAATCCATGTCTCCGTAATGGCCACAACATCGTAGTTCCAAGTACTGATCCATGCTCTAAGCTCATCTCCCTTATTCCTGACACTCCTTGCATTGAAACAGACACACTTTAACCCATTCCATTGAGTAAAACTTTGCCCTATCAACTGTCTACCCTTCCTCACAGACTCGCTGCAGACTATTTCTGCCTGTTCAAAAGCTACCCTCTCCTCTGATCCATAGCTCTGGTTCCCATCCCCCTGCCAAACTAGTTTAAACCCTCCCGAAGAGTTCTAGCAAACCTCCCACCCAGGATATTGGTGCCCCTCCAGTTTAGGTGCAATCCGTCCTTCATGTACAGATCCCACCTTCCCCAGAAGATATCCTAATGATCCACATATCTGAAGCCTTCCCTCCTGCGCCAGCCCTGTAGCCACGTGTTCAGCTGCACTCGCTCTCTGTTCCTTGCCTCACTTGCACGTGGCAACGGTAGCAACCCTGAGATCACTACTCTGCTCGTCCTGCTCTTTAGCTTCCAACCTAACTCCCTAAAATCACTTTTTAGATCCTCATCCCTTTTATTAGCTATGCCGTTGGTGCCTATGTGCACCACAACTTCTGGTTGCTCCCCCTCCCCTTTAATAATCCTTTAGACTCGATCCGAGACATCCCTGGCCCTGGCACCCGGGAGGCAACATACTTTCCGGGAGTCTCGATCGCGATCACAGAATCTCCTATCCGTTCCCCTAATCATTGAGTCTCCTACTACTATTGCTTTTCTATTCTCCCCCCCCTTCCCTTCTGAGCCACAGAGCCAGACTCAGTGCCAGAGACCTGGCCGCTGGGGCCTTCGTCCGGTAGGTCATCCCCCCCAACAGCATCCAAAACAGTATACTTGCTTTGAAGGGGAGCGGCCACGAAGGATCCCTGCACTGTCTGGCTATTCCTCTTCCTTCCCCTGACTGTAACCCAGCTACTCTTGTCCTGTACCTTGGGTGTGGCTACCTCCCTGTAACTCTTCTCTATCACCCCCTCTGCCTCCCAGATGATCCGAAGTTCATCCAGCTCCAGCTCCAGTTCCCTAACACGGTCTCTGAGGAGCTGGAGTTGGGTGCACTTCCCGCAGGTGTAATCCCGGTGGTGTCTCTCACCTCCCACATCCTACAGGAGGAGCATGCAACTGCCCTAGCCTCCATACCCTTTGATCTGAATTCACAAAGAGGTTTAGAAGGAAAAACAAATTTAAAGATTCAACACCCGTTTGTCCTTAAAGAAAATACTGCTGCTACTCTCTCAAGTGAACCCTCTAAAACTGGAGATCCTGCTGAATGATATGAATATAGTTTGCTGCCCCCGGAAAATACAACAACTCGTACCTTCCAGAATGTAGCTGAGATTCTGCCCTGTGAACCTGGCAGTTATTCACTTACCGCCCGCTCGGCTCCGCACAGAGTCTGCTGTTTCTGCGATGTCCTGCCTCTTTCTTCAGGTAAGAGGGCTTGAGAAATACTCTATGTATGTCAGTGTGTGTGTCAGTGTGTGTGTCAGCGTGTGCCTCTTAGAGTGTGTGTCTATGTTTGTGTGTGTGTTAGTGTGTGTGTGTCAGTGTGTGTCATTGTATGTGTCAGTATGTGTGTCAGTCTGTGTCTCCCAGTGTGTGACTGTGTGTGTGTCAGTGTGAGTGTGTCAGTGTGTGTGTTTGTGTGTGTCAGTTTGTGTAATTCAGTGTCTCAGAGCATGTGTATATCAGTCTCCGTGTGTGTCAATGTGTGTGCGTGCGTGTGTGTCAGTGTGAGTGGGTCAGTGTGTGTGTCAGTGTGGGTGTGTCAGTGTGGGTGTGTCAATGTGTGTGTCAGTGTGTGTGTGCCAATGTGTGTGCATGTGTGGATGCATGTGTGTGTGTCTTTGTGTATGTCAGTGTATGTGTGTGTTAGTGTGTGTGTGTCAATGTATATGTGTGTCAGTGTGTGTTTGATAGTTTGTGCGTGTGTGTATCTCTGCGTAAGTGTCTGTTTGACAGTATGTGTTAGCGTGTTAGTGTCAGTGTGTGTGTGTCAGTTTGTGCACCTGTATTACTGTGTGTGTCAGTGTATTTTGGTGTCAGTGTATGCGAGTCAGTGTGTGTGTGTGTGAGTCAGTGCGAGTGTCAGTGTGTTTGTCCATCTGTGTGTCTCAGTGTGTGTGTGTGTGTGTGTATGTCAGTGCGAGTGTCAGTGTGTGTGTGTCAATGTGGATGTCTGTGAGTGTGCTAGGTTGTGTGTGTGTGTCTCAGTGTGTGAGTGTGTGTCTATCAGTGTGTGTGTGTGTGTGTATGTCAGTGCGAGTGTCAGTGTGTGTGTCAGTATTTGTGTCTCAGTGTGTGTGTGTCAATGTGGGTGTCTGTGAGTGTGCTAGGTTGTGTGTGTGTGTGTCTCACTGTGTGAGTGTGTGTCTATCAGTGTGTGTATGTTAGTGTGTGCGTATGTGTGCATCGTTGTGTCAGTGTGTTTGTGTCTCAGTTTGTGTGTCTCAGTGTGTGTGTGTCAATGTATGTGTGTGTCAGTGAGTGTCACTGACACACACACTCATGCTGACACAAACACATTGACACACAGGTTCGCACTGACACATGCACTGACAAACACTGCCACATACACCCTGACACACACACATTGACACACACACTGACACACACACAACACCCACACACCGACATACACACTTATACGCACTCCCACTGACACTCACACATTGACACACACTCAGACAGACGCACATACACTGACATACACATTGACACATAGAACATACAGTGCAGAAGGAGGCCATTCGGCCCATCAAGTCTGCACTGATCCACTTAAGCCCCCACTTCCACCCTATCCCCGTAACCCAATAACCCCTCCTAATCTTTTTGGTCATTAAGGGCAATTTATCATGGCCAATCCACCTGTGCGAGGAACCTGGAGCACCCGGAGGGTCAGGGTTAGGAAGCCCACGCGGACACGGGGAGAATGTGCAGACTCCACACAGACAGTGACCCAAGTCGGGAATCGAACCTGGGTCCCTGGCGCTGTGAAGCAACAGTGCCAGCCACTTGGGCTACCATGCTGACACACACACTGACACACAGACTAACACAAACATGCAGGTACATACAAACACCTTGACACACACATGCACACACACTCACACACTCTGACACACACACTGACACACACACTGCAACACACTAACAGACACACATTGCCAAACATTGACCCACACACTGACACACACACTGACACAAACACACTGACACACACACACACTGACACACATACACACTGACACACATGCTGACACAAACACACTGACACACACACACACTGACACACATACACACTGACACACATGCTGACACACACACTGACACACACACACTGACACACACTGACAAACACGCTGACACACCCTGTCACAAACACTGACGCACCCACCCTGATGCACGCACAATGACACACACACACACACTGTTACACACTAACACACACACTCATACAAACACACTGACACACACACTCACACACACACAGACACACACACACACTGACACACACACACAGTCACACATACTGACACACACACACATGGACACATACTAACAGACATATTCACTGACACGCACACTTCAAACAATGACGCATACACTGACACACACTGTCACACACACACTGACACACACACTGACACACATATACAAACCGACACACACACTGACACACATACACAAACACTGACACACACACATTGACACACACGCACACTAACACACACATTGACACACAAGCGCACATACATTAACACTCTGACACACAAACACCGATACAAACAGTGACACACACACTGATACACACATAGAAACACACTGACACACCTGCACACTATCACACACACTGACACGCACACGAACATAAGCACACTGACACACTGATT
Organism: Scyliorhinus torazame; assembly: GCF_047496885.1. Classification (NCBI taxonomy): domain Eukaryota; kingdom Metazoa; phylum Chordata; class Chondrichthyes; order Carcharhiniformes; family Scyliorhinidae; genus Scyliorhinus; species Scyliorhinus torazame. The sequence goes on from NC_092719.1 coordinate 222,845,134, forward strand.
CACACACATTGATACACACACGCACATACTCACACATACACTAACAAACACTGACACACACACGCTGACACACACACGCTGACACACATATTGACATTTACATTAACATACACACAGAGACTGATACAATCTCTCACGCACACACACACATTGACATGCACACACACACACACCGATACACACACTGTCACACAGACACACTGACACACACACACTGACACACACACACACACTGGGAAACACACTGACTCACACACTCACCGATATACACACTGACGCACACACTGACACGCACACTAAACACACACACACTGACAGATACACTGACATGCACACAATGACACACACAAGCCCACACTCACACATACACTAACAAACACACACATGCACACTGACACGCACGCACACACACTGACATATACACTAACAAACATACATAGATTGACACCCACCCACTGACACCCACCCACTGACACCCACCCACTGACACCCACCCACTGACACCCACCCACTGATACACACAAACTGACACACACACTGATGAAAAAACTGACACAAACACACCGTCACACATACACTGACACAAATACAGATACTCTGACACTGACACTGACAATCACACACACACTGACACACACACTGACACACACACACTGACACACACACTGACACACTGGCACTCACATTGACACATTGACACACACTCTGACGCACATGCTCGCACAAACACTGACACATGTACACACACACTGATCTCACACACACACACTGATACACAGGCACACCGTCTGACACACACACACTGTTATGGGCCAGGGTTTAGAAAACTCCAAGGTATATTGTGGAGTTCATCTGACCTGTAACTGTTTGTTGAATTTGTTACGCAATGTAACTTCTCAGGCGCTTTCAATCAAAAAAACAAGCTTTATTCGAAGAGTTTAGTTAACATTTGTATAAACACACACAGCAAGAACTTTTATCAATTACAAACACAAAGACCCCACACAGCTGCAGTGATCTATGTATAACCCGTTATGAATTCATCCTTAACTGTTCCAATTCAATAACAAAATTCGAGTAAAACCAGCACACGGCATTCTCACTGGTATAAGACTTGTTATTGATACTCTGTCCCCTTTTCAAACAGCAGGTTTGAATTCCTTCCAGAGAGCAATTCTCTCTTTTACGTTACCGAGCAGTCTGGACGCAGCTTTTGAAATGACGATAGAGAGACACTTCTTTCAACCTGTGCAGTTCAAACCAGTCCAAAACTCAAAGCGAAAATAAAAACTCACAGAGCCACAGCCCAGCTCCACCCACACAAATGACATCACTGAAGCCATGTGATAAGACAAAAATATTTATTGAAGGCACACTTCCATGACACCTCCCCCCAAGAAAAAAAAACCATCCACTTCAAAGATGGTTTCATTTTTCATCTTTTTACTTGTCCATTAATAACAATTGACAATAAACATACATTTTTAAAACAAAAACAAAACAGCAAACATTGATAATAATACAGTCCGTTTTAGTCCTTCCTCTTCCACCATCGAACCTGCCTCTCTTCATCACATTTGTGAAGAAGCATTGGCTATCACATTGTCGCGTCCACATGTATAGTTTTTAAATGAAATGGCTGTAATAATAAACTCTATCAAAACAGTCTGGCATTGTTATTCCTGAATTTCTCCAAAACCGCAATGGATTATTATCGGTATATATAATTGCTGCAGATGAATTGTTGGTAACATAAATGTTAAAATGTTGCAAAGGCAGCACCAAGCTCAAAGTCTCCTTTTCAATTTTTGAATACTTCCTCTGGTGATTATTTAATTTCTTGGAAAACTATCCAATAGGCCGCTCTATCCCTTCATTGTCTTCTTATAAGAGCACAGCACCTACACCCACACCAATCGCATCGACAGCCACCTTGACTGGTTTTGTGTAATTTGGGGCGGCCAACACAGGAGCCGTGGTTAACACAGTCTTCAGGCCGTCAAATGCCTGTTGACACTCCGCCGTCCACTGAAATTTGCAACGCTTCCTCAGCAAGTCCGTCAGTGGAGCGACCAGATTGCTAAAATTCACATTATTCTCAATATCTCATTATTTCCCTTCGTGTCGAAGGTATTGGAGACTCCCCAATAACTTTTGTTTTCACATCCCATGGGACCATTTATCCATGTCCAATTGTATGGAACATGACTTGGGCTTTTCCAAACTCACTTTTGGCTAGGTTTACCACCAAACCCGCCTCCTGAAGTCAATCGAATAACTCCATCAGATGCTTTAAATGGTCTTTCCATGTCTGACTAAAAATCACAAGATTGTCGATGTATACCGCACATTTGGGTAATCCTGAAACAACTTTGTTAGTTAACCGTTGAAATGTGGCTGTGGCGTTTTTCATGCCAAACAGCAAAACTTTGAATTGGTATATACCATCTGGAGTCACAAAAGCTAAAATCTCCTTCGCCCTTTCGGATAAAGGTACCTGCCAGTAAATCCAATTTGGAAATAAAAGCGGATTGTCCCACTTTCTCAATGCAATCCTCCAAACGTGGGATAAGAGTCCTTTCTTGTAACTGCATTAACCTTTCGATAGTCCACACACAACTGTTGGGTACCATCTGGTTTAGGTACCATCACTATGGGTGAGCTCCATTGGCTGCAACCCACTTCAATTATGCCATTTTTAAGCATACTCTATCCTGTGCCAATTTTAAAGGGTTAAGTCTATATGGATGTTGTTTGATTGGAACAGCATTTCCCACATCTACATCATGTATAGCCATTTTAGTACTTCCCAATTTATCTCCACAAACTTGCCCATGTGATATCAATAACTCTTTCAGGTCAGTTTGTTTTTCCTCTGGAAGGTAACTCAATAATTTATCCCAATTTTTAAGAACATCCTCGTTATACAATTTAAATTGAGGAATGTCAAATTCAGTCACCTGGATTTGGTTCGTCACTTTGTGTTAGAATCACGAAAGCCTCCTCCTTTTGCTCTCCTTCCCTTTCAAAGCACCTTTTAAGCATATTCACATGACACATTCGGTGAGTTTTTCTTCTATCTGGTGTTTTTACCACATAATTCACCTCACTTAATATCCTTTCAATCTGATACGGTCCACAAAACCGAGCTTTTAAAGGCTCCCCTACCACTGCCGCAAACACTGACACACACACACATTGACACACACATTGATACTCCAATACACACTGACACAGACAGTGACACAGAAAGTGACACACACACTGACACTCAGTCACACACACACACTGACACACACGCTGGCACACACACACTGACACAGACACTGACACACACACAGACACCACACTGACGCACACTCTGACACTTCCACTAACAAATTTATTCCATCACAAATGCACAGACTGACACACACTGACACATACAGAGTTGCACACACCACCTGACACACACACTGACACACTGACATGCACACAGTTAGAGTACCACACAAAAAACCCCACTGACGCCACACTGACATACACATGCATGCTGCCAGACACTAACACTTGCACTAAAAACATACTCCCTGACACCCACACACTCACACACACACAAACACTGACACAGACACTGACACACACACTGACCCACACACACTGACACAGACGCACTCACACACATACTGACACACACATTGACTAACGCTGACAAACACAGTGACACACACACTGACCCACACACACTGACACACACATTGACTAACGCTGACACACACAGTGACACACACACTGACCCACACACACTGACACAGACGCACTCACACACACACACTGACACACACACTGACACACACACACTGACACACACGCAGGCGCATACACACACACACACTGACAGACACACTCAAACTGACACACACACTGACACACATACTGACACACACACACTGACACATACACACCGACACACACACTGACACACACACACACTGACACACACTGACGCATACACACACGCACACACACACACCCACTGACACGCACACACTGACACACACACACTGACACACACACTGACACACACACACACTGACACACATAGAACATAGAACATAGAACGATACAGCGCAGTGCAGGCCCTTCGGCCCACGATGTTGCACCGAAACAAAAGCCATCTAACCTCCACTATGCCTTTATCATCCATATGCTTATCCAATAAACTTTTAAATGCCCTCAATGTTGGCGAGTTCACTACTGTTGCAGGTAGGGCATTCCACGGCCTCACCACTCTTAACGTAAAGAACCTACCTCTGACCTCTGTCCCATATCTATTACCCCTCAGTTTAAAGCTATGTCCCCTCGTGCCAGCCATTTCCATCCGCGGGAGAAGGCTCTCACTGTCCACCCTATCTAACCCCCTGATCATCTTGTATGCCTCTATTAAGTCTCCTCTTAACCTTCTTCTCTCTAACGAAAACAACCTCAAGTCCATCAGCCTTTCCACATAAGATTTTCCCTCCATACCAGGCAACATCCTGGTAAATCTCCTCTGCACCTGCTCCAAAGCCTCCACGTCCTTCCTATAATGCGGTGACCAGAACTGTACGCAATACTCCAAATGCGGCCGTACCAGAGTTTTGTACAGCTGCAACATGGCCTCCTGACTCCGGAACTCAATCCCTCTACCAATAAAGGCCAACACTCCATAATAACTCCCATAATAACTATCCTGTTACTTTCGCTCTTATCCAGGATCATCCTCACCATCCTTTCCTCTACATCCCTAGAACTATTTGGAGGCCTATAGAAAACTCCCAACATGGTGACCTCTCCTTTCCTGTTTCTAACCTCAGCCCATACTACCTCGGAAGATGAGTGCCCATCTAGCATCCTCTATGCCACCGTAATACTGCTCTTGACTAGCAGCGCCACACCTCCCCCTCTTCTGCCTCCTTCTCTGAGCTTACTAAAACACCTAAACCTCGGAACCTGCAACATCCATTCCTGTCCCTGCTCTATCCATGTCTCCGAAATGGCCACAACATTGAAGTCCCAGGTACCAACCCATGCTGCCAGTTCCCCTACCTTATTTTGTATACTCCTGGCATTGAAGTAGACACACTTCAAACCACCTACCTGCACACTGGCCCCCTCCTGCGACGTCAAATCTGTGCTCCTGACCTCTATACTCTCATTCTCCCGTACCCTAAAACTACAATCCAGGTTCCCATGCCCCTGCTGCATTAGTTTAAACCCCCCCAGAGAGCACTAATAAATCTCCCCCCCAGGATATTTGTGCCCCTTAGGTTCAGATGTAGACCATCCTGTCTGTAGAGGTCCCACATTACCCAGAAAGAGCCCCAGTTATCCAGAAATCTGAATCCCTCCCGCCTGCACCATCCCTGTAGCCACCATCTCCCTATTCCTCATCTCACTATCACGTGGCACACACACACTGACACACACACTGACACACACACACTGACACACACGCTGACACACACGCTGACACACACACACACACTGACACTCACACACTGATCCAGACTGACACACACACACTGACACACACACGCTGACACACACACAGACACACACACATACACACTGACACACAGACACTGACACACTCTGACACACACCCACTGACACACACACACTGGCAGACACACACTGACAGACACAATGACACACACACTGACACTGATACACTGACACACACACTGACACACACACTGACACACACACACTGACACACACACTGACGCACACACTGACACACACACTGACACACACACTGACCCAGACTGAAACACACACACACACTGACACACACACTAACACACAGACACTGACACACACACACACTGACACTCACACACAGACACACACACTGACATTGACACACTGACACACACACTGACACACACACACTGACATTGACACACTGACACACACACTGACACACACACATTGACACACACTGACACACACACACTGACACACACACTGACACACACTGACACACACACTGACACACACACACTGACACACACACACTGACATTGACACACTGACACACACACTGACACACACACACTGACATTGATACACTGACACACACACTGACACGCACACTGACGCACACTGACACACACACACTGATCCACACACACTGACACACACACGCTGACACACACAGACACACACACACTGACACACACACACTGACACACACAGACAAACACACACTGACACACACACACTGACACACACATGCTGACACACACGGACACACACACACTGACACACACACGCTGACACACACAGACACACACACTGACACACACACACTGACACACACACTGACACACACACACTGACACACACACACTGACATTGACACACTGACACACACACTGACACACACTCACTGACACACACACAGACACACACACACTGACACACACACACTGACACACACACACTGATACACACACACACACACACTGACACTCACACACTGACCCAGACTGACACACACACACTGACACACACACACACTGACATTGACACACTGACACACACACTGACACACACACACTGACATTGACACACTGACACACACACTGACACACACAGAGTCACACACACACTGACACACACACACTGACACACACACACTGACATTGACACACTGACACACACACTGACACACACACACTGACATTGACACACTGACACACACACTGCACACACACACTGACACACATGACACACACAGACTGACACACACACACTGACACACACACACTGACACACACTGACACACACACTGACACACACACACTGACACTGAATCACTGACACACACACACACACTGAAACACACACACTGACACACACACACTGACACACACACTGACACTGATACACTGACACACACACACACTGACACACACACACTGACACACACCCACTGACACTGATACACTGACACACACACACACTGACACACGCACACTGACACACACTGACACACACACACTGACACACACACACTGACACGCACACTGACACTGATACACTGACACACACACTGACACACACACACTGACACACACACTGACGCACACACACTGACACACACTGACACACACACACTGACACACACACTGGCACACACACACTGACACACACACACTGACACACACTGACACACACACACTGACACACACACTGGCACACACACACTGACAGACACACTGACGCACACACTGACACACAATGACACACACTGACACTGATACACTCAAACACACACTGACACACACCCTGACACACACTGACACACACACACTGACACACACTGACACACACACACTGTACCACACACACTGACACACACACTGACACTCACACACTGACATTGACACACTGACACACACACTGACACACACACTGACATTGAGACACTGACACACACACTGACACACACACACTGACACACACACTGACACACACACTGACACACACACACACTGACACACACACTGACACACACGCTGACGCACAGACTGACACACACACACTGACACACACACAGACACTGATACACTGACACACACACTGACACACACACACTGACACACACACTGACACACACACACTGACACACACACACTGACACACACACTGACGCATACACACACGCACACACACACACCCACTGACACGCACACACTGACACACACACACTGACACACACACTGACACACACACTGACACACACACACTGACACTGAATCACTGACACACACACACACACTGAAACACACACACTGACACACACACACTGACACACACACTGACACTGATACACTGACACACACACACACTGACACACACTGACACACACACACTGACACACACCCACTGACACTGATACACTGACACACACACACTGACACACGCACACTGACACACACTGACACACACACACTGACACGCACACTGACACTGATACACTGACACACACACTGACACACACACACTGACACACACACTGACGCACACACACTGACACACACTGACACACACACACTGACACACACACTGGCACACACACACTGACACACACACACTGACACACACTGACACACACACACTGACACACACACTGGCACACACACTGACACACACACTGACGCACACACTGACACACAATGACACACACTGACACTGATACACTCAAACACACACTGACACACACCCTGACACACACTGACACACACACACTGACACACACTGACACACACACACTGACACACACACACTGACACACACACTGACACACACACACTGACATTGACACACTGACACACACACTGACACACACACTGACATTGAGACACTGACACACACACTGACACACACACACTGACACACACACTGACACACACACTGACACACACACACACTGACACACACACTGACACACACGCTGACGCACAGACTGACACATCCACACTGACACACACACAGACACTGATACACTGACACACACACTGACACACACACACTGACACACACACAGACACTGATACACTGACACACACACTGACACACACACACTGACACACACACTGACACACACACACTGACACACACACACTGACACACACACTGACGCATACACACACGCACACACACACACCCACTGACACGCACACACTGACACACACACACTAACACACACACTGACACACACACACACTGACACACATAGAACATAGAACATAGAACGATACAGCGCAGTACAGGCCCTTCGGCCCACGATGTTGCACCGAAACAAAAGCCATCTAACCTACACTATGCCATTATCATCCATATGTTTATCCAATAAACTTTTAAATGCCCTCAATGTTGGCGAGTTCACTACTGTAGCAGGTAGGACATTCCACGGCCTCACCACTCTTTGCGTAAAGAACCTACCTCTGACCTCTGTCCTATATCTATTACCCCTCAGTTTAAAGCTATGTCCCCTCGTGCCAGCCATTTCCATCCGCGGGAGAAGGCTCTCGCTGACCACCCTATCCAACCCCCTGATCATTTTGTATGCCTCTATTAAGTCTCCTCTTAACCTTCTTCTCTCTAACGAAAACAACCTCAAGTCCATCAGCCTTTCCACATAAGATTTTCCCTCCATACCAGGCAACATCCTGGTAAATCTCCTCTGCACCTGCTCCAAAGCCTCCACGTCCTTCCTATAATGCGGTGACCAGAACTGTACGCAATACTCCAAATGCGGCCGTACCAGAGTTCTGTACAGCTGCAACATGGCCTCCCGACTCCGGAAGTCAATCCCTCTACCAATAAAGGCCAACACTCCATAATAACTCCCATAATAACTATCCTGTTACTTTCGCTCTTATCCAGGATCATCCTCGCCATCCTTTCCTCTACATCCCTAGAACTATTTGGAGGCCTATAGAAAACTCCCAACATGGTGACCTCTCCTTTCCTGTTTCTAACCTCAGCCCATACTACCTCGGAAGATGAGTGCCCATCTAGCATCCTCTATGCCACCGTAATACTGCTCTTGACTAGCAGCGCCACACCTCCCCCTCTTTTGCCTCCTTCTCTGAGCTTACTAAAACACCTAAACCCCGGAACCTGCAACATCCATTCCTGTCCCTGCTCTATCCATGTCTCCGAAATGGCCACAACATTGAAGTCCCAGGTACCAACCCATGCTGCCAGTTCCCCTACCTTATTTTGTATACTCCTGGCATTGAAGTAGACACACTTCAAACCACCTACCTGCACACTGGCCTCCTCCTGCGACGTCAAATCTGTGCTCCTGACCTCTATACTCTCATTCTCCCGTACCCTAAAACTACAATCCAGGTTCCCATGCCCCTGCTGCATTAGTTTAAACCCCCCCCCCCAGAGAGCACTAACAAATCTCCCCCCCAGGATATTTGTGCCCCTCAGGTTCAGATGTAGACCATCCTGTCTGTAGAGGTCCCACCTTCCCCAGAAAGAGCCCCAGTTATCCAGAAATCTGAATCCCTCCCGCCTGCACCATCCCTGTAGCCACCATCTCCCTATTCCTCATCTCACTATCACGTGGCACACACACACTGACACACACACTGACACACACACTGACACACACACTGACACACACGCTGACACACACGCTGACACACACACATACACTGACACTCACACACTGATCCAGACTGACACACACACACTGACACACACACGCTGACACACACACACTGATCCAGACTGACACACACACACTGACACACATACGCTGACACACACACAGACACACACACATACACACTGACACACAGACACTGACACACTCTGACACACACACACTGACACACACACACTGGCAGACACACACTGACAGACACAATGACACACACACTGACACTGATACACTGACACACACACTGACACACACACTGACACTGATACACTGACACACACGCTGACGCACACAGTGACACACACACACTGACACACACGCTGACGCACACACTGACACAAACACTGACACACACACTGACCCAGACTGAAACACACACACACACACTGACACACACACTGACACACAGACACTGACACACACACACACTGACACTCACACACAGACACACACACTGACATTGACACACTGACACACACACTGACACACACACACTGACATTGACACACTGACACACACACTGACACACACAAATTGACACACACTGACACACACACACTGACACACACTGACACACACACTGACACACACATACTGACATTGACACACTGACACACACACTGACACACACACACTGACATTGACACACTGACACACACACACTGACACACACTGACACACACACTGACACACACACACTGACACACACACACTGATACACACACACTGACATTGACACACTGACACACACACTGACACACACACACTGACATTGACACACTGACACACACACACAGATCCACACACAGACACACACACACTGACACACACACACTGACACACACACTGACACACACATGCTGACACACACGGACACACACACACTGACACATACACGCTGACACACACAGACACACACACTGACACACACACAATGACACACACACACTGACACACACACACTGACATTGACACACTGACACACACACTGACACACGCTCACTGACACACACACAGACACACACACACTGACACACACACACTGACGCACACACACACACACAGACACTCACACACTGACCCAGACTGACACACACACACTGACACACACACACAGACACACACACTGACATTGACACACTGACACACACACTGACACACACACACTGACACACACACACTGACATTGACACACTGACACACACACTGACACACACACACTGACATTGACACACTGACACACACACTGACACACACACACTGACACACATGACACACAGAGACTGACACACACACACTGACACACACACACTGACACTGAATCACTGACACACACACACACACTGAAACACACACACTGACACACACACATTGACACACACACTGACACTGATACACTGACACACACACACACTGACACACACTGACACACACACACTGACACACACACACTGACACTGATACACTGACACACACACACTGACACACGCACACTGACACACACTGACACACACACACTGACACGCACACTGACACACACACTGACACACACACACTGACACACACACTGACGCACACACACTGACACACACTGACACACACACACTGACACACACACACTGACACACACACTGGCACACACACACTGACACACACACACTGACACACACTGACACACACACACTGACATACACACTGGCACACACACACTGACACACACACTGACGCACACACTGACACACAATGACACACACTGACACTGATACACTCAAACACACACTGACACACACCCTGACACACACTGACACACACACACTGATACACACTGACACAAACACACACTGACACACACACACTGACACACAGGCTGACACACACACTGACATTGACACACTGACACACACACACACTGACATTGAGACACTGACACACACACTGACACACACATACTGACACACACTGACACACACACACTGACACACACACTGACACACACACACACTGACACACACACTGACACACACACACTGACACACACACACTGACACACACACTGACAAACACACTGACACAGACACACTGACACACACATACTGACATACTCACTGACACTGATACACTGACACACACACACTGACACACACACTGACACACACACACTGACACACACTTATACACACACTGACACACACACACTGACACACACTGACACACACACACTGACACACACACACTGACACACACACTGACACTGATACACTGACACACACACACACTGACACACACTGACACACACACACTGACACACACACACTGACACTGATACACTGACACACACACACACTGACATACGCACACTGACACACACTGACACACACACACTGACACACACACTGACACACACACACTGACACACACTGACACACACACACTGACACACACACTGGCACACACACACTGACACACACACACTGACACACACTGACACACACACACTGACACACACACTGGCACACACACACTGACACACACACTGACGCACACACTGACACACAATGACACACACTGACACACACTGACACACACACACTGACACACACACACTGACACACACACTGACACAGACACACTGACATTGACACACTGACACACACACTGACACACACACTGACATTGAGACACTGACACACACACTGACACACACACACTGACACACACTGACACACACACTGACACACACACACACTGACACACACACTGACACACACGCTGACGCACACACTGACACACACACACTGACACACACACAGACACTGATACACTGACACACACACTGGCACACACACACTGACACACACACTGACACACACACTGACACACACACACTGACACACACATACTGACACACACACTGACACACACACACTGACACACACACTGACAAACACACTGACCCAGACTGACACACAGACACTGACACACACACACACTGACACACACACTGACAAACACACTGACGCACACACTCTGACACACACGCTGACACACACACACACACACTGACACTCACACACTGACCCAGACTGACACACACACATTGACACACACACGCTGACACACACAGACACACATACAAACACACTGACACACAGACACTGACACACTCTGACACACACTCACTGACACACACACACTGGCAGACACACACTGACAGACACAATGACACACACACTGACACACACACACTGACACTGATACACTGACACACACACACACACTGACATACGCACACTGACACACACTGACACACACACACTGACACACACACTGACACACACACACTGACACACACTGACACACACACACTGACACACACACTGTCACACACACACTGACACACACACACTGACACACACTGACACACACACACTGACACACACACTGGCACACACACACTGACACACACACTGACGCACACACTGACACACAATGACACACACTGACACACACTGACACACACACACTGACACACACACACTGACACACACACTGACACAGACACACTGACATTGACACACTGACACACACACTGACACACACACTGACATTGAGACACTGACACACACACTGACACACACACACTGACACACACTGACACACACACTGACACACACACACACTGACACACACACTGACACACACGCTGACGCACACACTGACACACACACACTGACACACACACAGACACTGATACACTGACACACACACTGGCACACACACACTGACACACACACTGACACACACACTGACACACACACACTGACACACACATACTGACACACACACTGACACACACACACTGACACACACACTGACAAACACACTGACCCAGACTGACACACAGACACTGACACACACACACACTGACACACACACTGACAAACACACTGACGCACACACTCTGACACACACGCTGACACACACACACACACACTGACACTCACACACTGACCCAGACTGACACACACACATTGACACACACACGCTGACACACACAGACACACATACAAACACACTGACACACAGACACTGACACACTCTGACACACACTCACTGACACACACACACTGGCAGACACACACTGACAGACACAATGACACACACACTGACACTGATACACTAAAACACACACTGACACACACACACTGACACACACACTGGCACACACACACTGACACACACGCTGACGCACACACTGACACACACACTGACACACACACACTGACCCAGACTGACACACAGACACTGACACACACACTGCACACACACTGACACACACACACTCATACACACTGACACACACACTCTGACACACATGCTGACGCACACACACTGACCCAATCTGACACACACACAGACTGACACATCCACTGACACTCACACACTGACGCACAATGACACACACTGACACACGCTCACTGACACACACACTGACAGAAACACTGACACACACATTGACACATACACCGAGACACTCACACTGACACACACATCATTGACACAAACTGACACACTCACTGACACAAATCCAGTTACACACACTCTGACACACTCAATGACACACATAGCCTGAAATACACACACTGACTGCGCTCACACACACAAACACACATACACCGACACACTGACAAAGACGCGTTTACATACACTCTCTCACACACACTTAGATACGCACACACAGACTGACACTCACACTGACACACACACTGACAGATACAGACTGGCACACACTGACACTCACACTGACACACACAAATTGACACACACTGACACACACACACTGACACACACTGACACACACACTGACACACACACACTGACATTGACACACTGACACACACACTGACACACACACACTGACATTGACACACTGACACACACACACTGACACACACTGACACACACACTGACACACACACACTGACACACACACACTGATACACACACACTGACATTGACACACTGACACACACACTGACACACACACACTGACATTGACACACTGACACACACACACAGATCCACACACAGACACACACACACTGACACACACACACTGACACACACACTGACACACACACTGACGCACACACTCTGACACACACGCTGACACACACACACACACACTGACACTCACACACTGACCCAGACTGACACACACACATTGACACACACACGCTGACACACACAGACACACATACAAACACACTGACACACAGACACTGACACACTCTGACACACACTCACTGACACACACACACTGGCAGACACACACTGACAGACACAATGACACACACACTGACACTGATACACTAAAACACACACTGACACACACACACTGACACACACACTGGCACACACACACTGACACACACGCTGACGCACACACTGACACACACACTGACACACACACACTGACCCAGACTGACACACAGACACTGACACACACACTGCACACACACTGACACACACACACTCATACACACTGACACACACACTCTGACACACATGCTGACGCACACACACTGACCCAATCTGACACACACACAGACTGACACATCCACTGACACTCACACACTGACGCACAATGACACACACTGACACACGCTCACTGACACACACACTGACAGAAACACTGACACACACATTGACACATACACCGAGACACTCACACTGACACACACATCATTGACACAAACTGACACACTCACTGACACAAATCCAGTTACACACACTCTGACACACTCAATGACACACATAGCCTGAAATACACACACTGACTGCGCTCACACACACAAACACACATACACCGACACACTGACAAAGACGCGTTTACATACACTCTCTCACACACACTTAGATACGCACACACAGACTGACACTCACACTGACACACACACTGACAGATACAGACTGGCACACACTGACACTCACACTGACACACACACTGACAGACATAGACTGACACACACACACTGACACACACACTGACACACACACACACTGACAAAATCACAGACACACACGCTGACACACACACGCTGACACACACACACTGACACACACACAGAGCAGTTGGGAAGTGTTTAAACTAATATGCCAGGGGGGTGGAACCTACGCGTGGAGTCAGAGACAGAGGGAGCGAGGACAAAATTCAAACAGGGCAGGAGAATAAAATATTGGGAGCAAGACGAGCATTGTGAAAAAGACGAACTTAAAGGCTCTGTGCCTTAATGCACGGAGTATTTGCAATAAAGTGGATGAACTAATCGCGCAGATAGATGGATGAGGGAGTTGAAGGGTGGGTCAGTAAATTTGCAGACGATACGAAGATTGGTGGAGTTGTGGATAGTAAGGAGGGCTGTTGTCGGCTGCAAAGAGACATAGATAGGATGCAGAGCTGGGCTGAGAAGTGGCAGATGGAGTTTAACCCTGAAAAGTGTGAGGTTGTCCATTTTGGAAGGACAAATATGAATGTGGAATACAGGGTTAACGGTAGAGTTCTTGGCAATGTGGAGGAGCAGAGAGATCTTGGGGTCTATGTTCATACATCTTTGAAAGTTGCCACTCAAGTGGATAGAGCTGTGAAGAAGGCCTATGGTGTGCTCGCGTTCATTAACAGAGGGATTGAATTTAAGAGCCGTGAGGTGATGATGCAGCTGTACAAAACTTTGGTAAGGCCACATTTGGAGTACTGTGTACAGTTCTGGTCGCCTCATTTTAGGAAGGATGTGGAAGCTTTGGAAAAGGTGCAAAGGAGATTTACCAGGATGTTGCCTGGAATGGAGAGTAGGTCTTACGAGGAAAGATTGAGGGTGCTAGGCCTTTTCTCATTAGAACGGAGAAGGACGAGGGGTGACTTGATAGAGGTTTATAAGGTGATCAGGGGAATAGATAGAGTAGACAGTCAGAGACTTTTTCCCCGGGTGGAACAAACCATTACAAGGGGACATAAATTTAAGGTGAAAGGTGGAAGATATAGGAGGGATATCAGAGGTAGGTTCTTTACCCAGAGAGTAGTGGGGGCATGGAATGCACTGCCTGTGGAAGTAGTTGAGTCGGAAACATTAGGGACCTTCAAGCAGCTATTGGATAGGTACATGGATTACGGTAGAATGATATAGTGTAGATTAATTTGTTCTTAAGGGCAGCACGGTAGCATTGTGGATAGCACAATTGCTTCACAGCTCCAGGGTCCCATGTTCGATTCCGGCTTAGGTCACTGTCTGTGCGGAGTCTGCACATCCTCCCCGTGTGTGCGTGGGTTTCCTCCGGGTGCTCCGGTTTCCTCCCACAGTCCAAAGATGTGCAGGTTAGGTGAATTGGCCATGATAAATTGCCCTTAGTGTTCAAAATTGCCCTTTGTGTTGGGTGGGGTTACTGGGTTATGGGGATAGGGTGGAGGTGTTGGCCTTGGGTGGGGTGCTCTTTCCAAGAGCCGGTGTGGACTCGATAGTCTGAATGGCCTCCTTCTGCACTGTAAATTCTATGATAATCTATGATTAATCTATAACAAAGGTTTGGCACAACATCGTGGGCCGAAGGGCCTGTTCTGTGCTGTATTTTTCCATGTTCTATGTTCTAAATCGGTATGATATAATTGGGATTACGGAGACATGGCTGCAGGGTGACCAGGGATGGGAACTGAATGTCCCAGGGTTCTCAGTATTTAGGAAGGACAGACAGAAAGGAAAAGGTGGTGGTGTGGCACTGCTGGTTAAAGAGGAAATTAACACAATAGTGAGAAAGGACATTCGCTCTGACAACGTGGAGTCTGTATGGGGAGAGTTGAGAAATACCAAGGGACAAAACACATTAGTGGGTGTCATATATAGACCCCCAAACTGCAGTGGTGAGGTTGGGAAAGAGGGACAAAAGAGAGGTATACGGGAGAGGGGAGAAAAAGGGGGGGAAAAGGTGGGACCAGGGGCGGGAGGGTACTCAGGGAAGGAGGGACAAACAAGGCTAGAAAGGGAATAACAATAGGGCTACAAAGTGCCACAAGCAAAGGCTCGGAACATGGAATCGCTGCACCCACCCAGTCATGTGTTAGGCAGGTAGGTTCGATGTGGACTGCACTCGATGCAGGGACGTCTAACACAGGAGAAGATCCAACACTGTTTTATTCAACTAGATGAACTGCTGTACATATTCAGCTGTGGGTCGACACCATACTGAACTGACTAGTGACCTTGTAGTAGCCTGACCAGACTTACTAGCTACCACATGGTGTTTGCACTTGCTAGCACGTGGACTCTGACTGTCTCAGTAGCTGGGTCCCGAGAGAGCGGGAAACCTAGTGCCCTCTGGCTTTATAGTGGTAGTGTCCTGTCTGGTGATTGGCTGCACTGTGTTGTGTGCTTACTGGTCATCCTGTGTGTCAATCACTGCCTATCTGCATCTCATTATATACATGAGTGGATATTATGACACCCAGTACGGTCTCTGGGCGAAGGGAGACCTCAGAGTGAAGGGGGATACCCGCGTGGTGGACGCACAGTGGGCGGACATGTCAGGTCCCCCCTGGACAAAGGGAAACCCCGGAGTGCAGGGACCCGACTGAATGCAGAGAGCATTGACAGCGGCCATCCTAGACGGCCCCCTAACAAGGGGAAACCCCGCGTCCTCCAGGTAAGTATGGTTATTCCCACAGGAGCGAGGGGACAGAAGCCCCCCCCCCCAGGATAGTCACCTGGAATGTAAGGGGACTCAATGGCCCAGTGAAAAGATCCAGAGTCCTCACCCACCTGAGAAACATGAAAGCCGACATAGTCTTCCTCCAAGAGGCACACCTGAGAGAGCAGGACCGACTGTGGGTAAGAGAGGGCTGGGTGGGGCAGACCGACCATTCCTGCTATGGGACGAGGGCCAGGGGGGTGGCGATACTGATCGGCAAGAGGACGATGTTTAGGGCGATGAAGGCAGTTAGGGACCCAGGGGGACGGTACGTCATGGTCAGCGGAGCTCTGGATGGGGCACCGGTAGTATTAGTTAACGTGTACGCGCCCAACTGGGACGACACGAGCTTCATCAAGAAGACTATGGCAGAAATCCCTGACATAGCGACGCATCAACTAATCATGGGGGGGGGGGGGGGGGGCTTCAACTGTGTCCAGGACCCAACGATAGACAGATCAAATCCCCAAACTGGGAAAACCTCAAGCATGGCAAGGGACCTCGGTCACTTTATGAAACAGATGGGAGCGGCGGACCCCTGGAGGTTCACCCACCCGGGGGAGAAGGAGACCTCGGCCAGGATTCTCCGCTATCCAGCAGGGCGGGTCATACTGGCGGCGAGGACTGGCGTGAACCACTCCGGCATCGGCCGCCCGGAAGGTGTGGAATCCTCCGCACCGTCAGGGGCTAGGCCGGCGCCGGCGGAGTTGGTGCATGCGCGGGAGCGCCAGCGTATGCCGGTGTCATCCCAGCGCATGCGCAGGGGGGATCTTCTCCGCGCCGGCCAAGGTGGACCGTTACACCGGGCGGCACGGAGGGAAATAGTGCCCCCACGGCACAGGCCCCGATCGCAGGCCAGGCCACCGTGGGGGCCCCCCCAGGGCCAGATCCCCCCGCACCCACCCCGAGGACTTCGCAGGCCGCCCGCAGAGCCAGGTCCCGCCGGTACGGACCTGCTGTAGTTTACACCAGCGGAACCGCCGAAAACGGGCGGCCACTCAGCCCATCGCGGGCCGCAGAATCGCCGGGGGGGCCCCTGCCAACAGCCCCCGACCGGAGGGATTCCCGCACCTGCCGAAAAACCGGCGCCGGAGAATCCTGACACACACACTCACACTCACACACTGGCACACAGACACACACATTAATCCTGACACACAGACTCACACACTCACACTCACACTGACACTGACACACTCACACTGACACACTCACACTGACACACACACTCACAAACTCACACTCACACTGACACACACACTCACACTCACAATCACACACTCACACTGACACACACACTCACACTCACAATCACACGCTCACACGGACACACACACTCACACACTCACACTCACACTGGCACACACACTCACACACTCACACTGACACACACACTCACACACTCACTCACACACTCACACTCACACTGGCACACAGACACACATTAATCCTGACACACACACTCACACACTGACACTGACACACACACTCACACTCACACTGGCACACACACTCACACACTCACTCACACTCACACACTCACACTCACACTGGCACACAGACACACATTAATCCTGACACACACACTCACACACTGACACTGACACTGGCACACAGACACACACATTAATCCTGACACACTCACACACTCACACTCACACTCACACTGACACTGGCACACACATTAATCCTGACACACACACTCACACACTCAAACTGACACTGGCACACAGACACACATTAATCCTGACACACACTCACAAACTCACACTCACACTGGCACACAAAGAACAAAGAACAAAGAAAAGTACAGCACAGGAACAGGCCCTTCGGCCCTCCAAGCCCGTGCCGACCATGCTGCCCGGCTAAACTACAATCTTCTACACTTCCTGGGTCTGTATCCCTCTATTCCCATCCTATTCATGGATTTGTCAAGATGCCCCTTAAATGTCACTATCGTCCCTGCTTCCACCACCTCCTCCGGTAGCGGGTTCCAGGCATCCACTACCCTCTGTGTAAAAAAACTTCCCTCGTACATCTACTCTAAACCTTGCCCCTCTCACCTTAAACCTATGCCCCCTAGTAATTGACCCCTCTACCCTGGGGAAAAGCCTCTGACTATCCACTCTGTCTATGCCCATCATAATTTTGTATACCTCTATTAGGTCGCCCCCCAACCTCTGTCGTTCAAGTGAGAACAAACCGAGTTTATTCAACCGCTCCTCATAGCTAATGCCCTCCATACCAGGCAACATTCTGATAAATCTCTTCTGCACCCTCTCTAAAGCCTCCACATCCTTCTGGTAGTGTGGCGACCAGAATTGAACACTATACTCCAAGTGTGGCCTAACTAAGGTTCTATGCAGCTGCAACATGACTTGCCAATTTTTATACCCAATGCCCCAGCCAATGAAGGCAAGCATGCCGTATGCCTTCTTGACTACCTTCTCCACCTGTGTTGCCCCTTTCAGTGACCTGTGGACCTGTACTCCTAGATCTCTCTGACTTTCAATACTCTTGAGGGTTCTACCATTCACTGTATATTCCCTACCTGCATTAGACCTTCCAAAATGCATTACCTCACATTTGTCCGGTTTAAACTCCATCTGCCATCTCTCCGCCCAAGTCTCCAAACAATCTAAATCCTGCTGTATCCTCTGACAGTCCTCATCGCTATCCACAACTCCACTAACCTTTGTGCCGTCTGCAAACTTACTAATCAAACCAGTTACATTTTCCTCCAAATCATTTATATATACTACAAACAGCAAAGGTCCCAGCACTGATCCCTGCGGAACACCACTGGTCACAGCCCTCCAATTAGAAAAGCATCCTTCCATTGCTACTCTCTGCCTGATATGACCTAGCCAGTTCTGTATCCACCTTGCCAGCTCACCCCTGATCCCGTGTGACTTCACCTTTTGAACTAATCTACCATGAGGGACCTTGTCAAAGGCCTAACTGAAGTCCATATAGATAACATCCACTGCCCTACCTGCATCAATCATCTTTGTGACCTCCTCGAAAAACTCTATCAAGTTAGTGAGACACGACCTCCCCTTCACAAAACCATGCTGCCTCTCACTAATACGTCCATTTGCTTCCAAATGGGAGTAGATCCTGTCTTGAAGAATTCTCTCCAGTAATTTCCCTACCACTGAAGTAAGGCTCACCGGCCTGTAGTTCCCTGGATTATCCTGCTACCCTTCTTAAACAGAGGAACAACATTGGCTATTCTCCAGTCCGCCGGGACATCACCTGAAGACAGTGAGGATCCAAAGATTTCTGTCAAGGCCTCAGCAATTTCCTCTCCAGCCTCCTTCAGTATTCTGGGATAGATCCCATCAGGCCCTGGGGACTTATCTATCTTAATATTTTTTAAGACGCCCAACACCTCGTCTTTTTGGATCTCAATGTGACCCAGGCTATCTACACACCCTTCTCCAGACTGAACATCTACCAATTCCTTCTCTTTGGTGAATACTGATGCAAAGTATTCATTTAGTACCTCGCCCATTTCCTCTGGCTCCACACATAGATTCCCTTGTCTATCCTTCAGTGGGCCAACCCTTTCCCTGGCTACCTTCTTGCTTTTTATGTACGTGTAAAAAGCCTTGTGATTTTCCTTAACCCTATTTGTCAATTACGTTTCGTGACCCCTTCTAGCCCTCGTGACTCCTTGCTTAAGTTCCTTCCTACTTTCCTTATATTCCACACAGGCTTTGTCTGTTCCCAGCCTTTTAGCCCTGACAAATGCCTACTTTTTCTTTTGGACGAGGCCTACAATATCTCTCATTATCCAAGGTTCCCGAAAATTGCCGTATTTATCCTTCTTCCTCACAGGAACATGACGGTCCTGAATTCCTTTCAACTGACACTTGAAAGCCTCCCACATGTCAGATGTTGATTTGCCCTCAAACATCCACCCCCAATCTAGGTTCTTCAGTTCCCGCCTAATATTGTTATAATTAGCATTCCCCCAATTTAGCACATTCACCCTAGGACCACTCTTATCCTTGTCCACCAGAACTTTAAAACTTACTGAATTGTGGTCACTGTTCCCGAAATGCTCCCCTATTGAAACTTCTACCACCTGGCCAGGCTCATTCATCAATACCAGATCCAGTACCTCCCCTTTTCTAGTTGGACTGTCTACATATTGTTTTAAGAAGCCCTCCTGGATGCTCCTTACAAACTCTGCCCCGTCTAAGCCCCAGGCACTAAGTGAGTCCCAGTCAATATTGGGGAAGTTGAAGTCTCCCATCACCATAACTTTGTTGTTTTTACTCTTTTCCAAAATCTGTCTACCTATCTGCTCCTCTATCTCCCGCTGGCTGTTGGGAGGCCTGTAGTAAACCCCCAACATTGTGACTGCACCCTTCTTATTCATGATCTCTACTCATATAGCCTCACTGCCCTCTGAGGTGTCCTCCCGTAGTACAGCTGTGATATCCTCCCTAACCAGTAGCGCAACTCCGCCACCCCTTTTACATCCCCCTCTATCCCGCCTGAAACATCTAAATCCTGGAACGTTTAGTTGCCAATCCTGCCCTTCCCTCAACCAGGTCTCTGTAATGGCAACAACATCATAGTTCCAAGTACTAATCCAAGCTCTAAGTTCATCTGCCTTGCTCGGAATACTTCTTGCATTAAAACATATGCACTTCAGGCCACCAGACCCGCTGTGTTCAGCAACTTCTCCCTGTCTGCTCTGCCTCAGAGCCCCACTGTCCCTATTCCCTAGTTCTCCCTCAATGCTCTCACCTTCTGACCTATTGCTCCCGTGCCCACCCCCCTGCCATACTAGTTTAAACCCTCCCGTGTGACACTAGCAAACCTCGCGGCCAGGATATTTATGCCTCTCCAGTTTAGATGCAACCCGTCCTTCTTATATAGGTCACACCTGCCTCGGAAGAGCTCCCAGTGGTCCAGATAACGGAAACCCTCCCTCCTACACCAGCTGTTTAGCCACGTGTTTAGCTGCTCTATCTTCCTATTTCTAGCCTCACTGGCACGTGGCACAGGGAGTAATCCCGAGATTACAACCCTAGAGGTCCTGTCTTTTAACTTTCTGCCTAGCTCCCTGAACTCCTGCTGCAGGACCTCATGCCCCTTCCTGCCTATGTCGTTAGTACCAATATGTACAATGATCTCTGCCTGTTTGCCCTCCCCCTTCAGGATGCCCTTTACCCATTCGGAGACATCCTGGACCCTGGCACCAGGGAGGCAACATACCATCCTGGAGTCTCTTTCACGTCCACAGAAGCGCCTATCTGTGCCCCTGACTATAGAGTCCCCTATTACTATTGCTCTTCTGCGCTTTGACCCTCCCTTCTGAACATCAGAGCCAGCCGTGGTGCCACTGCTCTGGCTGCTGCTGTTTTCCCCTGATAGGCTATCCCTCCCGACAGTATCCAAAGGGGTATCCCTGTTCGAGAGGGGGACAACCACAGGGAATTCCTGCACTGACTGCCTGCCCTTTCTGGTGGTCACCCATTTCTCTGCCTGCACCTTGGGTGTGACCACATTCATAGAACTGCGCTCTATGACGCTTTCCGCCACCTGCATGCTCCTAAGTGCATCCAATTGCCACTCCAACCGAACCATGCGGTCTGTGAGGAGCTCCAGTTGGGTGCACTTTCTGCAGATGAAGCCATCCGGGATGCTGGAAGCCTCCCGGACCTGTCACATCTCACAGTCAGAGCACTGCCCCCTCTAACTGACATTGCGTCAATTAATTAGTAAATTAAAGTTAAAAGTTTTTTTTTTAATTTAAAAAGTTACTGTTAAGTATCTGTTTCCTAGCACTAGATTTCTACTATAAATATGAAAGCTAAATATAGTACTCTCCGATCTCTGGCTTAGATACCCCTTTAAATTATAATTAAGTAATTATGTTTTATTAGTTACCAATGCTTAATTTTTTTAATTTAGTGTAGATTCCCAACCAGCCACTCAGGTCACAGCTTTTCTGTGATGTCACTTCAGTTTCCCCCGACACACACAATTTTAAAAGGTAATAAAAGTAAAAATGAGCAAAAATCACTTACTTACCTTCTGAGGGTCTCAGATGTTCTCAGGTTCTCTCCCTGACAGAGACTGCTCGTCCTTCTCCGAACGGCTCCCGAAACTAGGCCGCGATCTTTTTAAATCTCCGCTCCGACTCGCAGCTCCCGCGCTTTTTAAATCTCACTGACACACACACACTCACACAAACAGTGACACACATACTCACACACAATCAAACACACTGATACACACAGACTGACGCACACACATTGGCAAATACAGTGACACACACACACTGACACACACACTGACGTACACACACTGATACACACTGACGTACACACACTTATACACACACTGACACACACACACTGACACACACACACTGACACACACACTGACACACACACTGACGTACACACACTGACACACACACTGACACACACACACTCACACACACACACTGGCACACACACTGACACACACACTGACGTACACACACTGATACACACACTGACACATACACTGACACACACACTGACACACACTGACGTACACACTGACGTACACACACTGACACACACACTGACACACACACTGACGTACACACACTGATACACACACTGATACACACACACTGACACACACACTGACACACACTGACGTACACACACTGACACACACACTGATACACACACACTGACACACACACTGACACACTGACACACACACTGATACACACACACTGACACACACACTGACACACACACTGACACATACACACTGACACACACACACTGACACACACACTTACACACACACTGACGTACACACATTGATACACACACTGACACACACACTGACACTGACACACACACACTGACACACACACTTACACACACACTGACGTACACACACTGATACACACACTGACACACACACTGACACATACACACTGATACACACACACTGACACACACACTGATACACACATTGATACACACACACTGACATACACACTGACACACACACACTGACACATACACACTGACACACACACACTGACACACACACACTGACACACACTGACGTACACACACTAACACACACACACTGACACACACTGACACACACACACACACTGACACACACACTGACACACACACACTGACCCACAGACTGACGTACACACATTGGCAAACACACACTGACACACACACACTGACACACACACTGACACACACTGACGTACACACACTGATACACACACACTGACACACACACTGACACACACACTGACGTACACACACTGACACATACACACTGACACACACACACTGACACACACACTGACACACACACTGACATACACACACTGATACACACACTGATATACACACACTGACGTACACACACTGACACACACACATTGACAAACACACACATTGACACACTGCCACACACACACTGACACACACATTAACAATGACACATACACACACTCAAACACACTGACACCCACACTGACACACAAACTGAAACATTGACACGCACATTAACACTGATACACACACTAACACCCACAGTGACACACAAACTCACACACACACCGTGACACACACACTGATGTAAGCACTGCCACACACACACGGATACTCACACACTCACACACACACTGACGCTCCCACGCCCTCACACACTCTGTCATGGGAATGTCCCTTTAAGAAATGTTTGTCTTCTCAAATGCCCGCAATGATGTGTGTGGGTGGAGCTGGGCAGTGGCTCCGTGTTTTACTTTCGGTTTACATAGTTTTTAAGCTGGATTCAGACAAAGAAAGCTTCTCTGGTCTCTCTGCATGTTAAAGGGTGTCTCCAGATCACCTGTTTTGTGTAAGGAATTGAAACCTACTGTTTCGTGAAAAAAAGGTGCTTCGCTTTATGGATGTTGTTCCTTGAGTGAAACAGTAAAGGAAAGTTATATATAGACTTCTGTAGCTGGGTGGGGGATTTATGTTTGTAGTTGATAAAAATGTTTACTGTGTGTTTACAAAATGTTAACTGAATTTGTAGAATAAACTTTGTTTTTGATTTAAAGTGGTTAAGGCCTCTGTTGACTAACACCTGAAAGACAAACCCTTGTGTTCCTCGTAACCAAACTCGATAAACAGTTGTAGGTCAGGTGAACTCCACGGTCTACTTTGGTGTTCTCTAATCCCTGGCTCATAGCAACACACACTGACACACACTGACACACACACATACTGACACACCCACACAAACACACTGACACACACTGACACACACACATACTGACACACCCACACAAACACACTGACACACACTGACACACACACATACTGACACACCCACACAAACACACTGACACACACTGACACACACACATACTGACACACCCACACAAACACACTGACACACACTGCCACACACACATACTGACACACCCACACAAACTCACTGACACACACACTGATAGGTACTCACACACTGACACACAAACACACTGACACACACACACACACTGACACACTAACATACACACTGACACACACTGACACACACACATATTGACACACCCACACACACCCACTCCACACCCACACACTGACACACACACATACTGACACACCCACACAAACACACTGACACACCCACACACACATACTGACACACCCACACAAACACACTGACACACACTGCCACACCCACACACACATACTGACACACCCACACAAACACACTGCCACACCCACACACACATACTGACACACACACATACTGACACACCCACACAAACACACACACATACTGACACACCCACACAAACACACTGACACACACTGACACACCCACACACACATACTGACACACCCACACAAACACACTGGCACACACTGACACACACACATACTGACACACCCACACAAACACACTGACACACACTGACACACCCACACACACTACTGACACACCCACACAAACACACTGACACACACTGACACACCCACACACACATACTGACACACCCACACAAACACACTGACACACACTGACACACCCACACACACATACTGACACACCCACACAAACACACTGACACACACACACACACACTGACACACCCACACAAACATACTGACACACACTGCCACACACACATACTGACACACCCGCACAAACACACTGACACACACTGCCACACACACATACTGACACACCCACACAAACACACTGACACACACTGCCACACACACATATTGACACACCCACACAAGCACACTGGCACACACTGCCACACACACATACTGACACACCCATACAAACACACTGACACACACACTGATAGGTACTCACACACTGACACACACACATACTGACACACCCACACAAACACACTGACACACACTGCCACACCCACACACACATACTGACACACCCACACAAACACACTGACACACACACACACTGACACACACTAACATACACACTGACAGGTACTCACACTCTGACACACACACACATTCACACTGACACACACTCACACTGACGCACTCACACTGACACACACTCACACTGACACACACAATAACACAGACTCACAATATCAGACACAAACACACACTCAAAGACACAGACCCGGAACACGAGCTTCAATCAAAGACAACTGAAATTTCCATCAGAATCTCACAAAGCTCACCCTCCCCTCACTTCCTGGTTTCCTTCTCTTATTGACCAAACCCTGAGGTGTGGGACACGGTTAGAATCCAATCTCATTGATTATTTCCATCTCTTGCCCCTGGGTTACAGGTGCTGCTGCGGACTCAACGTGGAGACGGTGGGGAATTGATCTCTTAGCCACATCCCCCCCCCCACCCTGAGAGCACCGTGACCCCCCCACCCTGAGAGCACCGTGACCCCCCCACCCCCCACCCTGAGAGCACCCTGAGACCCCCCACCCTGAGAGCACCGTGACCCCCCCACCCTGAGAGCACCGTGACCCCCCACCCTGAGAGCACCGTGACCCCCCCACCCTGAGAGCACCGTGACCCCCCCACCCTGAGAGCACCGTGGCCCCCCCACCCTGAGAGCACCGTGACCCCCCCACCCTGAGAGCACCGTGACCCCCCCACCCTGAGAGCACCGTGACCCCCCCACCCTGAGAGCACCGTGACCCCCCCATCCTGAGAGCACCGTGACCCCCCCACCCCCCCACCCTGAGAGCACCGTGACCCCCCCACCCCCCCACCCTGAGAGCCCCGTGACCCCGCCACCCTGAGAGCACCGTGACCCCCCCACCCTGAGAGCACCGTGACCCCCCCCACCCCCCCACCCTGAGAGCACCGTGACCCCCCCCACCCTGAGAGCCCCGTGACCCCCCCCACCCTGAGAGCACCGTGACCCCGCCACCCTGAGAGCACCGTGACCCCCCCACCCTGAGAGCACCGTGACCCCCCCACCCTGAGAGCACCGTGACCCCCCCACCCTGAGAGCACCGTGACCCCCCCACCCTGAGAGCACCGTGACCCGGCCACCCTGAGAGCACCGTGACCCCCCCACCCTGAGAGCACCGTGACCCCGCCACCCTGAGAGCACCGTGACCCCCTCACCCCCCCACCCTGAGAGCACCGTGACCCCCCCACCCTGAGAGCACCGTGACCCCCCCACCCTGAGAGCACCGTGACCCCCCCACCCTGAGAGCACCGTGACCCCCCCACCCTGAGAGCACCGTGACCCCCCCACCCCCGCCCTGAGAGCACCGTGACCCCCCCACCCTGAGAGCACCGTGACCCCCCCACCCTGAGAGCACCGTGACCCCCCCACCCTGAGAGCACCGTGACCCCCCCACCCTGAGAGCACCGTGACCCCCCCACCCCCGCCCTGAGAGCACCGTGACCCCCCCACCCTGAGAGCACCGTGACCCCGCCACCCTGAGAGCACCGTGACCGCCCCACCCCCCACCCTGAGAGCACCGTGACCCCCCCACCCTGAGAGCACCGTGACCCCGCCACCCTGAGAGCACCGTGACCGCCCCACCCCCCACCCTGAGAGCACCGTGGCCCCCCCACCCCCGCCCTGAGAGCACCGTGACCCCCCCACCCCCCACCCTGAGAGCACCCTGCCCTCCCCACCCCTCTCAGTTTAATTGTTCCGTTTCCGCGACCTGCCACTCTCATTCTGGGGGCCGGGGGAAGGTTTAGGTTTTTAATGCTTCTCCCTCCAGCATTCGGCAATGTCTTCACTCACTTCTTGCTGGCAGCGCATTAGTTAAATCCTCGGTGCACATGGGGTCAGAGCACTCGGATACAAGCACAGTCTGTCCGACCTCTTCTCACAGGACAACCTATCCATTCCGGCTATTCATCTCCTGAAGCTTCTCTGAACTGATTCTATCCCATTTACCTTGTTCCTGAAACAAGGTGACCAATCCTGTTCACAATACTCCAGATGTGTTAGGGTTAGGGTTAGGGTTAGGGTTAGGGTTCGGGTTCGGGTTCGGGTTAGGTTTAGGGTTCAGGTTAGGGTTAGGGTTAGGGTTCGGGTTAGGGTTCGAGTTAGGGTTAGGGTTAGGGTTAGGGTTAGGATTCGGGTTCGGGTTAGGGTTAGGTTTAGGGTTAGGGTTAGGGTTAGGTTTAGGGTTAGGGTTAGGGTTAGGGTTAGGGTTCGGGTTAGGGTTCGAGTTAGGGTTAGGGTTAGGGTTAGGGTTAGGTGTGTCCCACTGGTCACCATTGTAAAAATCCTGAAACCAGTGTTGTTGACGAGGGGGAGAGGGGGGAGGACACAGAGAGGAGCGACTGCGGGCTGCTTTCCCGGACACTGGCCGGGCTCCCTGGGGTAGAGGGGCCCAGCCAGGGCCGGGGGAGGGGGAGGGGGAGGGGGAGGGCGGGAAGACGGGGTGTGGGGAGGCAGAGTGGCCGTGGTGAACCTCCACGCGACTGGGGCAGCGCCCAGGCATGGATCGCCATTGCCACCGCCTGCATGGCAGCCATCTTGCTGCGCACCCCACTAACCACTCTCCCTGACCCCTGGGTCACAGAGTGACACCGACCGTATGCACGCCCCCAGCACCCACCCCCACCCCCGCCACCCTGGCAGGGGCAGTGCCAGCCAATGGCACCCCTGGCACCAGGGGTGGGCATCACAGCCAGAGGCCCCCACGGTGCCGACCAGGGATGCGGAAGGGACATGCGAGGGAGGAGCCAGCAATGCCAACCGGGGCTATTAGCTCGGTGGACCTGGTTGGGCACGGGGGGGTACGCACCATGCTAATGTGTCGACCTTTCACCCCCTGCAGACAATGGATATTGGAATTCAACCAGCAATGGGGGCCTCCCTGCTGGTCGCCGCAGCCCCGGGGGAGCCCTGCGGCTGTACGAGCTGCAGCTGCTCGAGAAGGGGGAAGCTGCAGCAGCGGAGCGGACAGCAGCAGAGCGGGCAGCATCAGAGCGTGCAGCAGCGGAGCGGGCAGCAGCGGAGCGGGCAGCAGCAGAGCGGGCAGCAGCGGAGTGGGCAGCAGCGGAGTGGGCAGCAGAGGGAAAGGTGGCAGCTGCCCAGGCCTGTGTGTGCTGGCAGCGCCTGTCATTCGAGGACCTGCGAGACCGGGCATGCCATTGAAGACGCTGACTGAGCAGGGACACAGTGCGACACATCAGAAGATGGCACACCTGGCACCGCGGGGGTATGGGGGAGGGCACCCACTCCCGACGGCCGTCAGGGTGACGGTCACCCTGCTCCTTTACGCTACTGGGTCCTTCCAAGCGCGAGTGGGGCCCTGTCCGGGGTCTCACCAAGCTCGGTGCATAGGTACATACTCACCGTCACGGAGGCCCGATATGCCCAGGGGGCACAATCCATCCTCTTCAATGTGGACCGAGCCCACCAGTGTGCCCGGGCAGCGGGGTTCGCACCATCGACGGGAGGCATGTCCCCGGACCAGAACCTGTGGATAACAGGCCGCTGTCCACAAACTGAAAGCACGATGTCTTCAGCCTGGCAGACTCGATGATTCCAGACATGTTTGTGGTAAACACCACGAGTAACACATTGCGTGTATTACGGTACTGCCCCTGTATTACAGGTACCACAGTAATCCCAGCCTGCTGGCTCCTCCCAGCAGGCGGTGTATAAAAGTGTCTGCTCTCCTGCGCTGCTCCCATTCTGGCTTCAGCTGCAGGAGGCTCTCACTGACCAACGGCCGGCAGGAGATTCACTCTCCTCACTGACCAACGGCCGGTAGGAGATTCACTCTCCTCACTGACCAACGGCCGGTAGGAGATTCACTCTCCTCACTGACCAACGGCCGGTAGGAGATTCACTCTCCTCACTGACCAACGGCCGGTAGGAGATTCACTCTCCTCACTGACCAACGGCCGGTTGCCTACATATTTAACAACACACAGCGGGGCAGGATCAAAAATGACAAGATCTTGAGGTGGAGGATCGAGCTCTCCACCTATAATTATGAGATCTTGTATCGCCCGGGTAAGCTCAACGAGCCCCCCGATGCCAGCGCACAAGTGGACCGACTCCGGGCTCTCCCCTGTGACCTCTGCCACCCGGGGGTCACCCGGTTCTTCCATTTTGTCAAGGCCCGCAACCTGCCCTACTCCATTGAGGAGGTCAGGACCGTAACCAGAGACTGCCAGGTCGGCACAGAGTGCAAACCGCACTTCTACCGGCCAGATCGAGTGCATCTGTTGAAGGCCACCCGCCCCTTTGAACGCCTCAGTGTGGACTTCAAACGGCATCTCCCCTCCACCGACCGCAACGTGTACTTCCTCAACATAATTTATGAGTACTCCCGGTTCCCTTTCGCCATCCCCTGCCCCGATATGACTTCTGCCACAGTAATCAAATCCCTGCACAGCATCTTCGCTCTGTTCGGTTTCCCCACCTACATCCACAGCGATCGGGGATCCTCCTTCATGAGCGATGAGCTGCGTCAGTTCCTGCTCAGCAAGGGCATCGCCTCGAGCAGGATGGCCAGCTACAACCCCCGGGGAAACGGGCAGGTGGAGAGGGAGAACGGGACGGTCTGGAAGGCCGTCCTGCTGGCCCTACGGTCTACAAATCTCCCGGTCTCCCGCTGGCAGGAGGTCCTCCCCGACACGCTCCACTCCATCCGGTCGCTCCTGTGCACCGCCACTAATGAGACCTCCCAGGAACGTGTGTTTGCCTTCCCCAGGAAGTCGACCTCCGGGGTTTCGCTCCAAACATGGCTGACAGTTCCTGGACCCGTCCTCCTCCGGAAGCATGTGCGGAGCCATAAATCGGACCCCTTGGTCGAGTAAGTCCACCTCCTCCATGCAAACCCGCAGTACGCCTGGCGTACCCCGACGGGCGCCAAGACACCGTCTCCCTCCGGGACCTGGCACCCGCTGGATCCCCACCCACGACCACCGACCTGACACTGCCCCGCCCCCCCCCGGTTGCCTCATTCACCCCTGCGCCACCCACCCTCCCACCAGCGAACCTTACCGCAGCCCCCACCCCTGCGGGACCCATCCTCCCACTGGATTCACTCAGGGGAGACGATGGAGAGGCCAACACGCTCCCGGAGTCGCAGGTGACCACGTCGGTGCCCACATCACAACCAGGACTGAGTCGATCGCAGCGGAGGG
Source organism: Scyliorhinus torazame (assembly GCF_047496885.1). NCBI lineage: Eukaryota > Metazoa > Chordata > Chondrichthyes > Carcharhiniformes > Scyliorhinidae > Scyliorhinus > Scyliorhinus torazame. The sequence continues at coordinate 222,878,728 of NC_092719.1, forward strand.
TCAAAGCCCCCGACCGACTCAATCTGTAATGTTTTCTTCACCCCTGCCGGACTCGTTTTTTAAACAGGGGGTGAATGTGGTAAACACCACTGGTAACACATTGCATGTATTACGGTACAACCGCTGTATTACAGATGCCACAGTAAATCCCTGCCTGCTGGCTCCGCCCAGCAGGCGGTGTATAAAGGTGGATGTTCTCCTGGGCTGCTCCCATTCTGGTTCCAGCTGCAGGGGGCACAACATCTTGTGCAATAAAACATAGAAAAAACAGAGAAAAATACAGCACAGAACAGGCCCTTCAGCCCACGATGTTGTGCCGAACCTTTGTCCTAGATGAATCATAGATTATCATTGAATTTACAGTGCAGAAGGAGGCCATTCGGCCCATTGAATCTGCACTGGCTCTTGGAAAGAGCACCCTACCCAAAGTCAACACCTCCACCCAACACGAAGGGCAATTTTGGACACGAAGGGCAATTTATCATTGGCCAATCCACCTAACCTGAACATCTTTGGGCTGTGGGAGGAAACCGGAGCACCCGGAGGAAACCCACGCACACACGGGGAGGATGTGCGGACTCCGCACAGACAGTGACCCAAGCCGGAATTGAACCTGGGACCATGGAGCTGTGAAGCAATTGTGCTATCCACAATGCTACCGTGCTGCCCTTAAGAACAAATTAATCTACACTATATCATTCTACCGTAATCCATGTACCTATCCAATAGCTGCTTGAAGGTCCCTAATGTTTCCGACTCAACTACTTCCACAGGCAGTGCATTCCATGCCCCCACTACTCTCTGGATAAAGAACCTACCTCTGACATCCCCCCTATATCTTCAACCATTCACCTTAAATTTATGTCCCCTTGTAATGGTTTGTTCCACCCGGGGAAAAAGTCTCTGACTGTCTACTCTATCTATTCCCCTGATCATCTTATAAACCTCTATCAAGTCGCCCCTCATCCTTCTCCGTTCTAATGAGAAAAGGCCTAGCACCCTCAACCTTTCCTCGTAAGACCTACTCTCCATTCCAGGCAACATCCTGGTAAATCTTCTTTGCACCTTTTCCAAAGCTTCCACATCCTTCCTAAAATGAGGCGACCAGAACTGTACACAGTACTCCAAATGTGGCCTTACCAAAGTTTTGTACAGCTGCATCATCACCTCACGGCTCTTAAATTCAATCCCTCTGTTAATGAACGCGAGCACACCATAGGCCTTCATCACAGCTCTATCCACTTGAGTGGCAACTTTCAAAGATGTATGAACATAGACCCCAAGATCTCTCTGCTTGACTTCCGGGTGCGGCGATGACCAGCTAAGTCGCACGTTTCGGCACCTCCCGTTTCAACGGACGTTTGGGCTCTTATCGGGAGCCCCAACGGAAATTTTTTGCGGCCAAACCCAGTGTGAGGTGACAAAGGAAGGAGTCCCCCCAGGTGTGGATGGAAAGAAGCGACAGTAGTGGCCAGATTGCGGAGGATCCTTTGGAGCAGCGGCAGAGAAGAGAAGGGAGAAGCAAGATGGCGGCGGATGGAGCCCAGCTGGTATGGGGCCCGGACCAGCAGGACTTTCTCTGACGATTTGTGGAGGAGCTCAAGAAAGAGGTGCTGGCGCAGATGTTACTGGCAATCGAGGGACTAAAGGAAACACAAAAGGTCCAGGCGATGGAACTCCGTGGAGTGAAGGCAAAGGCAGCCGAGAACGAAGACGAGATACAGGGCCTGGTGGTAAAAACGGAGACGCACGAGGCACTACACAAGAGGTGCATAGAAAGGCTGGAAGCCCTGGAGAACAGCTCGAGGAGGAAAAACCTACGGATTCTAGGTCTCCCCGAAGGAGCAGAGGGAGCTGATGCTGGGGCGTATGTGGGTACGATGCTCCACACGCTAATGAGAGCTGAGGCCCCAACGGGCCCCCTGGAAGTGGAGGGAGCGTACCGGGTCCTCGTGAGAAGACCAAAGGCAGGGGAAACACCAAGAGCAATAGTGGTGAAGCTCCATCGCTACAGGGACAGGGAGATGGTCCTGAGCTGGGCTAAGAAGACACAGAGTAGCAAATGGGAGAATGCGGTGATACGCGTGTATCAAGACTGGAGTGCGGAGGTGGCGAGAAGGAGGGCGAGTTTCAACCGGGCCAAGGCGGTGCTCCATAGGAAGAAAGTCAAGTTTGGGATGCTGCAGCCGGCGAGATTGTGGGTCACACATCAGGGCAAACACCACTACTTCGAGACGGCGGAGGAGGCATGGACATTCATTCAGGAAGGGAAATTGGACTAGATTTGAGAAATTGATGCCCGGAGAGGGGTAGCGAGGTGGTGGCATAGAAATGTAAAGTGGTGAGAGGGGAGGGCTAATGTATAACAATGTTGGACGGGGAATTTTTCTCCCCCTGAGGTGGGGGACATGAAGAAATGTGGGCGCCGGTGGAAAAGGGGACAGGGAAGGGGAATGAGGGAACTGCGCCATTAGGGGCGGGGCCAAGAGGAAGGCGCGGGTATTTTCCCGCGCAATGGAAACTATGGCGGGAAAAAAGGGCGCAGGAAGGAAGGGAGCCTCACACGCAGGGAGGTCAAAGGATGAACGGGGGAAGCCGAGGTCAGCCAGAGTTAGCTTACGTCCGGAAGCAATATGGGGGGAGTAATCAAGCTAGAGGGGGATCCAGGGGGCGGGGGGGGGGGCTAGCTGGGTTGCTGCTGAGAGTAAGGGGGAGCTGATACGAGACGAGGTGGTCTGGACGGGAGGGCGCCATCTGGGGGACAGACGGGTGCGCGGGACCTGGGTGAGGAGATGGCTTAAAAAAGGGGATGGCTAGTCGACGAGGGGGGGGGGGGGGTAAATGGCCCCCCAACCCGGCTGATCATGTGGAATGTGAGAGCTTTAAATGGGCCGATTAAGAGGGCAAGCGTGTTTGCGCACTTAAAGAGACTGAAGGCGGACGTAGTCATGCTCCAGGAGACGCACCTGAAGGTGGCGAATCAGGTTAGACTAAGGAGAGGATGGGTGGGACAGGTATTCCACTCAGGGTTGGCCGCGTAAAACAGAGGGGTGGCAATACTGGTGGGGAAACGTGTAGCGTTCGAGGCTAAGACCATAGTGGTGGACAGTGGGGGCAGGTATGTGATGGCGAGTGGCAGATTGCAGGGTGAGGCGGTTGTGCTGGTGAACATATATGCCCCGAACTGGGATGACGCGGGATTCATGAAGCGAATGCTGGGACGTATCCCGGACCTGGAGGTGGGAAACTTGTTAATGGGGGGGGGGACTTTAACACAGTGCTGGGCCCAGGGCTGGACCGGTCCAGATCCAGGACCGGGAGAAGGCCGGCAGCGGCCAAGGTGCTTAAGGGATTCATGGAGCAAATGAGGGGGAGTGGATCCGTGGAGATTCGCCAGACCGATGGGTAAAGAGTTTTCCTTTTTCTCCCACGTCCACAAGGTATATTCCCGGATAGACTTTTTTGTTTTGGGAAGGGCACTGATCCTGAAAGTGGCAGGAACGGAGTACTCGGCCATAGCCGTGTCAGATCACGCCCCGCATTGGGTGGATCTGGAACTGGGAGAGGAAAGGGACCAGTGCCCACTCTGGCGATTAGACATGGGACTACTGGCGGACGAGGGGGTATGCGGAAGGGTGAGGGGATGTATCGAAAGATACCTGGAGGTCAATGACGATGGGGAGGTCCAGGTGGGAGTAGTATGGGAAGCGCTGAAGGCAGTGGTTAGATGAGAGCTGATTTCCATCAGGGCCCACAAGGTGAAACAAGAGGGTAAAGAAAGAGAGAGATTATTAGGGGAAATTTTGAGGGTGGATAGGAAGTATGCGGAGGCCCCAGACGAAGGGCTATACAGGGAAAGACGAAGATTACAGACGGAGTTTGACCTGCTGACCACGGGAAAGGCAGAGACACAGTGGAGGAAGGCACAGGGGATGCAATATGAATATGGGGAAAAGGCGAGCCGGCTGCTGGCCCAACAACTTCGGAAGAGGGGGGCGGCGAGAGAGATTGGAGGAGTTAGGGACGAAACGGGAAAGGTGGAGCAGAGAGCAGGGAAAGTGAACGAGGTGTTCAAGACATTCTATGAGAGGCTGTACAAGTCCCAACCCCCGGAGGGGAAAGAGGCAATGATGCACTTTTTGGACCAGCTAGAGTTCCCGAGGGTGGAGGGGCAGGAGGTGGCAGGTCTGGGGGCGCAGATTGAGGTGGATGAGGTGATCAAAGGAATTGGGAACATGCAAGCATGGAAGGCCCCGGGACCAGATGGGTTCCCGGTGGAATTTTATAGGAAGTACATGGACCTGTTGGCCCCGCTTTTGGCGAGAACCTTTAATGAGGCTAAGGAAAGGGGGACATTACCCCCGACAATGTCGGAGGCGACGATATTGTTAATTCTGAAACGAGACAAAGACCCGCTGCAGTGCCGGTCATACAGGGCCATCTCCCTCCTAAACGTAGACGCCAAACTGCTGGCCAAAGTGATGGCGACAAGGATAGAGGATTGTGTCCCAGGGGTGGTACATGACGACCAGACAGGGTTTGTTAAGGGGAGACAATTGAATGCCAATGTACGAAGTTTGCTGGGGGTGATGATGATGCCCCCACCGGAGGGGGAGGCAGAGATAGTGGTGGCGATGGATGCAGAGAAGGCATTTGATAGAGTGGAGTGGGACTATTTGTGGGAGGTGCTGAAGAGATTTGGGTTCGGGGAGGGGTTCATTAAATGGGTTAGACTCTTGTATGTGGCCCCGGTGGCAAGCGTCGTTACAAACTGGCAAAGATCGGGATGCTTTCGATTACATAGGGGTACAAGACAAGGGTGCCCCCTGTCCCCGTTACTGTTCGCGTTGGCAATTGAACCATTGGCCATAGCGCTGATGGATTCTAAGAAGTGGAGGGGGGTGCTTAGAGGGGGAGAGGAGCATCGAGTGTCACTATATGCAGACGATTTACTGCTATATGTGGCGGACCCAGTAGAGGGGATGCCAGAGGTAATGCAGATACTCAGGGAGTTTGGAGAATTCTCGGGATACAAATTAAATATGGGAAAGAGCGAGCTTTTTGTGATGCACCCCAGGGAACAGTGCAGGGGGATAGATGCTCTGCCACTGAGGAGAGTAGCAAGGAATTTTCGATACCTGGGGATACAGGTGGCCAGGAACTGGGGAACCCTACATAAACTTAACCTGACGCGATTGGTAGAGCAGATGGAGGAGGACTTTAAGAGGTGGGATATGGTGCCCCTGTCATTGGCGGGCAGAGTACAGGCGGTTAAAATGGTGGTCCTCCCGAGGTTTCTTTTCGTGTTTCAGTGCCTCCCCATCCTGATTACAAAGGCCTTCTTCAAAAAAATAGACAGGAGCATTATGAGCTTTGTGTGGGCGGGAAAGACCCCAAGGGTAAAGAGGGGGTTCCTGCAACGCAGTAGGGACAGAGGGGGATTGGCACTGCCGAGTCTGAGTGACTACTATTGGGCCGCCAATGTGTCGATGGTCTGTAAGTGGATGAGGGAAGAAGAAGGTGCGGCGTGGAAAAGGTTGGACATGGCGTCCTGTAAGGGAACGAGCCTAAAAGCGCTGGCAACGGCGCCGCTACCATTCTCCCCGAAAAGGTACACCACAAACCCAGTGGTGGTGGCGACCTTGAAGATCTGGGGGCAGTGGAGACGACATAGGGGAGTGACGAGTGCCTCGGTGTGGTCCCCGATAAGGAATAACCACAGGTTCGTCCTGGGGAGGATAGATGGGGGATTTCAATGTTGGCAGCGAGCAGGAATTAGGAAGCTGAAGGACCTGTTTGTGGACGGGGCGTTTGCGAGTTTGGGAGCATTGGAAGAAAAATATAAGTTGCCACCAGGGAATGCCTTCCGATACATGCAAGTGAGGGCATTTACGAGCCAACAGGTGAGGGAATTTCCGTGGTTCCCGACACAGGGGGTCCAGGATAGAGTGATTTTGGGGGCATGGGTTGGAGAAGGTAAAGTGTCCGAAATATACAGGGAGGAGAGAGACGAGGGGGAGGCGATGGTAGAGGAGCTGAAGGGGAAAATGGGAAGAGGAGCTGGGGGAAGAGATTGAGGAGGGGCTGTGGGCAGATGCCCTAAGTAGGGTAAATTCCTCGTCCTCGTATGCCAGGCTTAGCCTGATTCAATTTAAGGTTCTACACAGAGCGCTTATGACGGGAGCAAGACTGAGCAGGTTTTTTGGGGTGGAGGACAGGTGTGGGAGGTGCTCGGGAAGCTCGGCGAACCACACTCACATGTTCTGGTCGTGTCCGGCACTGCATGAGTTCTGGGGGGGCGTGGCAAGGGTAATTTCAAAGGTGGTGAAGGCCCGGGTCAAACCAGGCTGGGGGTTAGCTCTATTTGGAGTTGCGGAAGAACCGGGAGTGCAGGAGGCGAAAGAGGCCGACGTCTTGGCCTTTGCGTCCCTAGTAGCCCGGCGCAGGATACTACTCATGTGGAAGGAGGCAAAACCCCCCGGACTGGAGGCCTGGATAAACGACATGGCAGGGTTCATAAGACTGGAATGAATAAAATATGCGTTAAGAGGATCGGCTCAGGGGTTCACCAGGCGGTGGCAACCGTTCCTTGACTATCTCGCGGAACGATAATGGAAAAACAGACAAGACAGCAGCAACCCAGGGGGGAGGGAGGAGAGGGGGGAGGGGGGGAGGATTATTCCGTGTTCTGTTTTTTCTTAGTTAGTTGTTGATATTTGCTTTTTGTTTATTTCTTTTTCCATCTGTTGTTAGTTTAATATATTATTTAAATAACGTTTAATGTATATTCCTTTACTAAGTTGTAAAAACGGAAAATCTCTGTTTGAAAAACTTCAATAAAATATATTTTTTTTAAAAAAAAGACCTCTCTGCTCCTCCACATTGCCAAGAACTCTTCCGTTAACCCTGTATTCCGCATTCATATTTGTCCTTCCAAAATGGACAACCTCACACTTTTCAGGGTTAAACTCCATCTGCCACTTCTCAGCCCAGCTCTGCATCCTATCTATGTCTCTTTGCAGCCGACAACAGCCCTCCTCACTATCCACAACTCCACCAATCTTCGTATCGTCTGCAAATTTACTGACCCATCCTTCAACTCCCTCATCCAAGTCATTAATGAAAATCACAAACAGCAGAGGACCCAGAACTGATCCCTGTGATACGCCACTGGTAACTGGGATCCAGGCTGAATATTTGCCATCCACCACCACTCTCTGACTTCTATCGGTTAGCCAGTTCGTTATCCAACTGGCCAAATTTCCCACTATCCCATGCCTCCTTACTTTCTGCAGAAGCCTACCATGGGGAACCTTATCAAATGCCTTACTAAAGTCCATGTACACTACATCCACTGCTTTACCTTCATCCACATGCTTGGTCGCCTCCTCAAAGAATTCAATAAGACTTGTAAGGCGAGACCTACCCCTCACAAATCCGTGCTGACTATCCCTAATCAAGCAGTGTCTTTCCAGATGCTCAGAAATCCTATCCTTCAGTACCCTTTCCATGACTTTGCCTACCACCGAAGTAAGACTAACTGGCCTGTAATTCCCAGGGTTATCCCTAGTCCCTTTTTTGAACAGGGGCACGACATTCGCCACTCTCCAATCCCCTGGTACCACCCCTGTTGACAGTGAGGACGAAAAGATCATTGCCAACGGCTCTGCAATTTCATCTCTTGCTTCCCATAGAATCCTTGGATATATCTCGTCAGGCCCGGGGGACTTGTCTATCCTCAAGTTTTTCAAAATGCCCAACATGTCTTCCTTCCTAACAAGTATTTCCTCGAGCTTACCAGTCTGTTTCACACTGTCCTCTCCAACAATATGGCCCCTCTCATTTGTAAATACAGAAGAAAAGTACTCGTTCAAGACCTCTCCTATCTCTTCAGACTCAATACACAATCTCCCGCTACTGTCCTTGATCGGACCTATCCTCGCTCTAGTCATTCTCATATTTCTCACATATGTGTAAAAGGCCTTGGGGTTTTCCTTGATCCTACCCGCCAAAGATTGTTCATGCCCTCTCTTAGCTCTCCTAATCCCTTTCTTTAGTTCCCTCCTGGCTATCTTGTATCCCTCCAATGCCCTGTCTGAACCTTGTAAAGCACTGAATAAAGCCTCGATTATTTCACCATTCTCGTCTCGTGGTAATTGACGGTGCGTCAATGTTCGAGACACCCTCCCTACCCAACGTGCACTTGGGCCACCCACAGGGTCCACCTATTTCCTCCCCCAACCTCTGCCCATGTGGGAGTCTCCAGCATGGCCCTAGCATCTCCTCCTCCCTCGGGGTGCCCGATGGTCCCCGGGCTACTCCATGGGACAGGAGTGCGTGGGGAGCTAGCGCCTGAGGCTCCCCCGCCTCCTGGCGCTGCCAGTCCTGGAGGCCCGCTCTGGTCTTCACCAGGGTCTGCACGCCCGTGGCCATGGAGCACAGGGAGTGGACCATCTCCCTCTGGGACTGGGCCACCTCCCTCTGTGTCTGTGCCACGCTGGCCAGCGCCTGGACAATATCGCCGACATTCCCAGCCATGGCCTGCTGTGAGTGGGGCACGTTCAGGAGCGTCACTGTAATGTCCAGGTGGCACATGGGTGCCTGTGTGACGGCAACATTGTCCTGCGCCACGGCCAGCACCTGGCAGAATGCCCCAGGCTTTGGACACGCTGATCCATCGGGGGCGGGCATCGGATGTGCCACTAGCTGCGGGCAGGGGACGCCAGATGGACCCGTCCCATCTCCAGCAGGTCCTGCAAGACACAAGACAGGATGCATGATTGGACCACAGGCCGGGGGAGGGTGGGGGTGTGGGTGAGGGTTAAGCGTGTGGGTGGGGGGATGGTGGGGGGGGGGGTGGGGAGGGTGGAGGTGAGGGTGTTGGGGGGGGGGGGGGGTTGCACACGTGTCACAGGTAACCCTAACTCAGTGGGGGTCTGACTTCCTCGCCTGTGGCTGAGCTCCACCTCGGCGACCTCCCGTTCCTCCTGGCCACCGGCCACATCCAGGGCCCTCTGCTCGGCCATAGTGAGGGGCCGCAGGTCCGGCGCTCCCCCTGTCTTCTCCTGCTCCTGGCAGTTGTGCGCGGTCTTCTCCTGGGGGGCAGTAAACACAGAGTGTTCGACAGCCCCACAGCACAGTGCTGCCTCCTCACCCTGGCCGCCCTGAGGAGGTCCTGCAGTGTTTTCTGGCAGTGCAGGTCTGCCCAGACGGTGTTGCCCACGGCGCCCATGGCCTCTGCCAACCTGTGCCCAGGCACGATGAACGGTGGCAGCTGGCAACCTCCTTCCCGGGCCGGGGTACAGGGTCACCCGCCTCTCCTCCACCGCGTCCAAGAAGGTGTCCAGCTCGCCGTCGGTGAAACGGGGTGCCACTCTCCTCACTTGTTGTCTGGGATGGTGTGTGTGGGGGGTGCCGTGTGTATTGTCATGTGGGAGTACCTTTAAGAAATGGATGTTTAAGCAATGTACCTTTGAGAAATGGAGCTGATCATATTACTGACGTGATCTCAGAGGGTGGGGGGAGCTGAGCTCACTTCTGCTTTTTTGAGTTTCAGTTTGCGAAGGCAGCTGGGAGTGTCTGTGTGTTTTGCTGAGAGCTGCAGGAAGAAAACACAGAGCTGGTCTGTTGATGTCTGCAATCCAAAGACTATAAATATATTGAATGTAACCTAATGTGTTATTATTTTTGAAGGTTTGAAGTCTTTTAGAAGTTTAAAGGAACATTTTGAAGGATTATTTAGTGTTGTAGTCTTTTGGGGTTACCTTTGAAGTAATGGGTGTTAAGATATTCAGCGTTTGTTTTTAAAAGGTTAACTTGAGTTCATAGAATAAACATTGTTTTGTTTTAAAAACCACTTATCCATTTCTGCTGTACCACACCTGGAGAGTACGCCGTGTGCTCCCCACACCACAATCTATTGAAAGTTGTGGGTCGGTTGAACCCCATGAAACACTTTGGGGTTCTCTAAACCCGGACCCACAACAGTATCTGCGGCTGCAGCTTGTCAGCCTCCTGAGTGTCAGTCGCGAATCCGGCCCCGTTTCTCATTGGAATCGGTTGTGTTCCACGTGACGCCGGTGCGAGCCCCCAAACAGTCGCGGAATCGGTCCAGGTGTGGCACCAGTTTTCCTTTCGTGAAAGTCCATGAATCCTGCGTTGCGTCAATATCTTTAATAACGGCTTGTGCCATTTTCCCAATGACAGATGTTAGCGTACCTGGCCTGCGGTCTCCTGCTTCCTGTCTCTTTTTGAATAAAGCAGTTACATTTGTTACTTTTCGATCTAATGGAACTTTCCTCAAATCCGGAATATTCGGAAAATGAAAGCCAATGCGCCAACGACATCACCAGCCACTTGTTGGAAGATGTTGCCCCAAAGGAAGATGGCGCCGTTGGTTGGACATTAATCCCCCCCCCCCCCACCCCCCGGGAGCAGGGAATCCCAACAGGCGGGGATTTCCCACCGTGCTTTTTGTCTAAGTTTGATGTTGTCTTTAACTTCTTTAGTTAACCATGGATGGTGGGTCCTCCCCTGGGAATATGCATGTCTCAATGGAATGTATCTATTCTGTGTATTCTGAAAAATCCATTTAAATGTCTGCCACTGAACCTCTATTGACCCTTCCCCTAACCTCTTTTTCCAGTTCACTTATGCTCGCTCTGCTTTCATTCCCATATAATTACCCTTATCCCAGTTTAAAATACTAGTCTTGGACTCCCCCTTCTATCCCTCAAACTGAAAGTAAAGTTCAATCATATGATCGCTGCTATCCATTGACTCCTTCACTGTGAGAGTATCAATTAATCCTATCTTTTTTCAGAATACTAGGTCGAGATGCCGATGTTGTCGCTGTACTGGGATGGATAAGCTGGGTGTGCGGCTAAACCTGGGGCACAGGTCGTCAGTACTTTTGCTGTAATGTTTCGAAGAATTCTTCGAGACAGGAAGAATTCTTCAAGACAGGATCTACTCCCATTTGGAAGCAAATGGACGTATTAGTGAGAGGCAGCATGGTTTTGTGAAGGGGAGGTCGTGTCTCACTAACTTGATAGAGTTTTTCGAGTTTCGGTCACAAAGATGATAGATGCAGGTAGGGCAGTGGATGTTGTCTATATGGACTTCAGTAAGGCCTTTGACAAGGTCCCTCATGGTAGACTAGTACAAAAGGTGAAGTCACACGGGATCAGGGGTGAGCTGGCAAGATGGATACAGAACTGGCTAGGTCATAGAAGGCAGAGAGTAGCAATGGAAGGATGCTTTTCTCATTGGAGGGCTGTGACCAGTGGTGTTCCACAGGGATCAGTGCTGGGACCTTTGCTGTTCGTATGATTTGGAGGAAAATGTAACTGGTCTGATTAGTAAGTTTGCAGACGACATAAAGGTTAGTGGAATTGGGGATAGCGATGAGGACTGTCAGAGGATACAGCAGGATTTAGATTGTTTGGAGACTTGGGCGGAGAGATGGCAGATGGAGTTTAATCCGGACAAATGTGAGGTAATGCATTTTGGAAGGTCTAATGCAGGTAGGGAATATATAGTGAATGGTAGAACCCTCAAGAGTATTGAAAGTCAGAGAGATCTAGGAGTACAGGTCCACAGGTCACTGAAAGGGGCAACACAGGTGGAGAAGGTAGTCAAGAAGGCATACGGCATGCTTGCCTTCATTGGCCGGGGCATTGAGTATAAGAATTGGCAAGTCATGTTGCAGCTGTATAGAACCTTAGTTAGGCCACACTTGGAGTATAGTGTTCAATTCTGGTCGCCACACTACCAGAAGGATGTGGAGGCTTTAGAGAGGGTGCAGAAGAGATTTACCAGGATGTTGCCTGGTATGGAGGGCATTAGCTATGAGGAGAGGTTGAATAAACTCGGTTTGTTCTCACTGGAACGACGGAGGTTGAGGGGCGACCTGATAGAGGTCTACAAAACTATGAGGGGCATAGACAGAGTGGATAGTCAGAAGCTTTTCCCCAGGGTAGAGGGGTCAATTACTAGGGGGCATAGGTTTAAGGTGAGAGGGGCAAGGTTTAGAGTAGATGTACGAGGCAAGCTTTTTACGCAGAGGGTAGTGGGTGCCTGGAACTCGCTACCGGAGGAGGTGGTGGAAGCAGGGACGATAGTGACATTTAAGGGGCATCTTGACAAATACATGAATAGGATGGGAATAAAGGGATACCGACCCAGGAAGTGTAGAAGATTGTAGTTTAGTTGGGCAGCATGGTCGGCACGGGCTTGGAGGGCCGAAGGACCTGTTCCTGTGCTGTACTTTTCTTTGTTCTTTGTTCTTTGTTTGTTGTCAGGGCGCATCGTCTTTGCAATGTACAGCATCTTCACCATTTCTTGATATCACGTGGAGTGAATCGGACTGGCTGAAGACTGATATCTGTGATGCTGGGACCTCCGGAGGAGACCGAGACGGAGCATCCACTCGGCACTTATGGCTGAAGGTTGTTGAAGGTGCCTCGTCTTTTGCACTGATGTGCTGGGCTCCTCCATCATTGAGGATGGGGATATTTGTGGAGCCTCCTCCTCCAGTGAGTTGTTTAATTGTCCAACCCCATTCACGACTGGCAGGACTGCAGAGCGTAGATCTGATCCATTGGTTATGGGATTACATAGCTCTTGCTATCACATGATTCCACTGTTCGACACACATGTCATCACGCTAGGTTGACACCTAATTTGTAGGCATTCCTGATGTACTGGCATGCCCTCCTGCACTATTCCCGGGTTGATTCTCTCTCTTGGTGGTCATGGTAGAGTTGCAGAGAATATAGATATGCTTTGCAATGCAGTTTGTGGTTGAGTACAATTTTGCTGTGAATGGCCCAAAGCGACTCATGGATGCCCAGTTCCGAGTTGCTGGGTATGGAACGGTGGTCGTGCCACACAACACGGTGGAGGGTATCCTGACTGTGAAGACGAGGCTTCATCTCCACAAGGGCTGTGCGGTGCTCACACCTACCGATTCTGTCCTGGGTGCCCAGGTTGGTGAGGATGGGGGTCAAGTATGTTTTTCACGAATATTTGCTCCCTCACCCCGTGCTGCAGTCCCAGTCGAGCAGCTATGTCCATTAGAATCGAGCTGCTCTGTCAGCCGTGCTGTCACCGGGCCACTCTTGGTGATGGTCATCAGAGTCCATCATCCAGAACGCATTCTGTGCCCTCGCCACCTTCAGTGCTTCCTCCAACTGGTGTTCAATGTGGAGGAGTATGGACTCATCAGCTGTTGGAGGGCGGGGGGTGGGGGGGGGGGGGGGGGGGGGCAGGGGGGCTGGTACATGGTAATCAGCAGGAGGTTTGCTTGCCAATGTTTGGCCCAATGCCATGAGACTTCATGGGGTTCGGTTACACCGAGGGCACTGCACACCCTTCTCAGAACAATGCTATTAAACTGGTTGGGTAGTTTTACGTCTGGAGAAGGACTTGGAGGAAACCTTAAGAGTAACCAGAGATCGGCAATGACCCCTGGCTCATGAGCAAGCATAAAAAGAGTAATTTAAAATTATGACTGGATTGGACAAGTTAAATGAGGATGGGACATTCCCACTTGTGGAAGATGGGCCATAAATGAGAGATAGATATTAATAAATCCAACTGGGAAATAAGGAGACATTTCTTTACTGAGGCAGCGGTGAGAATGTGGAACTCGCTCGCTACCACAGAGAGTGGAAACTAGGAAAGTAAATGAACAGATGAGAGGATAAGGGATAGAAAGATGATGTTGGAAGGCTGTGATACGCGTGACACCATATACGGAGGCTCGTGCTGATGTGAGGCACCAGCAAAGGCTGATTGTGTGAATATTCTGTTTCTGATAAATCTTTGTGATATTTATCCATATTTGTATCTTGCCAAGTCAACCGTTGGCTCCTTCACCACCGCAGGACCCGGCCATGCCATCGTGGACAACTTGTCGATCCCATTCCTGATAATTGTCCCGATAAAACCTATTTCACATCCACCTCCATTTCTCCTCATTCCCAACGAGGCATTTCTCCAGCACTACTTGCGAGATGCCTGTTTTCGGCCTGAGTCATGGCCGGTGTTTTGTGCTGGGAGGGCTCGCTGCTTGCAGCCTGTTCACTTGAGCTAAAATGGGGGTGGCGTTCAAGCCATTATGTTGTCAGAGTTTGCCAACACTCTGGTTCCCATACCAACCGTGGGACCTACTGACGGGCAAGATTGAGAAGAAAAAATGTTTCTAGATCAGAACTTATATTAATAACCTTGCGGCCTCCTGACACTTGGTGAAACATCCTGACACATCTGGAGGGCAGGGAGGGCCAGCCTCCCAACACAAAGGCAGAATCACTGGCGCAGCACAATGAGGACATTCGGTCACTGGTGTGCGTACTGGCTTTTTGAAAGAGCTTTCCAGTCTCACTCTGCCCCTGCACTCCCCCTGTCGTGCTGCAAACCTTTCTCCACAGTTGCTTAAATGTTATTAAATCTGCTTCCATCGCCCTTCCAAGCTGACATTCCACAACAACGCGCTGTATAAAAACCATTCTCCTCGCCTGTCCACAGCACAGTCCACGGGCTTCTTTCTCCAATTCTGGGGCTATGTCCCCACACTGGTGTGGGAACGGTGACGTTTTACACCAGAACCAACGCCGCAAAACTGCTACCGATCCCTGGTGATGCTGGGGTCCAGCAGGACGGCAGCGCAGATCACCCGGCTCCATCTGCCAATACGCCCCGGAGAATTGCTGGGTCTTTGGCCGCGCCGTGCTTCCCGGCAGACACAGCCCGCAGACCCGACCCGCGAAATATCCCCCCCCCCCCCCCCCCCCCCTTCGGCCGGCTGAGTCCGCAGCCGCCACGCTGAGTTCCCAACGGATCAGACCACACGTGTCCCGCGCCGGAGGGAATTCAGCCGGTCGGGGGCGGAGCATCGGGGGGGGGGCGGGTCTCAGGCAGTGGTCTCAGGCTGTCGATACGTGGCCGGTCTGGAGTGGCCGCAACACCGCTCAAGCGGCGGAGCCCCCCAATTTCTCTGGAAATCTGGATTCTCCGACTCCTCGCCAGAGGCGATCGTGCCCTCGGTGACCGGAGAATCCAGCCCTACGTTTGGTTTACTCGTTATGGTCTGGCATCTCCAGCACCCCCCAGCTGCAAGCTTCTCGGCAGTGGGGGGCGGTGCGATTACGGTTGCCGGTAAGCTGCACTCCCGCCGCTCGTCAATGGGATTTTCCACTGAAACCACACAAGCCGCCGGGAAACCTGTGGACGCGAGTGCACTGCCGGCACCGCCAAAGAATCCCGCTGCCGGCAAATGGCTGGAGAATCCCGGCCCATGTGACCACTGGCCACTGATATTCCTGCCGGCGCAAATAGCTTCTGCTCCATAACTTTCCAATCATTTGGAGTATCGTTCTGAAATCTGCCCTCAGCCTGCCAAGAAAAGCAACACCAATCTATCCATGTAGCCAAAGTTTCTCAACCCTGGCACAGTTCTGGTAAACCTCCTCTGCAGCCTCTCCAAGGCCTTGACATCCTTCCGGACGTGCAGTGCCCGGAACTGGAGACAATTACCCAGCTCAGGCCTAACCAGTCATTACAACAGGCCGTTTCCCTAAAGAATCGCCTTTTTAAAAATGTGGTAGCTTGTTAAAGGAAGGTTGAAACGTATTCTGGTACAAAAGAAGCTTTCATTGTCCAAAGGATGATTATTTGCTGATGTACTCAGAGACATGGAGTCAGGCCCTAAATAGCCCCCTTTTGTGACCTCACAATGAAAGCATTTAAACTGAAAGTCTCCAGCTTTGAGCTATCAGCTCACGGGATCACAGAATCACAGAATTGTTACAACACAGGAGGCTATTCGGCAAATCATTTCAGGACTGGATCTCCGATTAAGCAATCCCACCCAGTACTATGCCCCACCCTCCCCCCCCCCCACCCCCACACCTTCTCCATATAACATAGCTCATTTAGTAAGATCCATTGACACAAATTCGAAAATACCTGTTGGCGAAGTGGCATTCAACCGTGAGTGGTGGGACGATGGCATAACTCATATTAGTGGCATCTGGCACGGGGTGTTGTGCTGGTGGAGCCCTTCATTGAGCGTTTGTGGAGACTGGACACTTTAGAAGAATAATCGTCATCATCTCACCCTGATCTCTTCAATGACATAACCAAGGCAAGCAGTGTCCTCGCGCTCGATTGGCTGGCGAGACAGCCTTTGGAACCAGCTCTGGGCCAATTGGATGCCACATTTCAAAGATATGGGAATGCAGGTAAGCCCGGTAAAGGTTCTATTCTACAAGTGCCATAAGTCTGGGAAAAGACGAAAGGGACGGAAAAGAAGTGGAAAATATAAGGATAACAGGCCGTTCAAACCAACCAGCTCATGTTAGTGTTTATGCTCAAATTGAGCCTCTTTCCATCTATCCTCATGAAATTTATCAGCGCAACCCTCAAATTCCTTTCTCCCTCAGGGGCTTGACTAATTTCCCATTAAACACATCGATACTATTGTCTTCAACTACTCCCTGTGGGAGTGAGTTCCACATTCTCACTGCTCTGCAGGAAAAGAGGTTTCTCCAGGAAGGACAAAATGGAAGTGTGGAGTTCTCAAGGATTGGGACAGAGTTGGAGGCACAGCATCCGGTTCTCCAACCCGATGACTCTGCTGGACTCCCCCTCACTAGATCATCCCCGAATGTATCAGCTCAGCTCAGCTTCTGATGGCTTCATTCTTGATTGAGTAGGTCCTGCAGCACTTCAGCAACTATTCCAAATTAAGGTATGATGTTAATTTGAAAGCAAATCACTGCGGATGCTGGAATCTGGCACAAAAAGCAGAGAAGGCTGGGTAATCACAGCAGGTCTGACAGCATCTGTGGAGAGAGAAGGAAGCTAGCGTTTCGGGTCCGGATGACTCTGTCGAAACTGGGACAAAGAATCACCCAGACTCAAAACGTCTGATGTTAGGGTCTGATTTCTTACTCCCAAGGACATCTCGTCCACCTCCTTAAACATTAACTCCCTCCACCATGGCATCAGGAAGTATTTCCCACAGAAATTACTTCAACTCACAAGGCTCCTTAGCCAGCACCTTCCAAACCCATGACCTCTACCCCCAGCAGGAAACATGGGAGCCCCACCACCTGAAGGTTCCCCTCCAAGTCCCTCACCACCCTGACTTGGAAAAATATCACCGTTCCTTCACTGTCGCTGGGGCGACATCCTGGAACTCCCTCCCTAACAGCACAGTGGGTGTATCTACGCCAACAACAGCAGCACGTTGCATTTATATAGGGCCTTTATTGTAGTAAAACATCCCAAGTATTAACAAAATCTGACACTAACTCACAAAGATATATTGGGCGGGATTCTCCGCTACCCGGCGGGGCGGTGGAGTGGCGGGAACCACTCCGGTGTCGGGCCGCCCGGAAGGTGCGGAATCCTCCGCACGTTCAGGGGCTAGGCCGGCGGCGGCGGGTTTGGCCCCGCGTCAGCCGGCGTCGAAGGGCCTCCGCCGGCCAGCGCAAGTTGGCGCATGCGCGGGAGCGCCAGCGTGTTCTGGCATCAACCCAGCGCCTGCGCAGCGGAGTTCTTCTCCGCGCCGGCCATGGTGAACCGCTACACCACAGCACAGGCCCGCCCGCGGATCGGTGGGCCCCGATCGCCACCGTGCCCCCCCCGCGGGCCAGTAGCCCCCGCGCCCCCCGAGGACTCCGGATCGGCGGGGCGAGATTCACGCCGCCCCCCCCCCCCCCCCCCCCGGCGATTCTCCGGCCCAGCGGGGAGTCGGAGAATGCCGCCCATGAGTGCAGTTGATCAAAAGCGAGGGAGAGAGGAACATGCAGTTCCCCACCACCTCGAGGGGCAACTGGGGATGGGCAATAAACGCTGGTCCATCCACTGCTGCCCACATCTTAAGAATAAATAAAAATAAAGCACATTAGCATCAAATGGCACTATTTGGAAGTGAATTTTCTGACTCAGTGTTGGCGCCAGCGTCAAAACCGGCCCGAGTGACGCCGGTGTCAACAGGTCTCCAGGCCCAGGCATTCGCCCCTTCCGAGGGGGTTAGAAAGGCGCCCGAGTGCTGTCCGCTGCTCTGGCGGCGAAAGCCAGCGCGCCACGGCCGGCATGGGTCCGTGCATGCGCGCCACATCCGTCTCCGCGCCGGCCCCCAGACAATATGGTGGAGCCCTTATAGGAGCCCGGCGCGGAGAAACATAGGCCCTCCCGGAATGAGCACGCCCACCGATCGGTTGCTCCCGATCGCGGGCATGGCCACCGTGGGGGCCCCCCCCTGGAGTCGGCCCTCTTCCCCCCCCCCCCCCCCGCCACCCCCGACAAGGATGGCCTCCACAGCCAGAACGCCGAGCTCCAGCCGAGTAGGACCACACGTAAACGACGTTGGCGGGACTCAGCGGAACTCGACGGGCGTGTTCCATCGAACGCGGAGAATCGCCGCGGGGGACCGCTTTCAACGGCTCCCGTTCGGCGCCGCGTCTGCGCGAGGCGTGGCGGGATTCGCACGTCCTCCTGCCGATTCTCCGCTTGCCGAGGCGTGGCGGGATTCGCACGCCCTCCTGCCGATTCTGCGGTTGCCGAGGCGTGGCGGGATTCGCACGCCCTCCTGCCGATTCTCCGGTTCCCGAGGCGTGGCGGGATTCGCACGCCCTCCTGCCGATTCTGCGGTTGCCGAGGCGTGGCGGGATTCGCACGCCCTCCTGCCGATTCTGCGGTTGCCGAGGCGTGGCGGGATTCGCACGCCCTCCTGCCAATTCTCCGCTTGCCGAGGCGTGGCGGGATTCGCACGCCCTCCTGCCGATTCTGCGGTTGCCGAGGCGTGGCGGGATTCGCACGCCCTCCTGCCGATTCTGCGCTTGCCGAGGCGTGGCGGGATTCGCACGCCCTCCTGCCGATTCTCCGGTTCCCGAGGCGTGGCGGGATTCGCATGCCCTCCTGCCAATTCTGCGACCCGGCGCGGAATCGGAGAACCCCGGCCACTATTCTTCTTTCAAGCAGCACCCTGTAAAATACTCCATGACGGAACTCCGACCAATCCCACAGCGCTATTCAAAGAAGAATATGAGAATCCTTCCTGGCCAATATTTATCCCTCAACCCACAGCACAGATATTTGCTCCGGTGATTACCCCCACCCTGTTGGGCAATCCTCCGTTCCAACAGCATGGCTGCCTTTCAAAAGAAGCACTGCTCTGGCCGTGAAATGCCTCGGGGAGTCCTGAAGGTAGGCAAACCCTCTCCAAAAATACAAAGCTAACAGCACTCTGGGTGCACCTCCGCCACACGGACCCCTCACCCTCTGAAGGGGGCAATTAGATTCGGGGCGATGCAATGCCAGCCTTGACAGTGATGCCAAGGATGAAATTTTTAAAAATACCATCAGAGGAGTTTTCCAGGATAACAAGTAGAGCACGCAGACGACCCAATATTTAATCCAAATTACTGTTCTTTGTTATGTGACTGAGGCAGCGAGGCTGTGAGGCAATGCTAATGTGTATTGATTTTACCTCGAGGGACTCATTCAGGAATGTTTTTTATACTTCCTTCTTGTTGAAAACAATTAGTCGATTTCTGACACGTCAAAGCTCATTAATCCACTTGTAAAAAGCATTGGCACTACTTGCAATATTAAACAGCCCTGGTGACCCCCCTCAGCATGTCTGCTGTAATCACTCAGTCACCTGCATTGTAGGGGTCAACCTTTCTTTTGCCGTTTCCTGCTCCGCACGCCAGCCCTGCGTTTCCAGCTATTTCTACCCGAGATTTTTATTTTGTTCTGTCATTTCTGTTTTAGCTACTCACTCTTATGACTTGAGGGAATCACAGGTGACGATGCCCCAAGTTGACCTTGGAGTGTCTTTGTGGAATTTTCTTATCCTCGTCTGGAACGTTGGCCATTTGAGATTTGAGAAAACAGGACCTGGCGGGCGGCGGGGGGGAGATACTTTTCAACCACCCGGACACACTGTCTCGCCCATTGAGGTAAAGGCCAACATTCCATTGGCCTCTTTGATTATTTCCTATCCCTGTCCAATGGCTTTTAGCGATTTGCCTACGTGGACACCCCAATCTCTCTGCCCCTCCGCAGCTCCCAATCTCTCACCGTCAGGAACATATTCCTATGTGTCTTTCTCACAGCCACAGAGAATTATTACACACTTATAGAATCATAGAATTTACAGTACAGAAGGAGGCCATTCGGCCCATCGAGTCTGCACCGGCTCTTGGAAAGAGCACCCTACCCAAGCCCACACCTCCACCCTATCCCCATAACCCAGTAGCCCCACCTAATCTAAGGGCAATTTAGCGTGGCCAATCCACCTAACCTGCACTGTGGGGGGAAACCGGAACACCCGGAGGAAACCCACGCAGACACGGGGAGAACGTGCAGACTCCGCACAGACAGTGGTCCAAGCCGGGAATCGAACCCGGGACCCTGGAACTGTGAAGCAACAGTGCTACCCACTGTGCTACCGTACGGCCCTCACCCACCCACATTGAACTCCATCTGCTACAGTATGGCCCACCCACTGAGTCTTATCAGTGTCTCTTTGTAATTTTCTGCTCCCATCAGCATCACTTCCTGTAATAATAATCATCTTTATTATTGTCACAAGTAGGCTTACATTAACACTGCAGTGAAGTTACTGTGAAAAGCCCCTAGTCGCCACACTCCGGCGCCTGTTCAGGTACACAGAGGGAGAATTCAGAATGTCCAATTCACCTAACAGCACGTCTTTCGGGACTTGTGGGAGGAAACCGGAGCACCCGGAGGAAACCCACGCAGACATGCTGAATTTCCTTAGTTTCCTGAGAAAGTATAGGCGCTGTTGTGCTTTCTTGGTCATAGCGTGACCAAGGACAGATTGTTGGAGATGTGCACACCCAGGAATTTGAAGCTGTCGACCATCTCCACCTCGGCCCCGTTGATGCTGACAGGGGTGTGTTCAGTACTTTGCTTCCTGAAGTCAATTACCAGCTCTTTAGTTTTGCTGACATTGAGGGAGACATTGACTCCACTAGGTTCTCAGGGGCTGTTTAGCACAGGGCTAAATCGCTGGCTTTGAAAGCAGACCAAGGCAGGCCAGCAGCACGGTTCGATTCCCGTAACAACCTCCCCGAATAGGTGCCGGAATGTGGCGACTAGGGGCTTTTCACAGTAACTTCATTTGAAGCCTACTTGTGACAATAAGCGATTTTCATTTCTATTTCCCTCCAGTATTCTGACTTATTCGAGATCCGACCCACTACAGTCGTGTCGTTAGCAAACTTGTAGATGGAGTTGGAGCCAAATATTCCGCATAGTCGTGTGTGTATAGGGAGTATAGTGGGGGCTAAGTATGCAGTCTTGTGGGACCCCAGTATTGAGGACTATCTTGGAGGAGGGGTTGTTGTTACTGATCGTGGTCTGTGGGTCAGAAAGTCGAGGATCCAGTTGCAGAGTGGGGAGCCAAGTCCTAGGTTTTGGAGCTTGGCTGGGATTATGGTGTTGAAGGCGGAGCTGTAGTCAATAAATGGGAGTCTGATGTAGGAGTCCTCATTGTCGAGATACTCCAGAGATGAGTGTAGGGCCAGGGAAATGGGGTCTGCTGTGAACCGGTCGCGGCGGTATGTGAATTGCAGTGTATCTAGGTATTCTGGGAGTATGGAGTTGATGTGTCTCATTACCAACCTCTCGAAACACTTCATAATGATCGCTGTCAAGGCCACCGGACGATAATCGTTGAGACACATTGCCTGGTTCTCCTGTGGCACCGGTATGATGGTGGTCTTCTTGAAGTTAGGGTGATATGTGAATTGTTACGTAGTTGATTTTCGAATCTTTGTTAATGTTGACTGTTTTTTGACAATAAAATATTACTAAAGATTCTTGTCGGTACACATGCCGTGTCTCAGTCGATGTTTATTGTATCGCATTTCAATCAAACTTTGTAGCCTGAACTCTCGGAGCGTCAGCACCGCAGAGGCAGCTGACAACAATCAGACCCTCCGGAGCTGGGCTTCAGCCCTGGGGAGATCCTCGTGACCAGAGGGTGAGTGTGTGGATCGGCGGAAGGGCACCTGAGCAAGGTCTCCCTAATGTTCCCGGCAGGGGTCTGGGGTCTCGGGACCCCCACCGTGGCCGGGGGTGAGTGTGCAGAGTGGGGTTCTCCAGCTCGCTGGATGGCACTCTGAGTGAATGCGGGACACGTGAGGTTGGGGGTACGTTTGGGGGATTTGAGGGTCTGTCTCCTTCTCCAATTCCTTACAGAGACCACAATGAATGGTGGTGTCGGTCCCGCAGTGGAGTCCCTCGCAGTGCTGGTGGTAGGCCAGGTGGCCAGACGCTGACAAGGCAGCAGCGTTGACGCAGGCTGGAGGCGGCACCTCATGTGAAGGGGGCCGCCTCACACCCTGCAGATCCAGCCGCCCGTCAGGCTGAGGAGGAACCCAGAGGGAGGTGGCCGGCGATGGCCCAGGAGGTGTACAGGCGTCGTTGTCTCTCGAGGAGATGACAGACAGCAAGTGCCACAGGAGAAGACAGTGCGGCACCTGTTCCACGTCCTGGCGGGCTTGGCACCCCGTGGAGAAGGAGTGCACCCGCACCCAGTGGCCGTGAAGGTCACTGCAGCCCCAAACGCCTTGCGCGCACCAAGGCATCAGGAAGTGCCCTTTATTAACAGGAAGGGATTCCACTCCCTGAATGTTCAACTTGTGTACGACCACCACGTCCGGATCATGCACAATTCCCAGGGCGTGTGCCCAGCACCTACATCCTGGGACAGCCGGAGATCCCGGTCATCTTCGAGGACCACCTCAGGATGACGGGTTGGCTCGTGGGGGATAAGGGGTACCCGCTGAGGCCCTGGTTGATGATGGTGGTGCAGAGGCCGGAGACCGAGACAGAGACATGGTATAACCAGGCTGGTTTAGCACACTGGGCTAAATCGCTGGCTTTTAAAGCAGACCAAGGCAGGCCAGCAGCACGGTTCAATTCCCGTACCAGCCTCCCTGAACAGGCGCCGGAATGTGGCGACTAGGGGCTTTTCACAGTAACTTCATTTGAAGCCTACTTGTGACAATAAGCGATTTTCATTTCATGTTGCTGCCCGTGCTGTCACTGAGCGGCACATGGCACTGCTCACAATGCAGCTCCAATGCCGTTCTGGTGGTGCCCCCTGCAATACCCCGCCCAGAGGGCCAGCACTTTGTGGTGGTCCGCTGTGCCCTCCACAACCTGGCAAAGGAGCAGTGCAACAGGCTGGAGGAAAAGGATGGCCTTGTCTGAGAAGGAGGAAGAGGAGTCGGACCAGGTGGGGGGGGAGTGTGGGCGGGCCCGGGGTAGAGCCGGAGGGTGGAGGACAGGGGGCAGCAAGGATCTTGCAATCCCACAGGACCCGGTGGGCCCTCATCCTCACCCATTTCACCCCCATTCCTCCTTCGCCCCCATTCTTTTTTTCCCCCCATTCCCTGACCCTCCCATCCCACCCCCTCCCCCACCCTCCCACCCCCAAAGCCCAACTAATGTGTTCCAACCCAAGGGTCTGTGTAACATCCCCCCAGGGTGATGGGCCTGTGTTGGCACTGTCAGCGGGTAACTATCCGAGGCAGGAGAGTGATGCTCACTCGCTGTGAGGGAAGCTCTGGTGCTCCTCAGTTTCTGCCCAAGTCTGACTCCTGTCTGTCTGCTGACTGAGCGTCACACCCATCCTCGCAACCGGGTCTGTATCGGGGGCGTTTGATCACTGTCCCTGGGTGGGGGGAGCAGAGGGCAACAGGGGGTGGGGGGGTACAGGCAGGCCCATTGTGAAGATTAACGTCGCCAAGGCTTCACACGTATCAGGGGTAATATGTTTTAATAATGAACAATGAACAGTCGCAACACCACCACACCCCAGAGGCACAGGCTGGGGACAACACTTATTTCCAATCATTGTCACCTGCATGCACCACCATCATAGAGACGATCACCTCGGTGAGCATTCCAGTGAAGAGCCTCCTGGGTCACCTGGAGCGCACATCACACACTCTGCTGCATGTCAGGTAGAGGTAGCAACTCCCGTGGAAACAGACAGTTGGAGGGCTGTCCAATCCCAGGAACCAGCTGTAGTCCAGACAGGTGTCCGGACAGGTATCCGGACTGGTATCCGGACAGGTATCCTGACAGGGTATCCGGAGAGGGTATCCAGACAGGTATCCGGGCAGGTATCCGGACAGGTATCCGGACAGGTATCTGGACAGGTATCCTGACAGGGTATCCAGGCAGGTATCCGGACAGGTATCCGGACAGGTATCCGGACAGGGTATCCAGACAGGTATCCGGACAGGTGTGCGGACAGGTATCCGGACAGGTATCCGGACAGGGTACCAGACAGGTATCCGGACAGGTATCCAGGCAGGTATCCAGACAGGGTATTCCGACAGGTATCCGGACAGGTATCCGGACAGGTATCCTTACAGGTATCCTGACAGGGTATCCGGACAGGTATCCGGACGGGTATCCGGACGGGTATCCGGACAGGTATCCTTACAGGTATCCTGACAGGGTATCCGGACAGGTATCCGGACAGGTATCCGGGCGGGTATCCGGACGGGTATCCGGACAGGTATCCTTACAGGTATCCTGACAGGGTATCCGGACAGGTATCCGGACAGGTATCCGGGCGGGTATCCGGACAGGTATCCGGACAGGTAACCCTTGCTGCCCAAGAGCCAGCCTCTCACCCGAGGGAGCGCCTTGAAGGTGCCAGGAACCGCCGGGGCACCAGGATGCATGTGTTATGCCCGCTTCCTGAGTATCTTAGACATGCTCGATGTGCAGCTCGTCTATGCCAGTGCGAGACGCAAAACTCATTATCGCCACCAGCGAGGACTGGGGTTTGGCCCCCGCCTCAGCTCCGGGAGCGGCCCTCGATTCTGGCTGAACCCCAGATTCTCCGCCCGATCGCGGTTCCCGTTTGCCATGTCACGAGGCAGAGAATTCAGAACAATGTGTGATTTGGGAACATAAAGTCCGAACATTTGCTTCTGCTCTCCAGCCATTTATTTTCGAAAGTATGGGGATAATTCTGAAATTGTGAGTGTGAAATGGGTGATAGAGAATTGCCAGTTTTACATGTTTGCCCCGTAATATTTCAGTTAATACAGACCCTCCCCGTGTGGGGGTGTCACAGACACAGACCCTCCCCATGTGGGGGTGTCACAGACACAAACCCACCCGTGTGGGGGTGTCACAGACACAGACCCTCCCCGTGTGGGGGTGTCACAGATACAGACCCTCCCCGTGTGGGGGTGTCACAGACACAGACCCTCCCCGTGTGGGGGTGTCACAGACATAGACCCTCCCCGTGTGGGGCTGTCACAGACATAGACCCTCCCCGTGTGGGGCTGTCACAGACATAGACCCTCCCCGTGTGGAGCTGTCACAGGCATAGACCCTCCCCGTGTGGGGCTGTCACAGATACAAACCCTCCCCATGTGGGGGAGTCACAGACACAAACCCACCCGTGTGGGGGTGTCACAGACACAGACCCTCCCCGTGTGGGGGTGTCACAGATACAGACCCTCCCCGTGTGGGGGTGTCACAGACACAGACCCTCCCCATGTGGGGGTGTCACAGACACAGACCCTCCCCGTGCGGGGGTGTCACAGATACAAACCCACCCGTGTGGGGGTGTCACAGATACAGACCCTCCCCGTGTGGGGGTGTCACAGACACAGACCCTCCCCGTGTGGGGGTGTCACAGACATAGACCCTCCCCGTGTGGGGGTGTAACAGACACAGACCCTCCCCATGTGGGGGTGTCACAGATACAAACCCACCCGTGTGGGGGTGTCACAGACACAGACCCTCCCCGTGTGGGGGGTGTCACAGACACAGACCCTCCCCGTGTGGGGGTGTCACAGACACAGACCCTCCCCGTGTTGGGGTGTCACAGACACAGACCCTCCCCATGTGGGGGTGTCACAGACACAGACCCTCCCCGTGTGGGGGGTGTCACAGACACAGACCCTCCCCGTGTTGGGGTGTCACAGACACAGACCCTCCCCATGTGGGGGTGTCACAGACACAGACCCTCCCCATGTGGGGGTGTCACAGACACAGACCCTCCCCATGTGGGGGTGTCACAGACACAGACCCTCCCCATGTGGGGGTGTCACAGACACAGACCCTCCCCATGTGGGGGTGTCACAGACACAGACCCTCCCCATGTGGGGGTGTCACAGACACAAACCCTCCCCATGTGGGGGTGTCACAGACACAGACCCTCCCCATGTGGGGGTGTCACAGATACAAACCCACCCGTGTGGGGGTGTCACAGACACAGACCCTCCCCGTGTGGGGGTGTCACAGACACAGACCCTCCCCATGTGGGGGTGTCACAGATACAAACCCACCCGTGTGGGGGTGTCACAGACACAGACCTTCCCCGTGTGAGGGTGTCACAGACACAAACCAACCCGTGTGGGGGTGTCACAGACACAGACCCTCCCCGTGTGGGGGTGTAACAGACACAGACCCTCCCCATGTGGGGGTGTCACAGATACAAACCCACCCGTGTGGGGGTGTCACAGTCACAGACCCTCCCCATGTGGGGGGTGTCACAGACACAGACCCTCCCCGTGTGGGGGTGTCACAGACACAGACCCTCCCCATGTGGGGGTGTCACAGACACAGACCCTCCCCATGTGGGGGTGTCACAGTCACAGACCCTCCCCATGTGGGGGTGTCACAGACACAGACCCTCCCCATGTGGGGGTGTCACGGATACAAACCCACCCGTGTGGGGGTGTCACAGACACAGACCCTCCCCGTGCGGGGGTGTCACAGACACAGACCCTCCCCGTGTGGGGGTGTCACAGACACAGACCCTCCCCGTGTGGGGGTGTCACAGACACAGACCCTCCCCGTGTGGGGGTGTCACAGACACAAACCAACCCGTGTGGGGGTGTCACAGTCACAGACCCTCCCCGTGTGGGGGTGTCACAGACACAGACCCTCCCCATGTGGGGGTGTCACAGATACAAACCCACCCGTGTGGGGGTGTCACAGATACAGACCCTCCCCGTGTGGGGGTGTCACAGTCACAGACACTCCCCGTGTTGGGGTGTCACAGTCACAGACACTCCCCGTGTTGGGGTGTCACAGACACAGAGCGGAATTTAATCGCGGCAACGGGGGGGTCTCACTTTCGGTTGATGAGTTGGTGAAGGCCACTTTCAGGGGGGACACTGATATTGAGTGCCAGTCAGGCAGGTATGTAGCCAAGGGTGGGACTTGCCCGCGATCAAGGAAATCCCTCACCCCATCATCCGCTGGCCAATTAGAAGCCAGTAGTTCCTCATTGCCATTTGGCGTGGGTGAAGCTGTCAGCCAAGCCCCCAGGAGAGGCCCAGGATGAGTGAAGGATTGAGGGCACAAGTGGTGTGGCATTAGGATGTGGGCATCTCTGCCAACAGTAGCATTTGTTGCCCATCCCACATTGCTCTTGAGCCTCCTGTGAGGATGGGCTGTGGCTCACAGTGAGGGCCTCAGCGTCTGGGGTGGGAGTAACGGTGTTTGGAAGTAAGGGCAGGGGTGTGGCTTTCTAATGGACCCTTTCTCCCCGGGGCTGGGACCCTCGATGAAGAGGGACAACCCCCTCCCCTGCCTGGATCCCACATGTAAACACAACGGGGTTTTGCTTATTAACCTGCTCACCAGGGTAACTAGCCCACCCACTGCTGGATGAGCATTTACCAACTTGGTGTTGGGGCACAAAGGCCGCCCACAAGCCTTCCTGGCATGGGGTTAATCAGGGCAGAGATTGGCACGTGGCAGGGGTACCCACCTGACACCCTCCTGTCAGATTAAATGACTCCCGTCTAGGGAGAGGGCATTAGATTCTGCCCGCAGACCCATGTCCCATCACTGTGTCATACACAGAATGACAGAATATCTGTAGTGACTTGGGTTAGCGACGATTATCTGTAGACACAACTACTGAGGATAGAGATAGTTAATGGGATGATCTATAGACACAACTAGTGAGGATAGAGATCGTTAGAGAGGATTATCTATAGAGGTACTCAGTGAGGATAGAGATAGTTAATGGGGATAATTTATAGACACAACTAGTGAGGATAGAGATAGTGGGGATTACCTATAGTAATCTTTATTGTCACAAGTAGGCTTACATTAACACTGCAATGAAGTTACTGTGAAAAGCCCCTAGTCGCCACACTTCTGGCGACTGTTCGGGTACACAGGGAGAATTCAGAATGTCCAATTCATCTAAAAAGCACGTCTTTTGGGACTTGTGGGAGGAAACCGGAGCACCCGGAGGAAACCCACGCAGACACGGGGAGAACATGCAGACTCCGCACAGACAGTGACCCAAGCCGGGAATCTAACCTGGGACCCTGGCGCTGGGAAGCAACAGTGCTAGCACTATGCTACCATTAGAGATATTTAGTGAGGATAGAGATAGTTAGGGAGGTTTATCTATAGAGATAGTTAGCGGGGAGCATTTGCACAATAGTCATCATATACCTCAATCCTACTGGCCACCTGTAAACACAGTTATATCTTACAGTATCCAGCCCTTATTCAACCACACCATCTTACCATTGGGTGGACTGAGGAATTCCTTTCTTGTTTTTTTGTTTGTGACCTGAATCCATTGCCACAAAGAGCAATTTATTTGGACTGACTTCATTCATCTGCATATCTCCCAATGAGCTCACACTGAAGCCTCCTTTTCTTCAAAAAAACAAAGACAACTTCCGCCCCCCCTCCCCCCCCCCCCCCCCCCCCTCCTGATACTCTAAATCATCTCGGTCAGACCTCAAGGCCAATAATAGTATCTTTCCTATATTTGGCTGTGTAGTCAGAGGGAGAGGCCAGGGGAAACTTTAATAAGGGCAGTTGCCTCATGGACCTGACCCTGGTGGCTACTGGGGTCGCAGAAAGTTCTGGAAGGAATCAAACTAGGTTAATGAAAAAAAAACGCCAGATATTTCCTGGAGTCTGAAATGACCTCGCGTTGCAATCCTTGCATACATAATGCAGAGAGCGGGAGAATGAATCGGCTCAGGGGAGAGATTCTGATAGCAAGGAGAACATGTGGGACATTGAGGGCGACGAGCCGCCAGGTACCTCATTATTCCCAGGGTCTGTTGGTGCAGAGGTGAAAGTCTGAACAAATTCCACACTTCAAACCTCAAAGTTCTAAAAACATTGAGGTCAGGAAGCCCAGTAAATCTGTCTGCTCTTCACAGTTATTTACGCCAGTATCGGAATTTAGTCTCCGTGACTGAGGCATTGAGCACATGGATTTATATTAACTGATCAAAGAGGAGATGGAAGGATTGATAAAGTGGAGGTCATGCCTGGCTAATCCAGTTGAAAGTTTTGAGGAGGTCACTAGCTTGAAGGACAGGGGAGTGTTGATGGATGTTTTTTCAAAGTTCTTTCATGGGATGTGTGTGTCGCTGGTCAGGCCAGCATTTATTGCCCATCCCGAATTGCCCTTCAGGAGGTGGGGGTGAGCTGCTTTCTTGAGTTGCTTCAGTCCATGTGGTGTAGGTACTCCCACAGTGCTGTTAGGGAGGGAGTTCCTGGATTTTGTCCCAGTGACAGTGAAGGAGCGGCCGATATATTTCCCAGTCAGGGTGGTGAGTGACTTGGAGAGGGAACCTCCAGGTGGTGGGGTTCCCAGGTATCTGCTGCTCTTGTCCTTCTAGATGGTGGTGGTCGTGGGTTTGGAAGGTGCTGTCTAAGGAACCTTGGTGAGTTACTGCAGTGCATCTTGTAGATGGTACACACGGCTGCCACTGTGCGTCGGTGGTGAAGGGTTTGAACGTTCGTGGAAGGGGAGCAATCAAGCGGGGCTGCTTTGTCCTGGATGGTGTCGAGCTTCTGGAGTGTTGTTGGAGCTTCGCTCATCCAGGCAAGTGGAGAGTATTCCATCACACTCCTGACTTGTGCCTTGTAGATGGTGGACAGGCTTTGGGAGGTGAGTTACTCTCCGCAGGATTCCTAGCCTTTGACCTTCTCTTGTAGCCATAGTATTAATATGGCTAGTCCAGTTCAGTTTGTGGTTAATGGTAACACCAGGATGGTGATGAAGGGGGATTCAGTGATGGTCATTTCATTTCATTTCAAGGGGCAATAGTTGGATTCGTACTTGTTGGGAGGCACAGTGGTTAGCACTGCAGCCTCAGGGCACCGAGGTCCCGGGTTTGATGCTGGCCCCGGGTCACTGTCCTTGTGGAGTTTGCACATTCTCCCCATGTCAGCGTGGGTCTCACCCCCACAACCCAAAGATGTGCAGGGTAGAACAATTGACTCCAGTTTAGCTCGGGCTCCTTGATGCCGCACTCGGTCAAACGCTGCCTTGATGTCGAGGGCAGTCACCCTCACCTCACCTCTGGCATTCAGCTCTTTTGTCCATGTTTGAACCAAGGCTGTAATGAGGTCAAGAGCGGAGTGACCCTGGTGGAACCCAAACTGAGAGTCCGTGAGCAGGTTATTGCTGAGTAAGTGCCGCTTGATAGCACTGTTGATGACTCCTTCCATCAGTTTACTGCTGTAATCAGCAGGAGGTTTCCTTGCCCATGTTTAACCTGAAGCCAGGAGACCTCATGGGGTCCAGAGTCGATGTTGAGGAGTCCCAGGGCAACCCCTTCCTGACTGTGTAGCACTGTGCCGGAGTCTCTGCTGGGTCTGCCTGGCCGGTGAAGGTGGTATCTGGGACACTATCTGTTCGGTATGATTCAGTGACTATGACTATGTCAGGCTGTGACTGAATTGTGAGCAATTTTGGGAGATGGGGATAATAGATATTCCTAAGGAAGGCTCTGAAGGGTCGACGGGGCTGCCATTACTGTTTCCTGTACCTGGGCCATCGTGTTACATTTTTGAGACTGTTTAATGGCTGACACAGCAGATGACTTTGCTCAGCTATTTAAGAATCAACCACAGTCACAGGTGGACCAGGTAAGGACGGCAGAGTTCCTTCCCTAAAGGTGACATTTGGTGTATGTGCTTTTCTGAGGAGCCAATAGTGCAAAGCTGAGAATCCCACCCATGCGTTATTGAACCTGATGGATTTTTCTGACAATCAACAGTGGTTCCGTCGTCACCAGTCGACTTTTATTTCCAGATTTTGACCCTACCTGCCATGGTGGGGTTTGAGTCCAGGACCTTGGAGCAGAACCCTGCGTTCCTGAATTACCAGTCCACTGACAATACCGCTACGCCACGATCTCTCCTGGGTGGTGTGAAGCTTCTGGAATGTTGTTGGGGCTGAACTCAACCAGGCAATGTAGAGTATTCCCGTGGGATTGGCCTTGGGAGTCGGGATGCGAGTTACTCGCTGCAGAATTCCCACCTCTGACCTGCTGTTCTACATTATCTCCTCCCTCAGCCTCGCTGCTGACCCCTCCAGTGGGTGGTCCTGCTCTGTTTCGGGTCAAATAAGGGACGAGCAGCGAACGTTCGTCTTCCCAGTGATTTCCACTTCTCAAAGGGCAGTCCGAGGACTGAATTTAAGACACGAAAGGAATAATGAGCCTGCCGGAGGTCAAAGGTGAAGGGGCAGGAAGAGGCCACACATGGCACTTTGAGTCTATGGTGTGCAGCCCTGATGCAGATGAATGGTTGGAGAGATTGACTGTACAGTGTCGCCAGGGAGCTCAGCTGGTGCAGTGAACAGTGAAGGCCCCTTAGGTTTGATTCCGGCCCGTGAATCACCTCCTGCATACATTCCTGGATGGGTTTAATTTCATGTTTCCCTCCTGTCTCATGCTGTGGGCAGTATGGGGACCACTCCGATCCCTTACCATTCTTCACTTCTCAGCCCAGACTGGGGGGCCAGGTGGCTAGTTAACCCAGGAAGCATCACAACCAAACGCATCGCCAGTCTGGCTTATCTATGATACTAGTCCCAAATTCCATAATTCAACTAACCATTGTCAACCAATGGTAGCATTGGTAGCAACTTGGTAGCATTGACCAGAAACTAAGATGTACCAGCAATATAAATACTGTGGCTGCAAGGGCAGATCAGAGCTGGGAATTCTGCTGCGTCAATTCACCTCCTGACCACCGCCCCACCCCCACCCCCCCCAAAGCCTGCCCACCATCTACAAGGCATAAGTCAGGAGTGTGATGGAATACTCTCCACTCGCCTGAATGAGTGCAGCTCCATCAATACTCAAGAAGCTCAACACCATCCAGGACAAAGCAGCCCACCTGATGGGGGCCCCATTGACCCCCTTCAATATTCATTCCCTCCCCCACCGACGCACAGTGGCAGCCGTGTGTACCATCTACAAGATTCACTGAAGCAATTCACCAAGGCTCATTTGACAACCCACGACCACTACCGTCTAGAAGGACAAGAGCAGCAGATACCTGGGAACCCCACCACCTGGAGGTTCCCCTCCAAGTCACTCACCACCCTGACTGGGAAATATATCGGCCGTTCCTTCACTGTCGCTGGGGTAACATCCTGGAACTCCCTCCCTAACAGCACAGTGGGTGTACCTACACCTCAAGGACTGCAGCGGTTCAAGAAGGCAGCTCACCCCCACCTTCTGAAGGGCAACTAGGGCTGGGCAATAAATGCTGGGCCTGGACACATCTTGTGAAAAAATATTAAACAAACTTAAGATTAAATATGGCAATCAGGAAACAGAAAATGTCAGACAGAAAAAAATTCAGCAGCTTTCTCAATGGCCACAACGTTATGGTCTTCCCAACTAAACTTGCACCCAAACCTCAGAGCTTTCCCACTGCGTTGATGAAATATTCCATTCCTCAACAATATTCCAAAAATAATAGATAAATAACAGATAATCTGGGCATTTATCACATTGCTGCTTGATGGATTGTGATGTGCCCACCTCACTCACTAAAGTAACAGTAAAGTCGCCACAGTCCCAGGTGACCAGAGGCTGCTTTCCCCTTTGAGGGGGGGAGCTGACTGGTGGTGATTTAACCTGAGGGTCACCACACCGCAGGCGAGGGGCAAGGTTGAGAAGGCGGGGCCTTTGTGAATAATCTCAGCCGGTGCGGGGATTGAACCCCCGCTGCTGGCCTCGCTCTGCATCACTAACCAGCTGTCCAGCCAACTGAGCTAAACTAGCCTCCCTAACCACCTCCTTAACATATAATAGTGTCTGCACTTCAGACAGACTTCTATATTGTCAACCTGAAGTTATGAAATGTGCTTTGACATACAGATTAATTTTGCCTTTAAGTTCTGCTCTTCCTTGTCTCGGGGCTCACAGTCCCTAACTGTGAGGCAGCGCCGAATTCAGACCAACTCACACCGTGTAAAACCGATTGAAATGTAAAAGCTTGTGGTCTGTGTGAGTCAGTCCCACCCTGGTCAGTGACTTCGCCCAGTGGAGGGATGAGGCTGAGGGAGGAGATAATGTTTTAATTTGGGACAAATGGTGACCATTACATTGGAGAAGATTTCTGTCCACTTAGTCACATTTTATTTTTTCACATGGTATCAATTTATTAACGGACAGGCAGGTCAGAAACTGGTCCCTGTCAACATTAACCAATTTATTGCAGAAAAGCACAAATAAATCAAAAAGAAGTGTCAAATGAGTGAGTTCAAATGGACGTGATCCTCTCATTGTCCCTCTGGAAAGCTGCCATTATCTGAAAGTTTCACTGTTGCCTGTTATTAAGTAACATAAAGATAACCTTGTTGCGAAAAACATCGAAGTTGTTTAACAACTTGGTGGATTTCACAAGTCATTGAATAATTTTTCTGGGACCTGAATCTCACATCAATGTACCATCGGCAATATAGAATCAATATATCACCAGTACACCCGATCAATCTATCACTCCCAATAACTGATCAATAAATGATGCGGGGCCTATTGCCCCCAGTATAGACACCAAAAGATAATTCCGACTGCAAAACAGGGAGGAGTGGAAAGGGGGGGAGTGGGGAGAAGGGGATGGGGAAAGGGGGGAGCGGAGGGGGGAGTGGGGAGAAGGGGATGGGGAAAGGGAGGAGCGGAGGGGGGAGTGGGGAGAAGGGGGTGGGGAAAGGGGGGAGCGGAGGGGGGAGATGGGGAGAAGGGGATGGGGAAAGGGGGAGCGGAGGGGGGAGTGGGAGAAGGGGGTGGGGAAAGGGGGAGCGGAGGGGGGAGTGGGAGAAGGGGGTGGGGAAAGGGGGAGCGGAGGGGGGAGTGGGGAGAAGGGGATGGGGAAAGGGGGAGCGGAGGGGGGAGTGGGGAGAAGGGGATGGGGAAAGGGAGGAGCAGAGGGGGGAGTGGGGAGAAGGGGATGGGGAAAGGGAGGAGCAGAGGGGGGAGTGGGGAGAAGGGGATGGGGAAAGGGAGGAGCAGAGGGGGGAGTGGGGAGAAGGGGATGGGGAAACGGGGTAGCAGAGGGGGGAGTGGGGAGAAGGGGATGGGGAAAGGGGGGAGGGGATGGGGAAAGGGGGAGCGGAGGGGGAGTGGGGAGAGGGGGATGGGGAAAGGGAGGAGCAGAGGGGGGAGTGGGGAGAAGGGGATGGGGAAACGGGGTAGCAGAGGGGGGAGTGGTGAGAAGGGGATAGGAAAAGGGGGGAGGGGATGGGGAAAGGGGGAGCGGAGGGGGAGTGGGGAGAGGGGGATGGGGAAAGGGGGAGCGGAAGGGGGAGGGGGGAGAGGGGATAGGGAAAGGGGGAGGGGAGGGGGAAAGGGGGAGCAGAGGGGGGAGTGGGGAGAGGGGAGCGTTAAGAAAAGGAAATGGCCAATTTAGTTCATGATGTCTGGACTGATTGCTCCCCAAGTTTTTCTACCCGTCTCACTCCAGCGTCACGTCAAGCAACTTCCTGGGAAAAACAGCAGGTCTGGCAGTGGCAGTGAAGAGAAAGAGAGTTATTGGGCGGTACCTTCTGCACTCGCGAGTGGTTTAGACGCAAGAAGGGCACTGAATTAGGTAGGATGGGAGCGTGCCATAATCCCGCTGCCTTCCACCTCCGCCAGAATCAAGTTATAGGCGGAAAGGCCCAATGTCGACCTTCTCAACCTTGATGCGCCATCAATTAACACAAGACGAGTAGTGAACGTAACTGAGGCTTTAATAAGCTAAACAGAAAGCCTCCTGGCCTCTGATCCCGAGCTGGGGCAGGGCCGGAGGTCGGCCACCTTTATACCGAGCCCGGGGGGAGGCGGGGCCATCAGGCAGTGGTTTACCACATTACATGTAGTACAGTAACAGTTTACCACAATACATATAATACACTAACAGTGGTTTACCACAAACCTACTGCCAATTGAGGCCCTGAAGTCACCAGATAATGAACACTGAAGGGTATCATCCTGCTGCCTCTGATCGCCGCGCAATGTGTACAACAAACCACAACTATGTGGGCTGGAATTGTCAGCTCTCCAGAGCTCGGGTTTCCTCGATCAAAGTCAATCCGATCGCGGGACACTCCATTGGGAAGGTGGAGGACTGGGAGCCACCAACTGCCCTTGCTGCCGACAACCCGGCACCTTTTCCCTTCACCCCCACCACAACACCCCTCCACCCCCACCTGACTCACCTGTGGCCTGGGTTGCCTTGGGATTCTGGTTCATGTCCTTCCGGCAGCGGCCACCGCCTTCCCAGTGGCTCTGCTGAGCACAAACGTTGCCGGCCTCTGATTGGCCGGCAGCTCTCACTAGGTGAGATCAGCACCCCAGCGGTCTTGTTTCCAGGGGAAGGCCCACCACCAGCCTTGCCACTGCCTGGCTGACTCACGGTTTGGTAGGCCTTCCCGGGTAGAGGGCAGGCGGGTATCTCGAGGACTCTAAGGTCTCAACAAGATTCTGCCAAGCTGGAAAACAAGGAACATAGGCAACTGGAACAGAATCAGACCATTCGGCCCCTCAATCCTGCTCTGCTATTCAACTAGATCATGGCTGATCTTCTGACTCAATGCCATCGTCCCGCACTATCCCCAGAATTCTTAATATCTTTAATATATAGAAATCAATTTATCTTTCTTTGAACACACTCAATGATTGAGATTCCACAGTGTCTTGGATAGAGAACTCCAAAGATTCATCACCCCCTGAGTGAAGGAATCCCTCCCCATCTCAGTACTAAATGGCCTGATCCTTATTCTGAGGCTGTACCCCCTGGTTCTACACCCCTCCCTCTCCCCTCCCCAGCAGGAGAAACATCCTCCCTACATCGACGCTGCCGAACCCTGTAAGAATGTTGAATGCTTGAGTGCAATCGCCTCTCATTCTGCTAAACTCTGGGGAATACAGACCCGGTCTCCTCAATCCCCAAATAAGACAATCCCAACACCCCAGCAATCAGTTTGATGAACGGATGCACGCCTGACATCTTCTTGCGCGGTTTCACGCAGGTTTGGGTCGGGCCCGTTCAAGCTCTGTGAAATTCAGACCCAGGTTAGGTCTCACCGAGGTGCTATACAAATGCAGCAGGACATCTTCACCCTGTACTCTCACCCTCTTGTAACAAGGGCAACACACCGTGTGCCTCCCGAACTGCTTCCTGTGCCTCATCCTCGCTCTCAGTGGTTTTTGCTGAAAGATACCCAGGTCCCGCTGGACATCAACACTTTTCAACCTCTCACCATTGAAGGAACACCCTGCCTTTCTATACTTCCTGTCAAAGTGGATAACTTACTCCCTCTGCTGGGATGAATGGCAGGCTAGGGAGGGAGGGGGAGAATTCAGTGGGAGCTATAAAAATCCTTCCACGCCGGTGTGATATTAAAGTGGGATCTTCCGACGGTGCTGTCCATGGCGAACCAGGGCTCCCGACGGAGGCTAGGGGATGAAGGCCCGACAGGAATCTTGCCCCCATTCCCGGTTCTCCGCAACGCCAGTGGTGAAACGTGTCAATTCAGATCACGTCTGGGACAACCTGGTGTGCGGAAGTCGGGATTTACCTGAACAATGCTTGGGGGCCGCCTCCGGAATTCAGGATGTAAACCGCCGGCAGCCCCTGGGCCCCGGAACATTCTCTTCAGTGGATCTTCCAGCTTCAGTGTCACCGAGGAGGGTTCCGGTCTCAGAGCTTTCCTGGAGGTCCACCTTCTTTCTTTACCAGTCGGTTAGTGACGTTGGCCCCCTTTTCAATATGGCACCTGGGGGTGGCGGCGGGACGTGAGCCATTGGGCCCACCCCATCAGGGAAGATGGCAGACCCCCCCCCCCCCCGCCCAACCCCACCTGGGATAATTAAGTGATGATATGGTGTGGTTTCCCGTCGGCCTGCCATGGGACTTAGTCCCAGGTGGGAGAATGCGCTCACTTAGCCACTCTCAATCCCCTTGAAGCATTCTTCTCAAGACAAACACTCCCACCTAGACCTGTGTCATCTGCAAACTTGGAAATATCCCATTTGGTTCCCACATCCAATGATACAGATTGTGAATGACTGGGGGCCCAGCACTGACCCTTGCCGTACTCCACTCGTCTCCAGCCTGCCAGCTTGGGAATGACCCATTTGTTCCTACTCTCTTTTCCCTGACCATTAACCCACCTTCAATCCATGTCAGCATACTCTCTCCAATCTCACATGCTCTAATTTTATTTACTACCTCCTGTATCGAAAACCTTCTGGAAATCCAAGTACACCACATCCACCGGTTCCCCCTTATCTATTCTGCTAGTTATCCTCAAATCCTCTAACAGGATTGTCAAGCATGGTTCCCCTTTCATAAATCCATGTTGACTCTGCCCAAGGGAGGCCATGGTTACAATATCACTGTAACTGGACGGGTAACGCTCTGGCGATCCAGGTTCAAACCCCACCACTGCAGATGGTGGAATTTGAATTCAGGTAAGTCTAGAATTAAAAGCCTAATGATGACCATGAAACCATTGTTGATTGTCGTAAAAACCCACCTGGTTCACTAATGTCCTTTAGGGAAGGAAATCTGCCGTCCTTACCCGGTCTGGCCTACATGTGACTCCAGACCCACAGCAATGTGGTTGACTCTTAACTGGCCCCTCAAGGGGCAATTAGGGATGGGCAATAAATGCTGGCCCAGCCGGCGACACTCATATCCCCTGAACAAATAAAAGAAAACACTATTATTTTCTCAATGTCCAGTTAACACATTCTTTATTATAGATTCTAACATATTCCCCACTACTGACGTCAGCATCCGGCCCCCAGGGGGCGCCCGCCAGGAGTATCGATGGCCACGGGATGCAGCGGCCAGCAGGCTGCCTCCACCTCTGATATACATCCTGAGGACACACCGAGACGCAGCGGTCGAGCATGGCAGGATAAGCAGGTCGAGGATCACTGAGAGGGCACTGGGAGGGGGAGGGGTTTAGGGTTAAGAGGGTGAGGGTGCGTTGGGTTGGGGGGAGGGGTGGGGGGGAGGTTGGGCGAGTGGGGCGGCAGCACCGGGGGGTTGGGGGGAGGGGTGGGGGGGAGGTTGGGAGAGTGGGGCGGCAGCACCGGGGGTTGGGGGGAGGGGTGGGGGGGAGGTTGGGAGAGTGGGGCGGCAGCACCGGGGGTTGGGGGGAGGGGTGGAGGGGAGGTTGGGAGAGTGGGGCGGCAGCACCGGGGGGTTGGGGGGAGGGGTGGGGGGGAGGTTGGGAGAGTGGGGCGGCAGCACCGGGGGGTTGGGGGGAGGGGTGGGGGGGAGGTTGGGAGAGTGGGGCGGCAGCACCGGGGGGTTGGGGGGAGGGGTGGGGGGGAGGTTGGGAGAGTGGGGCGGCAGCACCGGGGGGTTGGGGGGAGGGGTGGGGGTGAGGTTGGGCGAGTGG
Source organism: Scyliorhinus torazame (assembly GCF_047496885.1). NCBI lineage: Eukaryota > Metazoa > Chordata > Chondrichthyes > Carcharhiniformes > Scyliorhinidae > Scyliorhinus > Scyliorhinus torazame. Next base: position 222,917,453 of record NC_092719.1, read on the forward strand.
GGCGGCAGCACCGGGGGGTTGGGGCAGTCGGGGACACAGGCTGACCTCGATCAATGTGACGGGCCTAGCACCAATCCCGTTCCCCGGCTCCCCGGAATGGGAGGTCCTGGATGTCTCATTCCCCCCCCCCCCCCTGCTTCCCAGCCCCCCCATGCCCCAGTCCCCATTGCTCCCTCATCCCCCCTCCTTCCCCCTCCCACATCCCCTGCCACCCGACACGCCCTGTCAACGCACCCACAGCGATAGCATGGGCACCTGCTCACCGGACCCCACACCCTGTACCCCAGCCACCCACACGTTACGTTGCTGCACCAGGCACTGGGCCTCTCTCCGATGTACACTCCCACCCCCTGGTGGCCAAATTGTCCCCGGTGCTGGGGCCCAGTCCCTGGGTGCTCAGAGGTTGGCTGCTGTGTCTGTGGTGTTGCTTCTGGCAGTGTCCAGGCCTCACGGCCTGACTGGAATGCTGGGCAAAGACTCCCACATTATACATGTCCCGCCCACCCACGGGAATCCACTTGGGATGTGTGAAGTCCTCACTTAGCCATGATTGTTCATTCCCTATTAGTAATACCGTCAGCTGCGTGGGCCCGAGGCCTCCGCGGTCAGTGAGAGTTGTGGACAGTCGGTGGGGCAGGCGGGCTGGGTTTCCCCAGCAACGGGCACACATGATCCAGGGGGGCCTCAGACACCTATTCCCCCCTCCGGCCGAGGTCATGGGCGGACACACCCCTCTGCTCCGCAACCCTGCCCCCCCATGGTGCCCCAACCCACCCGAGGCTGCCCCCCCCCAGGGGTTCTCCCACCCCCCCTCCAAGCACCGGGGCAGCAGCCCCAGTGCCCCCGGGCCCATTGCCCTGGAGTGAACATGGCTGCCCCCAGGTGCATGCCCTCTGGGCAGGATGGCACCCTTGCACTTCTGGTGCCACCTGGGCAGTCTGGAAGTGTCAGCCTGGCACCCTCGCAGCGACCTTGCCAGCCTGGCAGTGCCACTTGGACTGAGCGGCACTCACCCGCACCTCCAGGGCAAAGGGGATTGATCCCTCACCTCGGGTACCTGGGAGAACTCCCCAGAGAGAGAGCCAGGGTGTCACCCTGCCCTGTCCCTGACCACCCAATGGTCTGGGAGATGCTCCAGGTGGCATGAGGCCTGCTTTGTGTGGATCCGCACTGATCGGCGCCCGAGCGACCTCTCACTGGAGAGCCGGTTAGATCACGGGAGGCCGTTAAATTGGGCTTCCGTCTCGCTAATGAGATGGAGATTGCCCTTAATTGGCTTCAATTAGCTTCACGGGCCGGTTGGATCGCAAATCGCTGGACGCCCGGTGCAAATCCCGATTGCGGGGTTCTAACCGGATCTGACGGATCCACACCAGGCGCATTGCTGCCGTTAAATCGTCCCCCTGATGTTGCTGAATTCTGCTCTGGATCGTGCCCAATTGTTGGGAGCTGAGGTTCGGGTTAAATATGACACTGGGGGCAGGATTTCCCAGAAGCCGCGGGACTGGAAATCTTTGCCTGATGTCAGCGGACCTTTGGCTGGTCCGCCAAACATTCCCCAGCGATTGTTGCTGGGGCAGGTACGGAAAATCCCGTCCCAAGATTGCAAACAATCAGGTTCAGCTCAGACTGCTGACAAGGAGAAAGACGGAGGGGGCGGATTTTCCAAACATTCCCGCCAGTGGGGATCTTCCCGTTCTGCCGACGGCGAGTCCCCACCGCGGGGTTCCCCACCGCGGGGTTCCCCACGGCGCGTGGCGAGCAGCACCTTGGTGCTGCCAGCCTGGCACCCTGGCAGTGCCATCGGGTGCCGGCCTGATACTGTCAGGGTGCCCAGGTGGCACTGCCAGGGTGTCAGGTTGGCATTTTCCCCACATTGACATCAGACCCGGGGATGCCCCGCTTGTGTGAGGTGGGGTGCGGCGGGGGGGGGGGGTTCTCGATGACCCCCTTATCGGTGAGTTGCAGAGTTGGGGTAGCTACAAGCACCGGGAACGACCCGGCTAATGCCACCCGGAACGGGCTCTATTTTTATTTTGGTAGATGGCGACCCACACCATCGTGTAGCTTTGTTCCTCTTCTTTGATAAAGTTTCTAACTGCATGAGAAACATCCAGGGAATTCACTCAACTTCCTCCAGGTGCTCCGGTTTCCTCCCACAGTCCAAAGATGTGCAGGTCAGGTGGGGTTACTGGGTTACGGGGATAGATTGGAGACCTGGGCTTAAGTGGGGTGCTCTTTCCTAGGGCCGGTGCTGACCTGATGGGCCGAATGGCCTTCTTCTGCACTGTAAATTCTATGAACTCTCGTTCCCAGAGAGCAGTGGAGACTGGGTCACTGGAGATCGAGTTAGACAGACGTCTGAGCCACACGTCAGAGCAGTCACCAGATTGAACAGCAGAGCAGGCTCGAAGGGCCGAATGGCCTGTTCTAACTCCTATGCTGCTACGTTTCAGCAATGTGGCAGGGGTGGAAACCTGATTAGATGGATATAATTATGCTCACAAAATGCTATGAGATAAATAATCAGATAACTTGTTCAGGGTTATGTTGCTTGAGGGATGCATATTAACCAGGATACCAGCGGGAATACTGCCGAGGTAATTTACTAGGGCCCGAAGGGGCCAACCGGTTCCTGCTGTTTAATGCCTCATCTGGACGTTGGCATCACGCTCGGTGCCGTCCTCGCTCAGACTCGGAGCTCGCACCCTGCCACACAGCCTGAACCCACGACCTTGAATGAAATGAAAATCGCTTATTTTCACAAGTAGGCTTCAAATGAAGTTACTGTGAAAAGCCCCTAGTCGCCACATTCCGGCGCCTGTTCGGGGAGGCTGTTACGGGGATTGAACCGTGCTGCTGGCCTGCCTTGGTCTGCTTTCAAAGCCAGCGATTTAGCCCTGTGCTAAACAGGTGAGACACCCCAAAGGTGAGAAGGTCATGGCTTCAATAATGCCCCGCTTGCTCTCTGCTGGGTTAAGCTGCTCTTGCGATTTCAGATGGGGACGGGGTTGGGTCCAGCTGGTATGGTTGAATGGTCAAGTTTCTTGACTGACACAGTGCATGGCATCCAGTGTGTATGGGTCAGTGACTTAAAGAGAGAGGTGAAGAATTACCGTCAGTGACGTATATGTTTGCCTGGACGGTATTGGATGGAATATTGGGAGCCAGCCCTTTAATCGTGATACAGTGTCATGAGATAGATTTCGCAGTAACGCAGGGAATCATGGTTGAGAACACTCAAAGGACTTTGTTAATCAATACACAATGACATTTTGAAAATGAAGATAAAATAAAGACAGGGTTCTCTCTTAAAAGTTAATGCCCCAGTTCCTTCAGCTGCTTGCAAGGATTTTCCACGTAAGGCTTCCCGAAGTCTTGGGCAGAATGTTCAGCTGAGTCAAGATTAAATCTGCCGACACCCTGCAAATAGGTTCAATAGTCACCCCAGGCGCCCCTGCCCGGTGCTGGGAGCGGCACCTCTGTTGAGTTTCGGAACAAGGAGGGAGGGAAATCTTTGACTGCGGGATTATTCTGACCCCTCTCCTCCTCAGCTGTTTGAGGAGTGGAAGTGAAATGAAAATCGTTTATTGTCACAAGTAGGCTTCAAATGAAGTTACTGTGAAAAGCCCCTAGTCGCCACATTCCGGCGCCTGTTCAGGGAGGCTGTTAGGGGAAGTGGGAGGCCCAGCTCCCCCCCCCCCCTTCAATTTTGGAGGGAAACTGGATTGTAAGAGCTCACTTGACAACCTTCCCCCCCCCCCCCCGCCCCCTCCCATCCCCTTTGCCTGTAGGGGAGGGGGGCGGGGGAGGGGGGGGCGGTGCTCAGCAATCCTGCACAAGGCCTGTGGCAGGATGCAGCGGACGCAGAGCACTGCAAGGCCGTGTTGTGTGGAGCTGTCGAATCTGTGTATTGCAGCAACCCCGGCATCGACAACAGCTGAACGGCAAAGGACCAAGATTTTGACAATCTCGACTGAAAATCATCCCGATCTGAAGGCCGCACTCCAGTTACACGAAGACAATGGATAAGAAAAGCTCTTCACAGGAAACCATTCGCCGATTCGGTTCTTTGCGAAGGTTAATAGGGCAGGCAAAAGGTGAACGGCTGGTAGAAGATCAAATATTAAAAGTGTTGGAAAAGCAAAACAGAAATGCCGACATTGGGCCAACCCATGTCTCCCTCCTTCACTCTGATTGGGGGTTTTTACGCCCTCCAACATGGGGCGACGCCATGGAGACGGAACGGAGAGGAGTGAGGAACGTTTTGAACATGATTTGTCCCAGCAAAGCGGGGTGAGATGTGGGGGGGGGGGGGGGGGGCATCACTGGAAATAGCGCGTTGAGAATTTGGTCAAGGTGTGGTCCGCCCATCGTTTGCAGCCTATCGCTGGACGGATGCCCGACGTGTGACGTGCCAGGAAATGTGCTGCCTCTGGCGCAGCACATCCCGGGCCACATCTGGAGCAAGGCTACCGTTCCAGGCACAGCGAAGACATACTGCCCTGGGAGGGAGCGTAGGCCCGATCCACCAGGAAATTCCCGCAGCACCAAGGATTTACATAATGAAGAGAAATTCCAAAAAGTAGGCTTGTCTTGACTGGAGTCGAGAAAGTTGTGGGCAGATTTGATGGAGGTTTTTAGGCTTGTGAAAGGAATCGAAAGGGCAAATGGAAGGACAAGGCCGGTATTCCGGCCTCCCAACCAGAATTCCCAGTGAAACCACCCCACGTCACTGGGACTCCCCCGGGTGGCGGCTGCACCGTCGCTGGGAACAGAGGAATCCCGCCAACAGCGGATGGCCAGGGATTCCCGGCCACAGGTTTCCTATTGGTGGAGGAATCCGAGGGCAAGGAGGCATGACCTTAAAATCAGAATCAGACCAATCAGGAGAGGTGTTAGGAAAGACTTGGTCACATCGGGAATATGGAAACTCTCTCCCATAAAAGGCTGCACCTAAATTAATCATTTTAATTCTGAAACAAAATGTTGCAGACACAGGTATGAAGGGATATAGAGCCAGAGGGGGTAGATGGAGTAAAGATACAGAACAGGCATGAGGTGATTGAAGAGGTTCAAAGGTTGATTCGTTTCTTCCTGTTCCTCTATTGCAACATGCACGGAGCGAATCAGGGAAAGCAACTCGTCAGGCTCACTACTGTCCACGTTAATGCAGCTTCTGTTTGTTTGAAGGCTGGTCTCTTTATAATAATAGTCTTTATTATTCTCACAAGTAGGCTCATATTAACACTGCAATGAAGTTACTGTGAAAAGCCCCTAGTCGCCACACTCCGGCGCCTGTTCGCGTACACAGAGGGAGAATTCAGAATGTCCAATTCACCTAACAGCACGTCTTTCGGGACTTGTGGGGGGAAACCGGAGCACCCGGAGGCAACCAACGCAGACACGGGGAGAACGTGCAGACTCCGCACAGACAGTGACCCAAGCCGGGAATCAAACCTGGGACCCTGGAGCTGTGAAGCAACAGTGCTAACCCCGCCCCCTCCTCCTTGTTCCATGCGTCCAGCTGGAGCGCATGAGGAATGTCTGACTTTCCTCGCTGATGTGTTCATGGGGAAAATCCAACACAAATGGTGGAGTTTGATGGTGTTGTTGAAGTGGAGGCTGTACAATGTGACAAGCCAATCACAATTCAATTGACATCGGCTGGATCAGAAATTCCCGTCAGTGTCAAATTCCACCTGTGACCTCAGGCAGGATCCAGGAACGAGGAATGTTCAAATTCCCAATTGCACAATCGACTGGAATTTAAATTCCAAAACATTCTAAAGTCCACCGTTAACGGGCAACTGACCTTGCACATCACTCGGACAGTGCAGAGGGAGCTTTACTCTGTATCTAACCCTGTGCTGTACCTGTCCTGGGAGTGTTTGATGGGGACAGTGTAGAGGGAGCTTTACTCTGTATCTAACCCCATGCTGTACCTGTCCTGGGAGTGTTTGATGGGGACAGTGCAGAGGGAGCTTTACTCTGTATCTAACCCTGTGCTGTACCTGTCCTGGGAGTGTTTGATGGGGACAGTGTAGAGGGAGCTTTACTCTGTATCTAACCCTGTGCTGTACCTGTCCTGGGAGTATTTGATGGGGACAGTGTAGAGGGAGCTTTACTCTGTATCTAACCCTGTGCTGTACCTGTCCTGGGAGTATTTGATGGGGACAGTGTAGAGGGAGCTTTACTCTGTATCTAACCCTGTGCTGTACCTGTCCTGGGAGTGTTTGATGGGGACAGTGTAGAGGGAGCTTTACTCTGTATCTAACCCCATGCTGTACCTGTCCTGGGAGTGTTTGATGGGGACAGTGCAGAGGGAGCTTTACTCTGTATCTAACCCTGTGCTGTACCTGTCCTGGGAGTGTTTGATGGGGACAGTGTAGAGGGAGCTTTACTCTGTATCTAACCCCATGCTGTACCTGTCCTGGGAGTGTTTAATGGGGACAGTGCAGAGGGAGCTTTACTCTGTATCTAACCCTGTGCTGTACCTGTCCTAGGAGTGTTTGATGGGGACAGTGTAGAGGGAGCTTTACTCTGTATCTAACCCTGTGCTGTACCTGTCCTGGGAGTATTTGATGGGGACAGTGTAGAGGGAGCTTTACTCTGTATCTAACCCCATGCTGTACCTGTCCTGGGAGTGTTTGATGGGGACAGTGTAGAGGGAGCTTTACTCTGTATCTAACTCCGTGCTGTACCTGTCCTGGGAGTGTTTGATTGGGACAGTGTAGAGGGAGCTTTACTCTGTATCTAACCCCGAGCTGTACCTGTCCTGGGAGTGTTTGATGGGTACAGTGTAGAGGGAGCTTTACTCTGTATCTAACCCCGAGCTGTACCTGTCCTGTGAGTGTTTGATGGGGACAGTGCAGAGGGAGCTTTACTCTGTATCTAACCCCGAGCTGTACCTGTCCTGTGAGTGTTTGATCGGGACAGTGTAGAGGGAGCTTTACTCTGTATCTAACCCCGTGCTGTACCTGTCCTGGGAGTGTTTGATGGGTACAGTGCAGAGGGAGCTTTACTCTGTATCTAACTCTGTGCTGTACCTGTCCTGGGAGTGTTTGATTGGGACAGTGTAGAGGGAGCTTTACTCTGTATCTAACCCCGTGCTGTACCTGTCCTGGGAGTGTTTGATGGGGACAGTGTAGAGGGAGCTTTACTCTGTATCTAACCCCGTGCTGTACCTGTCCTGGGAGTGTTTGATGGGTACAGTGTAGAGGGAGCTTTACTCTGTATCTAACTCCGTGCTGTACCTGTCCTGGGAGTGTTTGATTGGGACAGCGTAGAGGGAGCTTTACTCTGTATCTAACCCCGTGCTGTGCCTGTCCTGGGAGTGTTTGGTGGGTACAGTGTAGAGGGAGCTTTACTCTGTATCTAACTCCGTGCTGTACCTGTCCTGGGAGTGTTTGATGGGGACAGTGGAGAGGGAGCTTTGCCCTGTATCTAACCCCGTGCTGTACCTGTCCTGGGAGTGTTTGATGGGGACAGTGTTGAGGGAGCTTTACTCTGTATCTAACCCCATGCAGTACCTGTCCTGGGAGTGTTTGATGGGGACAGTGTAGAGGGAGCTTTACACTGTATCTAACCCCGTGCTGTACCTGTCCTGGGAGTGTTTGATGGGGACAGTGTCGAGGAAGATTTACTCTGTATCTAACCCCGTGCTGTACCTGTCCTGGGAGTGTTTGATGGGGACAGTGTAGAGGAAGATTTACTCTGTATCTAACCACGTGCTGTACCTGTCTTGGGAGTGTTTGATGGGGACAGTGTAGAGGGAGCTTTACACTGTATCTAACCCCGTGCTGTACCTGTCCTGGGAGTGTTTGTTGGGGACAATGTAGAGGGAGCTTTACTCTGTATCTAACCCCATGCTGTACCTGTCCTGGGAGTGTTTGATGGGGACAGTGTAGAGGGAGCTTTACTCTGTATATAACCCCGTGCTGTACCTGTTCTGGGAGTGTTTGATGGGGACAGTGCAGAGGGAGCTTTACTCTGTATCTAACCCCGTGCTGTACCTGTCCTGGGAGTGTTTGATGGGGACAGTGTAGAGGAAGCTTTACTCTGTATCTAACCCCGTGCTGTACCTGTCCTGGGAGTGTTTGATGGAGACAGTGTAGAGGGAGCTTTACTCTGTATCTAACCCCGTGCTGTACCTGTCCTGGGAGTATTTGATAGGGACAGTGGAGAGGGAGCTTTACTCTATATCTAATCCCGTGCTGTACCTGTCCTGGGAGTGTTTGACGGGGACAGTGTAGAGGGAGCTTTACTCTGTATCTAACCCCGTGCTGTACATGTCCTGGGAGTGTTTGATGGGGACAGTGTAGAGGAAGCTTTACTCTGTATCTAACCCCGTGCTGTACCTGTCCTGGGAGTGTTTTATGGAGACAGTGTAGAGGGAGCTTTACTCTGTATCTAACCCCGTGCTGTACCTGTCCTGGGAGTGTTTGATGGGGACAGTGTAGAGGGAGCTTTACTCTATATCTAACCCCGTGCTGTACCTGTCCTGGGAGTGTTTGATGGGGACAGTGTAGAGGGAGCTTTACTCTATATCTAACCCCGTGCTGTACCTGTCCTGGGAGTGTTTGATGGGGACAGTGTAGAGGAAGCTTTACTCTATATCTAACCCCGTGCTGTACCTGTCCTGGGAGTGTTTTATGGAGACAGTGTAGAGAGAGCTTTACTCTGTGTGGTAGTATGCATTAGGGGTCATGTGGGACTGTGAAGCCGTGATGTTATTGGCTGACAGATCCCGGGTCCTGGTTGGCTGTTGACCTCTAGCTCCGCCCTGAAGGCGGAGTATAAGAACCAGGAGTCCTCCCCCGCAGGCAGCCTACTACTGAACTGCGGGGGAACAGTCACGCTTAATAAAGCCTCATCGACTTCACTCTATTCGTCTCTCGGAGTCTTTGTGCGCTACAATTTATTAAGCGTGACTAAAGGACGATGGAGCTCAGGATCATCCCGGAATGCCTGAGGATCAGCCCCCACGCAGTGAACGCGGCAGCAGCTTTCAAGCACTGGCAGACTTGCTTCGAGGCCTACCTCAGAACGGCCACCGGCCGGGTCACAGAAGACCAAAAACTACAGGTCCTGCACTCGAGGTTAAGCACGGAGATTTTCTCTCTCATCGAAGACGCAGAGGATTTCCAGACGGCGTTCGCAGCACTGAAAAGTCTCTACGTCCGCCCAGTTAACCAAATCTACGCTCGCTACCAGCTCGCAACGAGACGGCAAAGTCCCGGAGAATCGATTGGACGAATTCTACGCCGCGCTGCTGATTTTGGGACGAGCCTGCAGCTGCCCGTCGGTGAACGCAAATGAACACACGGACATGTTAATGCGCGATGCTTTTGTGACAGGTATGAACTCCTCCCAAATCCGCCAAAGACTTCTAGAAAAAGAGTCGCTAGGACTCTCAGAGGCACGGGCCCTAGCAGCCTCCCTAGACGTGGCCGCGCGAAACACCCGCGTCTACGGACCCGACCGCACGGCAGCCCATTGGGCTCCGTACGCACCCGTCACGACAAACCCACCCCCCCTCGGACACCCCACAGGCTTGCGTGGTTCAAACGCCAAGTCGCACCGGGGGAGCCCGCTGCTATTTCTGCGGCCAGGCGAAACACCCCCGGCAGCGCTGCCCGGCCCGCGCAGCGATCTGTAAGAGCTGCGAGAAAAAGGGCCATTTCGCGGCTGTGTGCCGGTCCCGGGAGGTCGCCGCTGTCCCGGGAGAACAGGGAGCCCTGCACGCTTTTTACGCTCCCCAACCCCCCCAGCGCCCCATGTACGACCCGCAGGCGCAGCCACCTTGGGTCCTGACCACCGCTCTCCCCGGAGAACAGGGAGCCCTGCACGCCGTTTACGCTCCGCAACCCCCCCCCCGCGCCCCATGTATGACCCGCCGGCGCTTCCACTTTGGGTCCCGGCCACCACTGTCCCCAGAGAAGAGGGAGTCCTGCGTGTTCCTAACGCTCCCCAACCCCCCCAGCGCCCCATGTGCGACCCGCAGGCGCCGCCATTTTGGGTCCCGTCCACCACGAGGGGAGGAGGGGCGCCACCATCTTGGACCACCCCGGACCTGTACGACGCATGGGGCGGCCATTTTGTCCACCCCGCCGCCATCTTGTGACCCCCCAGCCATGTGCGATGCATGGGGCAGCCATTTTGTTCACCCCCGACGCCATCTTGGACGGCAACAACGGACCCCAGCGTCGACGGCTCCACGGGGTTCGAAGACGACGCTCAACCATTACGACCACGTCTGGCTTCAATGACGCTGGACCAAGCTCGGCCCCGGATCCTCCAGACGACGACGACAACGGTGCTGATAAACGGGCACGAGACACCATGCCTAGTCGACTCCGGGAGCACGGAGAGCTTTATCCACCCCGACACGGTAAGACGCTGTTCCTTGACCACCTATCCCAGCGCACAAAAGATTTCCCTAGCTGCAGGATCCCACTCCGTACAGATCAAAGGTTTCTGCATAGTTACCCTAACGGTGCAGGGGAGGGAGTTCAAAAACTACAAACTACACGTCCTTCCCCAACTCTGCGCCCCCACATTACTGGGATTAGATTTCCAGTGCAATCTACAGAGCCTAACCTTCAAATTCGGCGGCCCAATACCCCCACTCACTATCTGCGGCCTCGCAACCCTCAAGGTGCAACCCCCATCCTTGTTTGCAAACCTCACCCCGGATTGCAAACCCGTCGCCACTAGGAGCAGACGGTACAGCGCCCAGGACCGGACCTTCATTCGGTCCGAAGTCCAGCGGCTACTAAAGGAAGGCATAATCCAGGCCAGCAATAGTCCCTGGAGAGCACAGGTGGTAGTAGTGAAGACAGGGGAGAAGCAAAGGATGGTCATAGACTATAGCCAGACCATCAACAGGTACACACAACTAGACGCGTACCCTCTCCCCCGCATATCCGACATGGTCAATCGGATTGCCCAATATAAGGTCTTCTCCACCGTGGACCTCAAGTCCGCCTACCATCAGCTCCCCATCCGCCCAAGTGACCGCAAGTACACAGCCTTCGAGGCAGACGGGCGATTATACCATTTCCTAAGGGTCCCATTTGGCGGCACAAACGGGGTCTCGGTCTTCCAACGAGAGATGGACCGAATGGTTGATCAACACGGGTTGCAGGCCACGTTCCCGTATCTCGACAATGTAACCATCTGCGGCCACGATCAGCAGGACCACGACGCCAACCTCCAAAAATTCCTCCAGACCGCTAAAGCCTTGAACCTCACGTACAACGAGGACAAGTGCGTTTTTAGCACAAACCGGCTGGCCATCCTGGGCTACGTAGTGCGCAATGGGATAATAGGCCCCGACCCCGAACGTATGCGCGCCCTCATGGAATTTCCCCTCCCGCACTGCTCAAAAGCCCTGAAACGCTGCCTGGGGTTCTTTTCATACTACGCCCAGTGGGTCCCCCAGTACGCAGACAAGGCCCGCCCCCTAATACAGACCACGACCTTCCCTCTGTCGACAGAGGCTCGCCAGGCCTTCAGCCGCATCAAAGCGGATATCGCAAAGGCCACGATGCGCGCCATCGACGAGACCCTCCCCTTCCAGGTCGAGAGCGACGCCTCCGACGTAGCTCTAGCGGCCACCCTTAATCAAGCGGGCAGACCCGTGGCCTTTTTCTCCCGGACCCTCCACGCCTCAGAAATCCGCCACTCCTCAGTGGAAAAGGAAGCCCAAGCCATAGTGGAAGCGGTGCGACATTGGAGGCATTACCTGGCCGGCAGGAGATTCACTCTCCTCACGGACCAACGGTCGGTAGCCTTCATGTTCGATAATGCACAGCGGGGCAAAATCAAAAACGACAAGATCTTAAGGTGGAGGATCGAGCTCTCCACCTTCAACTACGAGATCTTGTATCGTCCCGGAAAGCTGAACGAGCCGTCCGATGCCCTATCCCGCGGCACATGTGCCAACGCACAAATTAACCACCTCCAAACCCTCCACGAGGACCTCTGCCACCCGGGGGTCACTCGGTTCTACCACTTTATTAAGTCCCGCAACCTCCCATACTCTTTGGAGGAGGTCCGTACAGTCACAAGGAACTGCCACATCTGCGCAGAGTGCAAACCGCATTTTTTCAGGCCGGATGGTGCGCACCTGATTAAGGCTTCCCGCCCCTTTGAACGCCTTAGTCTGGATTTCAAAGGACCCCTCCCCTCCACCGACCGCAACACATACTTCCTTAATGTGGTGGACGAGTACTCCCGCTTCCCATTCGCCATTCCCTGCCCTGACATGACCGCGGCCACAGTCATTAAAGCCCTGAACACCATATTCACACTGTTCGGTTGCCCCGCATACGTCCACAGCGACAGGGGGTCCTCCTTCATGAGTGACGAGCTGCGCCTGTTCCTGCTCAGCAACGGTATAGCCTTGAGCAGGACGACCAGCTACAACCCCCGGGGGAACGGGCAAGTAGAGAGGGAGAACGGCACGGTCTGGAAGACCGTCCTACTGGCCCTACGGTCCAGGGACCTCCCGGTTTCACGGTGGCAGGAGGTCCTCCCGGACGCCCTCCACTCCATCCGGTCACTACTGTGTACTAGTACTAACCAAATGCCTCATGAGCGCCTCCTTGTCTTCCCCAGGAAGTCCTCCTCTGGAACATCGCTGCCGACCTGGCTGGCGGCCCCAGGACCCATCTTGCTCCGAAAACATGTGCTGGCGCACAAGTCGGACCCGTTGGTCGAAAGGGTTCACCTCCTTCACGCGAACCCGCAGTACGCTTACGTGGAGTACCCCGATGGCCGACAGGACACGGTCTCCCTGCGAGATCTGGCGCCCGCCGGCAACACACACACCCCCCCGACACCAATCACCCCCTTCCTGACACCGCCGCACCCCGCGACCGTCCCCTTCCCAGGAGGATCGGTCCTCCTCCCAGGCCTGACCAGGAGTGAAGCCCAAGCTGAAACCGTAAGGCTCCCGGAGACGACAACACCGGAACAAGCACCACCGCCACCACCGGGGCCGAGGCGATCGACACGGACGACCAGACCGCCCGACCGACTCATGGCGTCGATCTAACACTACAATATGTGGACTTTTGACGAAAACATTTTGTCTTTTTCTCCTGACGATTACTGTAAATAGTTCGAAACAAAAAAAAACCTTGTACATACTATAATAGCATGCGAAAGTTTTCCTCCCAGGACCAGCCTTGTAAACCCTTACCACCATGCGAAGCATCACCCCGCCGGGATCATTTTTAACAAGGGGTGAATGTGGTAGTATGCATTAGGGGTCATGTGGGACTGTGAAGCTGTGATGTCATTGGCTGACAGATCCCGGGTCCTGGTTGGCCATTGACCTCTAGCTCCGCCCTGAAGGCTGAGTATAAGAACCAGGAGTCCTCCCCCGCAGGCAGTCTACTACTGAACTGCGGAGGAACAGTCACGCTTAATAAAGCCTCATCGACTTCACTCTATTCGTCTCTCGGAGTCTTTGTGCGCTACACTCTGTATCTAACCCTGTGCTGTACCTGTCCTGGGAGTGTTTGATGGGGGCAGTGTAGAGGGAGCTTTACTCTGTATCTAACCCCGTGCTGTACCTGTCCTGGGCGTGTTTGATGGGGACAGTGTAGAGGGAGCTTTACTCTGTATCTAACCCCGCGCTGTACCTGTCCTGGGAGTGTTTGATGGGGACAGTGTAGAGGGAGCTTTACTCTGTATCTAACCCCGTGCTGTACCTGTCCTGGGCGTGTTTGATGGGGACAGTGTAGAGGGAGCTTTACTCTGTATCTAACCCATGCTGTACCTGTCCTGGGAGTGTTTGATGGGGGCAGTGTAGAGGGAGCTTTACTCTGTATCTAACCCCGTGCTGTACCTGTCCTGGGCGTGTTTGATGGGGACAGTGTAGAGGGAGCTTTACTCTGTATCTAACCCATGCTGTACCTGTCCTGGGAGTGTTTGACGGGGACAGTGTAGAGGGAGTTTTACTCTGTACCTAACCCCGTGCTGTACCTGTCCCGGGAGTGTTTGATGGGGACAGTGTAGAGGGAGCTTTACTCTGTATCTAACCCCATGCTGTACCTGTCCTGGAAGTGTTTGATGGGGACAGTGGCGAGGGAGCTTTACTCTGTATCTAACCCCGTGCTGTACCTGACCTGGGAGTGTTTGATGGGGGACAGTGTAGAGAGAGCTTTACTCTGTATCTAACCCTGTGCTGTACTTGTCCTGGGGGTGTGTTTAATGGGGACAGTGTAGAGGGAGCTTTACTCTGTATCTAACCCCGTGCTGTACCTGTCCTGGGAGTGTTTGATCGGGACAGTGTAGAGGAGCTTTACTCTGTATCTAACCCCGTGCTGTACCTGTCCTGGGAGTGTTTGATCGGGACAGTGTAGAGGGAGCTTTACTCTGTATCTAAACCCGTGCTGTACCTGTCCTGGGAGTGTTTGATGGGGACAGTGTAGAGGGAGATTTACTCTGTATCTAACCCCGTGCTGTACCTGTCCTGGGAGTGTTTGATGGGGACAGTGTAGAGGGAGCTTTACTCTATATCTAACCCCGTGCTGTATCTGTCCTGGGAGTGTTTGATGGGGACAGTGTAGAGGGAGCTTTACTCTATATCTAACCCCGTGCTGTACCTGTCCTGGGAGTGTTTGATGGGGGACAGTGTAGAGAGAGCTTTACTCTGTATCTAACCCTGTGCTGTACTTGTCCTGGGGGTGTGTTTGATGGGGACAGTGTAGAGGGAGCTTTACTCTGTATCTAACCCCGTGCTGTACCTGTCCTGGGAGTGTTTGATCGGGACAGTGTAGAGGGAGCTTTACTCTGTATCTAACCCCGTGCTGTACCTGTCCTGGGAGTGTTTGATCGGGACAGTGTAGAGGGAGCTTTACTTTGTATCTAAACCTGTGCTGTACCTGTCCTGGGAGTGTTTGATGGGGACAGTGTAGAGGGAGATTTACTCTGTATCTAACCCCGTGCTGTACCTGTCCTGGGAGTGTTTGATGGGGACAGTGTAGAGGGAGCTTTACTCTGTATCTAACCCCGTGCTGTGCCTGTCCTGGGAGTGTTTGATCGGGACAGTGTAGAGGGAGCTTTACTCTGTATCTAACCCCGTGCTGTATCTGTCCTGGGAGTGTTTGATGGGGACCGTATAGAGGGAGCTTTGCTCTATATCTAACCCCGTGCTGTATCTGTCCTGGGAGTGTTTGATGGGGACAGTGTAGAGGGAGCTTTACTCTATGTCTAACCCCGTGCTGTACCTGTCCTGGGAGTGTTTGATGGGGACAGTGTAGAGGGAGCTTTACTCTGTATCTAACCCCGTGCTGTACCTGTCCTGGGAGTGTTTGATGGGGACAGTGTAGAGGGAGCTTTACTCTATACCTAACCCCGTGCTGTCCCTGTGCTGGGAGTGTTTGATCGGGACAGTGTAGAGGGAGCTTTACTCTGTATCTAACCCCGTGCTGTACCTGTCCTGGGAGTGTTTGATCGGGACAGTGTAGAGGGAGCTTTACTCTATATCTAACCCCGTGCTGTATCTGTCCTGGGAGTGTTTGATGGGGACAGTGTAGAGGGAGCTTTACTCTATATCTAACCCCGTGCTGTACCTGTCCTGGGAGTGTTTGATGGGGGACAGTGTAGAGAGAGCTTTACTCTGTATCTAACCCCGTGCTGTACCTGTCCTGGGAGTGTTTGATGGGGACAATGTAGAGGGAGCTTTACTCTGTATCTAACCCCGTGCTGTGCCTGTCCTGGGAGTGTTTGATCGGGACAGTGTAGAGGGAGCTTTACTCTGTATCTAACCCCGTGCTGTATCTGTCCTGGGAGTGTTTGATGGGGACAGTGAAGAGGGAGCTTTACTCTATATCTAACCCCGTGCTGTATCTGTCCTGGGAGTGTTTGATGGGGACAGTGTAGAGGGAGCTTTACTCTATATCTAACCCCGTGCTGTACCTGTCCTGGGAGTGTTTGATGGGGACAGTGTAGAGGGAGATTTACTCTGTATCTAACCCCGTGCTGTACCTGTCCTGGGAGTGTTTGATGGGGACAGTGTAGAGGGAGCTTTACTCTATATCTAACCCCGTGCTGTATCTGTCCTGGGAGTGTTTGATGGGGACAGTGTAGAGGGAGCTTTACTCTATATCTAACCCCGTGCTGTACCTGTCCTGGGAGTGTTTGATGGGGGACAGTGTAGAGAGAGCTTTACTCTGTATCTAACCCTGTGCTGTACTTGTCCTGGGGGTGTGTTTGATGGGGACAGTGTAGAGGGAGCTTTACTCTGTATCTAACCCCGTGCTGTACCTGTCCTGGGAGTGTTTGATCGGGACAGTGTAGAGGGAGCTTTACTCTGTATCTAACCCCGTGCTGTACCTGTCCTGGGAGTGTTTGATCGGGACAGTGTAGAGGGAGCTTTACTTTGTATCTAAACCTGTGCTGTACCTGTCCTGGGAGTGTTTGATGGGGACAGTGTAGAGGGAGATTTACTCTGTATCTAACCCCGTGCTGTACCTGTCCTGGGAGTGTTTGATGGGGACAGTGTAGAGGGAGCTTTACTCTGTATCTAACCCCGTGCTGTGCCTGTCCTGGGAGTGTTTGATCGGGACAGTGTAGAGGGAGCTTTACTCTGTATCTAACCCCGTGCTGTATCTGTCCTGGGAGTGTTTGATGGGGACCGTATAGAGGGAGCTTTACTCTATATCTAACCCCGTGCTGTATCTGTCCTGGGAGTGTTTGATGGGGACAGTGTAGAGGGAGCTTTACTCTATGTCTAACCCCGTGCTGTACCTGTCCTGGGAGTGTTTGATGGGGACAGTGTAGAGGGAGCTTTACTCTGTATCTAACCCCGTGCTGTACCTGTCCTGGGAGTGTTTGATGGGGACAGTGTAGAGGGAGCTTTACTCTATACCTAACCCCGTGCTGTCCCTGTGCTGGGAGTGTTTGATCGGGACAGTGTAGAGGGAGCTTTACTCTGTATCTAACCCCGTGCTGTACCTGTCCTGGGAGTGTTTGATCGGGACAGTGTAGAGGGAGCTTTACTCTATATCTAACCCCGTGCTGTATCTGTCCTGGGAGTGTTTGATGGGGACAGTGTAGAGGGAGCTTTACTCTATATCTAACCCCGTGCTGTACCTGTCCTGGGAGTGTTTGATGGGGGACAGTGTAGAGAGAGCTTTACTCTGTATCTAACCCCGTGCTGTACCTGTCCTGGGAGTGTTTGATGGGGACAATGTAGAGGGAGCTTTACTCTGTATCTAACCCCGTGCTGTGCCTGTCCTGGGAGTGTTTGATCGGGACAGTGTAGAGGGAGCTTTACTCTGTATCTAACCCCGTGCTGTATCTGTCCTGGGAGTGTTTGATGGGGACAGTGAAGAGGGAGCTTTACTCTATATCTAACCCCGTGCTGTATCTGTCCTGGGAGTGTTTGATGGGGACAGTGTAGAGGGAGCTTTACTCTATATCTAACCCCGTGCTGTACCTGTCCTGGGAGTGTTTGATGGGGACAGTGTAGAGGGAGCTTTACTCTGTATCTAACCCCGTGCTGTACCTGTCCTGGGAGTGTTTGATGGGGACAGTGTTGAGGGAGCTTTACTCTATATCTAACCCCGTGCTGTATCTGTCCTGGGAGTGTTTGATGGGGACAGTGTAGAGGGAGCTTTACTCTATATCTAACCCCGTGCTGTACCTGTCCTGGGAGTGTTTGATGGGGGACAGTGTAGAGAGAGCTTTACTCTGTATCTAACCCTGTGCTGTACTTGTCCTGGGGGTGTGTTTGATGGGGACAGTGTAGAGGGAGCTTTACTCTGTATCTAACCCCGTGCTGTACCTGTCCTGGGAGTGTTTGATGGGGGACAGTGTAGAGGGAGCTTTACTCTATATCTAACCCCGTGCTGTACCTGTCCTGGGAGTGTTTGATGGGGACAGTGTAGAGGGAGCTTTACTCTGTATCTAACCCCGTGCTGTACCTGTCCTGGGAATGTTTGACGGGGACAGTGTAGAGGGAGCTTTACTCTGTATCTAACCCCGTGCTGTACCTGTCCTGGGAGTGTTTGATGGGGACAGTGTAGAGGGAGCTTTACTCTGTATCTAACCCCGTGGTGTACCTGTCCTGGGAGTGTTTGATGGGGACAGTGTAGAGGGAGCTTTACTCTGTATCTAACCCCGTGCTGTACCTGTCCTGGGAGTGTTTGATGGGGACAGTGTAGAGGGAGCTTTACTCTGTATCTAACCCCGTGCTGTACCTGTCCTGGGAGTGTTTGATGGGGACAGTGTAGAGGGTGCTTTACTCTGTATCTAACCCCATGCTGTACCTGTCCTGGGAGTGTTTGATGGGGACAGTGGAGAGGGAGCTTTACTCTGTATCTAACCCCGTGCTGTATCTGTCCTGGGAGTGTTTGATGGGGACAGTGTAGAGGGAGCTTTACTCTGTATCTAACCCCGTGCTGTACCTGTCCTGGGAATGTTTGACGGGGACAGTGTAGAGGGAGCTTTACTCTGTATCTAACCCCGTGCTGTACCTGTCCTGGGAATGTTTGACGGGGACAGTGTAGAGGGAGCTTTACTCTGTATCTAACCCCGTGCTGTACCTGTCCTGGGAGTGTTTAATTCTTGACAGGCCCCAACGCGGCAGAGCAACTTTGAGGGCTGGGGGTTTGAATTAGGTGATTGGGGTAGTGTTAAAGGCAGGGACGCAGCAGGTAGAGACTTCAGATCATCAACAATAGGAGCAGGAGTCGGCCATTCTGCCCATCGAGCCTGTTCCGCCAGTCAATGAAATCACTCCTGATCTGATTGTGACCTTCGCTCCACTCTCCTGCCTGTCTCCAGATAACATGTGACTGTTTAGCAAAGCAGAACTCTCTCTTGTTGAGACTTGTACTTAGTCAGTGAGGCAGCCTGCAGTGCTCAATGGGGAAGAGGATTGTAAACAACAATGACCCCTGGGCTGAGGGCATTCTTCCTCAATGGCAGGTCCCTTATTCTGAAACTGCGCAAGGCTATGAAGAACGATATAGGAAGGACATAGAAGTTGTGTCTGGAGGGAGTGCGAATGGGGGAATTGTCAACGACTGTCGCCTGAAAGCGAAAACAATCGAGAAACAAGAGCAAAAGTGAAAGCTGCAAAGGAAAAGGAAGCAAGCTGGAGGGAGCGATTACAGTCCGGAAATGCTGAACTCGCTGCTGAATCTGCAAACGGTAAAGGTTCCCAATCAGAAGGTGAGCTGTTGTTCCTCAAGCCTGTGTTCCCTGCGGGAGGCCGGGGACAGGAGGGTCAGCGTGAGAGTGAGGTGGACAATTAAAATGACAGCCCACGCAAACGCGAGGTCCTGCTTACACACTCAACAGAGGCATTTCGCGTTTTTATTTCGCACTTCCAGCAATGTGTTGCTTTTATACTGAAGAGTGGTTTTATTTCTGAATTGCTTTTGTTTAAAGGGAGGTGGGGCCAGCAGGAAACAGCAATGGCAAACTCCAAATGTGTTTATGTGACAGGTCAGCAATGCTCATTTGCACGTGGGCCCACACCCAGTCAGCTATTGCGATTGTTACAGGGATTGCCAGCGGGGCTTTGTGGGCAGCATTGACCAGCCTGAGCCAGCAAGCTGTGGATTCAGCTCCCGCTGCAGAAAGATCAGTGCGAGTTCTCGCCTGGCTGCCCTGGTGCCAGGTCTGAGGGGAGAGCGAGTGGCCAGGTCGTTGTCTGCCCAGGCCTGTTGTAAACCGCGCTGATGCGGGGGGGTCACATCATCAGGACGAGGAAGCAATGTCCTTACATGGCGGGGGGGGGGGGGGGGGGGGGGGGTGGCTGGTAATGACGTTTAAATGTATTCCAATGGGGATTCTGACCTTTCATGCTGGGAACCCCATTATGTCACAGGGGCTTCGCAATAGGGAATCGCGCTGGTGTCAATGCCATCTTGGCACCCCCATCGGATTCCCTGCCCCTTCTGGCTTTCCCGCTCACCAGAAACTGAGGTGGAAATCCCCCCCGAGGACTAAGGGCGACGGTTGCTGAGACTAAGTGTTGACGCCAACGTAAGCCGAACCTGGACCGTTTCAGCGACTGTGGAGGGTCTCGCACCGGTGCCATGGCAACACAATCGATTCCAATGAAAAACGGTGCGGGATTCGCCGGATCCGTGATTGACACTCGGGAGGCTGACAAGCTGCAGCCGCAGAGACACACGGCACTCCCCACACACACGGCACTCCCCACACACAATGCACTCCCCACACACACTGCACTCCCCACACACACTGTACTCCCCACACACACCATCCCAGACACTCCCCACACACACCATCCCAGACACTCCCCACACACACGGCACTCCCCGCACACACGGCACTCCCCACACACACTGCACTCCCCGCACACACGGCACTCCCCACACACACGGCACTCCCCACACACAATGCACTCCCCACACACACGGCACTCCCCACACACACTGCACTCCCCACACACACTGCACTCCCCACACACACTGTACTCCCCACACACACCATCCCAGACACTCCCCACACACACCATCCCAGACACTCCCCACACACACGGCACTCCCCGCACACACGGCACTCCCCACACACACTGCACTCCCCGCACACACGGCACTCCCCACACACACTGCACTCCCCACGCACACCATCCCAGACACTCCCCACACACACACCATCCCAGACACTCCCCACACACACTGCACTCCCCACACACACTGCACTCCCCACACACACTGTACTCCCCACACACACCATCCCAGACACTCCCCACACACACCATCCCAGACACTCCCCACACACACGGCACTCCCCACACACACGGCACTCCCCACACACACTGCACTCCCCGCACACACGGCACTCCCCACACACACTGCACTCCCCACGCACACCATCCCAGACACTCCCCACACACACACCATCCCAGACACTCCCCACACACACGGCACTCCCCACACACACCATCCCAGACACTCCCCACACACACACCATCCCAGACACTCCCCACACACACTGCACTCCCCACACACACGGCACTCCCCCCACACACACCATCCCAGACACTCCCCACACACACTGCACTCCCCACACACACGGCACTCCCCACACACACGGCACTCCCCACACACACCATCCCAGACACTCCCCACACACACGGCACTCCCCACACACACTGCACTCCCCACACACACGGCACTCCCCACACACACGGCACTCCCCACACACACCATCCCAGACACTCCCCCACACACACTGCACTCCCCACACACACTCACCCAGACACTCCCCACACACACTGCACTCCCCACACACACTCATCCAGACACTCCCCACACACACTCACCCAGACACTCCCCACACACACACCATCCCAGACACTCACCACACACACTGCACTCCCCACACACACTGCACTCCCCACACACACTGCACTCCCCACACACACTGCACTCCCCGCACACACTGCACTCCCCACACACACTGCACTCCCCGCACACACTGCTCTCCCCGCACACACTGCTCTCCCCACGCACACTGCACTCCCCGCACACACTGCACTCCCCGCGCACACTGCTCTCCCCGCACACACTGCACTCCCCGCACACACTGCACTCCCCACACACACTGCACTCCCCACACACACTGCACTCCCCACGCACACTGCACTCCCCACACACACTGCACTCCCCACACACACTGCACTCCCCGCACACACTGCACTCCCCGCACACACTGCACTCCCCACACACACTGCACTCCCCGCACACACTGCACTCCCCGCGCACACTGCACACCCCCCACACACTGCTCTCCCCGCACACACTGCACTCCCCGCACACACGGCACTCCCCGCACACACGGCACTCCCCACACACACGGCACTCCCCACACACACTGCACTCCCCGCACACACGGCACTCCCCACACACACTGCACTCCCCACGCACACCATCCCAGACACTCCCCACACACACACCATCCCAGACACTCCCCACACACACGGCACTCCCCACACACACCATCCCAGACACTCCCCACACACACACCATCCCAGACACTCCCCACACACACGGCACTCCCCACACACACGGCACTCCCCACACACACCATCCCAGACACTCCCCCACACACACTGCACTCCCCACACACACTCACCCAGACACTCCCCACACGCACCATCCCAGACACTCCCCACACACACTGCACTCCCCACACACACTCACCCAGACACTCCCCACACACACTCACCCAGACACTCCCCACACACACACCAGCCCAGACACTCACCACACACACTGCACTCCCCACACACACTGCACTCCCCACACACACTGCACTCCCCACACACACTGCACTCCCCGCACACACTGCACTCCCCTCACACACTGCACTCCCCGCACACACTGCTCTCCCCGCACACACTGCTCTCCCCACGCACACTGCACTCCCCGCACACACTGCACTCCCCGCGCACACTGCACTCCCCGCACACACTGCACTCCCCACACACACTGCACTCCCCGCGCACACTGCACTCCCCGCACACACTGCACTCCCCACACACACTGCATTCCCATCACACACTGCACTCCCCGCACACACTGCACTCCCCGCGCACACTGCACTCCCCACACACACACCACTCCCCGCACACACTGCACTCCCCGCACACACTGCACTCCCTGCACACACTGCACTCCCCGCACACACTGCATTCCCCGCGCACACTGCACTCCCCGCACACACTGCACTCCCCACACACACTGCATTCCCATCACACACTGCACTCCCCGCACACACTGCACTCCCCGCACACACTGCATTCCCCGCACACACTGCATTCCCCGCGCACACTGCACTCCCCACACACACACCACTCCCCGCACACACTGCACTCCCCGCACACACTGCACTCCCTGCACACACTGCACTCCCCGCACACACTGCATTCCCCGCACACACTGCACTCCCCACACACACTCACCCAGACACTCCCCACACACACTCACCCAGACACTCCCCACACACACACCATCCCAGACACTCACCACACACACTGCACTCCCCACACACACTGCACTCCCCACACACACTGCACTCCCCACACACACTGCACTCCCCGCACACACTGCACTCCCCTCACACACTGCACTCCCCGCACACACTGCTCTCCCTGCACACACTGCTCTCCCCACGCACACTGCACTCCCCGCGCACACTGCACTCCCCGCGCACACTGCACTCCCCGCACACACTGCACTCCCCACACACACTGCACTCCCCGCGCACACTGCACTCCCCGCACACACTGCACTCCCCGCGCACACTGCACTCCCCGCACACACTGCACTCGCCGCGCACACTGCACTCCCCGCGCACACTGCACTCCCCGCGCACACTGCACTCCCCGCGCACAATGCACTCCCCACACACACTGCACTCCCCTCACACACTGCACTCCCCTCACACACTGCACTCCCCGCACACACTGCACTCCCCCCACACACTGCACTCCCCGCACACACTGCACTCCCCGCACACACTGCACTCCCCGCACACACTGCACTCCCCGCATACACTGCACTCCCCGCATACACTGCACTCCCCACACACACTGCACTCCCCGCACACACTGCACTCCCCCCACACACTGCACTCCCCGCACACACTGCACTCCCCACACACACTGCATTCCCATCACACACTGCACTCCCCGCACACACTGCACTCCCCGCGCACACTGCACTCCCCACACACACACCACTCCCCGCACACACTGCACTCCCCGCACACACTGCACTCCCTGCACACACTGCACTCCCCGCACACACTGCATTCCCCGCACACACTGCACTCCCCGCACACACTGCACTCCCCGCACACACTGCACTCCCCACACACACTGCACTCCCCACACACACTGCACTCCCCGCACACACTGCACTCCCCACACACACTGCACTCCCTGCACACACTGCACTCCCCTCACACACTGCTCTCCCCACACACACTGCACTCCCCGCACACACTGCACTCCCCGCATTCACTGCACTCCCCGCACACACTGCACTCCCCGCACACACTGAACTCCCCACACACACTGCACTCCCCGCACATACTGCACTCCCCGCATTCATTGCACTCCCCACACACACTGCACTCCCCGCACACACTGCACTCCCCGCACACACTGCACTCCCCACACACACTGCACTCCCCGCACACACTGCACTCCCCGCACACACTGCACTCCCCACACACACTGCACTCCCCGCACATACTGCACTCCCCGCATTCATTGCACTCCCCGCACACACTGCACTCCCCGCACACACTGCACTCCCCGCATTCACTGCACTCCCCGCACACACTGCACTCCCCGCACACACTGCACTCCCCACACACACTGCACTCCCCGCACATATTGCACTCCCCGCATTCATTGCACTCCCCACACACACTGCACTCCCCGCACACACTGCACTCCCCACACACACTGCTCTCCCCGCACACACTGCACTCCCCGCACCCACTGCACTCCCCACACACACTGCACTCCCCACACACACTGCACTCCCCACACACACTGCACTCCCCCCACACACTGCACTCCCCACACACACTGCTCTCCCCGCACACACTGCACTCCCCGCACACAATGCACTCCCCTCACACACTACACTCCCCGCACACACGGCACTCCCCGTGCACACTGCACTCCCCACACACACTGCACTCCCCGCACACACTGCACTCCGTGCACACACTGCACTCCCCGCGCACACTGCACTCCCCACACACACTGCACTCCCTGCACACACTGCACTCCCCGCACACACTGCACTACCCGCACAAACTGCACTCCCCGCACACACTGCACTCCCCGCACACACTGCACTCCCCGCACACACTGCACTCCCCACACACACTGCACTCCCCACACACATTGCACTCCCCACACACACTGCACTCCCCGCACACACTGCACTCCCCGCACACACTGCACTCCCCGCACACACTGCACCGCACACACTGCACTCCCCACACACATTGCACTCCCCACACACACTGCACTCCCCCCACACACTGCACTCCTCGCACACACTGCACTCCCCACACACACTGCACTCCCCACACACACTGCACTCCCCGCACACACTGCACTCCTCACACACACTGCACTCCCCGCACACACTGCACTCCCCACACACACTGCACTCCCCGCACACACTGCACTCCCCGCACACACTGCACTCCCCGCGCACACTGCACTCCCCGCACACACTGCACTCCCCGCACACACTGCACTCCCCGCACACACTGCAATCCCCCCACACACTGCACTCCCCACACACACTGCATTCCCCGCACACACTGCACACCCCGCACACACTGCACTCCCCGCACACACTGCACTCCCCGCACACACTGCACTCCCCGCACACACTGCACTCCCCACACACACTGCACTCCCCGCGCACACTGCACTCCCCGCACACACTGCACTCCCCGCACACACTGCACTCCCCGCACACACTGCACTCCCCACACACACTGCACTCCCTGCACACACTGCACTCCCCTCACACACTGCTCTCCCCACTCACACTGCACTCCCCGCACACACTGCACTCCCCGCATTCACTGCACTCCCCGCACACACTGCACTCCCCGCACACACTGCACTCCCCACACACACTGCACTCCCCGCACATACTGCACTCCCCGCATTCATTGCACTCCCCACACACACTGCACTCCCCGCACACACTGCACTCCCCGCACACACTGCACTCCCCACACACACTGCACTCCCCGCACACACTGCACTCCCCGCACACACTGCACTCCCCACACACATTGCACTCCCCGCACATACTGCACTCCCCGCATTCATTGCACTCCCCGCACACACTGCACTCCCCGCACACACTGCACTCCCCGCATTCACTGCACTCCCCGCACACACTGCACTCCCCGCACACACTGCACTCCCCACACACACTGCACTCCCCGCACATACTGCACTCCCCGCATTCATTGCACTCCCCACACACACTGCACTCCCCGCACACACTGCACTCCCCACACACACTGCTCTCCCCGCACACACTGCACTCCCCGCACCCACTGCACTCCCCACACACACTGCACTCCCCACACACACTGCACTCCCCACACACACTGCACTCCCCCCACACACTGCACTCCCCGCACACACTGCACTCCCCGCACACAATGCACTCCCCTCACACACTGCACTCCCCGCACACACGGCACTCCCCGTGCACACTGCACTCCCCACACACACTGCACTCCCCGCACATACTGCACTCCGTGCACACACTGCACTCCCCGCGCACACTGCACTCCCCACACACACTGCACTCCCCGCACACACTGCACTCCCCGCACACACTGCACTACCCGCACAAACTGCACTCCCCGCACACACTGCACTCCCCGCACACACTGCACTCCCCGCACACACTGCACTCCCCACACACACTGCACTCCCCACACACATTGCACTCCCCACACACACTGCACTCCCCGCACACACTGCACTCCCCGCACACACTGCACTCCCCGCACACACTGCACTCCCCGCATTCATTGCACTCCCCACACACACTGCACTCCCCGCACACACTGCACTCCCCACACACACTGCTCTCCCCGCACACACTGCACTCCCCGCACCCACTGCACTCCCCACACCCACTGCACTCCCCACACACACTGCACTCCCCACACACACTGCACTCCCCCCACACACTGCACTCCCCACACACACTGCTCTCCCCGCACACAGTGCACTCCCCGCACACAATGCACTCCCCTCACACACTGCACTCCCCGCACACACGGCACTCCCCGTGCACACTGCACTCCCCACACACACTGCACTCCCCGCACACACTGCACTCCGTGCACACACTGCACTCCCCGCGCACACTGCACTCCCCACACACACTGCACTCCCTGCACACACTGCACTCCCTGCACACACTGCACTCCCCGCACAAACTGCACTCCCCGCACACACTGCACTCCCCGCACACACTGCACTCCCCGCACACACTGCACTCCCCACACACACTGCACTCCCCACACACATTGCACTCCCCACACACACTGCACTCCCCGCACACACTGCACTCCCCGCACACACTGCACTCCCCGCACACACTGCACCGCACACACTGCACTCCCCACACACATTGCACTCCCCACACACACTGCACTCCCCCCACACACTGCACTCCTCGCACACACTGCACTCCCCACACACACTGCACTCCCCACACACACTGCACTCCCCGCACACACTGCACTCCTCACACACACTGCACTCCCCGCACACACTGCACTCCCCACACACACTGCACTCCCCGCACACACTGCACTCCCCGCGCACACTGCACTCCCCGCACACACTGCACTCCCCGCACACACTGCACTCCCCGCACACACTGCACTCCCCGCACACACTGCAATCCCCCCACACACTGCACTCCCCACACACACTGCATTCCCCGCACACACTGCACACCCCGCACACACTGCACTCCCCGCACACACTGCACTCCCCGCACACACTGCACTCCCCGCACACACTGCACTCCCCCCACACACTGCACTCCCCGCACACACTGCACTCCCCGCACACACTGCACTCCCCACACACACTGCACTCCCCACACACACTGCACTCCCCGCACACACTGCACTCCCCGCACACACTGCACTCACCGCACACACTGCACTCCCCTCACACACTGCTCTCCCCACACACACTGCACTCCCCGCACACACTGCACTCCCCCTACACACTGCACTCCCCATACACACTGCACACCCCGTACACACTGCACTCCCCACACACACTGCACTCCCCACACACACTGCACTCCCCGCACACACTGCACTCCCCGCACACACTGCACTCCCCACACACACTGCACTCCCCGCACATACTGCACTCCCCGCATTCATTGCACTCCCCACACACACTGCACTCCCCGCACACACTGCACTCCCCGCACACACTGCACTCCCCGCACACACTGCACTCCCCGCACACACTGCACTCCCCGCACACACTGCACTCCCCGCACACACTGCACTCCCCACACACACTGCACTCCCCGCACATACTGCACTCCCCGCATTCATTGCACTCCCCGCACACACTGCACTCCCCGCACACACTGCACTCCCCGCATTCACTGCACTCCCCGCACACACTGCACTCCCCGCACACACTGCACTCCCCACACACACTGCACTCCCCGCACATACTGCACTCCCCGCATTCATTGCACTCCCCACACACACTGCACTCCCCGCACACACTGCACTCCCCACACACACTGCTCTCCC
Organism: Scyliorhinus torazame; assembly: GCF_047496885.1. Classification (NCBI taxonomy): domain Eukaryota; kingdom Metazoa; phylum Chordata; class Chondrichthyes; order Carcharhiniformes; family Scyliorhinidae; genus Scyliorhinus; species Scyliorhinus torazame. Next base: position 222,945,821 of record NC_092719.1, read on the forward strand.
CGCACACACTGCACTCCCCGCACCCACTGCACTCCCCACACACACTGCACTCCCCACACACACTGCACTCCCCACACACACTGCACTCCCCCCACACACTGCACTCCCCACACACACTGCTCTCCCCGCACACACTGCACTCCCCGCACACAATGCACTCCCCTCACACACTGCACTCCCCGCACACACGGCACTCCCCGTGCACACTGCACTCCCCACACACACTGCACTCCCCGCACACACTGCACTCCGTGCACACACTGCACTCCCCGCGCACACTGCACTCCCCACACACACTGCACTCCCTGCACACACTGCACTCCCCGCACACACTGCACTACCCGCACAAACTGCACTCCCCGCACACACTGCACTCCCCGCACACACTGCACTCCCCGCACACACTGCACTCCCCACACACACTGCACTCCCCACACACATTGCACTCCCCACACACACTGCACTCCCCGCACACACTGCACTCCCCGCACACACTGCACTCCCCGCACACACTGCACCGCACACACTGCACTCCCCACACACATTGCACTCCCCACACACACTGCACTCCCCCCACACACTGCACTCCTCGCACACACTGCACTCCCCACACACACTGCACTCCCCACACACACTGCACTCCCCGCACACACTGCACTCTTCACACACACTGCACTCCCCGCACACACTGCACTCCCCACACACACTGCACTCCCCGCACACACTGCACTCCCCGCACACACTGCACTCCCCGCGCACACTGCACTCCCCGCACACACTGCACTCCCCGCACACACTGCACTCCCCGCACACACTGCAATCCCCCCACACATTGCACTCCCCACACACACTGCATTCCCCGCACACACTGCACACCCCGCACACACTGCACTCCCCGCACACACTGCACTCCCCGCACACACTGCACTCCCCGCACACACTGCACTCCCCCCACACACTGCACTCCCCGCACACACTGCACTCCCCACACACACTGCACTCCCCGCACACACTGCACTCCCCGCACACACTGCACTCCCCACACACACTGCACTCCCCGCCCAAAATGCGCTCCACACACACACTGCACTCCCCGCACACACTGCACTACCCGCGCACACTGCACTCCCCACACACACTGCACTCCCCACACACACTGCACTCCCCGCACACACTGCACTCCCCGCACACACTGCACTCCCCGCACACACTGCACTCCCCGCACACACTGCACTCCCCGCACACACTGCACTCCCCGCCCAAACTGCGCTCCACACACACACTGCACTCCCCGCACACACTGCACTACCCGCGCACACTGCACTCCCCGCGCACACTGCACTCCCCCCACACACTGCACTCCCCGCACACACTGCACTCCCCGCACACACTGCACTCCCCGCACACACTGCACTCCCCGCACACACTGCACTCCCCGCACACACTGCACTCCCCGCACACACTGCACTCCCCGCACACACTGCACACCCCGCACACACTGCCCTCCCCACACACACAGCACTCCCCGCGCACACTGCACTCCCCACACACACTGCACTCCCCGCACACACTGCACTCCCCACACACACTGCACTCCCCACACACATTGCACTCCCCACACACACTGCACTCCCCTCGCACTCTGCACTCCTCGCACACACTGCACTCCCCGCACACACTGCACTCCCCACACACACTGCACTCCCCCACACACTGCACTCCCCGCACACACTGCACTCCCCACCCACACTGCACTCCCCGCACACACTGCACTCCCCACACACACTGCACTCCCCGCATACACTGCACTCCCCGCGCACACTGCACTCCCCGCACACACTGCACTCCCCGCACACACTGCACTCCCCGCGCACACTGCACTCCCCGCACACACTGCACTCCCCGCACACACTGCACTCCCCCCACACACTGCACTCCCCCCACACACTGCACTCCCCGCACACACTGCACCCCCTACACACACTGCACTCCCCACACACTGCACTCCCCACACACACTGCACTCCCCCCACACACTGCACTCCCCACACACACTGCACTCCCCGCACACACTGCACTCCCCGCACACACTGCACTCCCCACACACTGCACTCCCCCCACACACTGCACTCCCCGCACACACTGCACCCCCTACACACACTGCACTCCCCACACACTGCACTCCCCACACACACTGCACTCCCCCCACACACTGCTCTCCCCGCACACACTGCACTCCCCGCACACACTGCACTCCCCACACACACTCATCCCAGCCGCACACACACATTACACTCCCCACACACACTCTACCCAGAGAACAAGGTGGCACTGGTTGTGCTGGAGTGCGTCCACACAGCTGATGGGTCGGCTGGGGCCAGAGGGCACCCAGAGGAGGTGCCCTGGGTGGTGCCCTCTACCACCCATGTCATAACTTCCGAGTGGGAATCCTGCGTCGTGCACAGCTGCATGGCTGCAATGTCGGCTGTGGCAATGGTGTTCCGCGTCCGTCCACTCCGACCCCGCAGCCCACCTGCTGGCCAACCCCCCCCCAGCTATTCCCCCCCGGCCAGCAGCATAACTGACAGCACACTATGGTGATGTTGGACACGTTCCGTATCCCCTCTCCCTCAGCACCCACCGCGCCGGTTTCCCGATTTTTAAAATCACAAGAGAACCGCTCGGTCTGGAACTCGGCCATCGCAGGTGGTCATCGCGGAGGTCCGCTAATTATATACAAATGCTGTTCACTGTACCCGCGTTCCGCTTCGCATTGACACCGCTGTCGAGGTGCTGGAGAATCGCGATTCGGTGTCAAATCGGCCCCCGCCGCGGATCCTTCTGAGTTACATTATCGATGGACAAGGGAGTCAAAGGTTAGGGCGGGGCGGGGGTGGGGGGGGGGGGGGGGGGGGTGGGGGGGGTGGAGCACAGACAGGGAACTGGAGTTGGGACCACAGTTAGATCAGTTACGATCTTATTGAATAAGGAGCAGATTCGAAGGCTGAATGACCCACTCCTGTTCCTCTGTTCCTGGGCCAGTACATTATTGTGAGAGAAGCTTGTTCCTTCAATCAGTATTATCCAGCCTCGCAACAACAGGCCCCATTATATTGCCTCACTGGTGATGAACAGTCATTGAGGCCCAAATTATTGCACCTGGTCTCGATGCAGAGAGAGGAATATTTCGAGCTCCTCAGCGACCAGAATCCAGGAGGACGGGCTCGAATCGGAAACGGGATGTGACCCGGGAGGAGGTGAGGATAGTGCTAGGTGCAGGGGAGTGGCTGGGCAGGAGGCCTGCATTGGGATCACTGCCCTCTGTCCAAAATAAATCCAAAATGAAGCATCTCTCCAACACTCACCCCCAGGCACCGTCCCACACCGACCCCGACCCCTCCCATGTGAATCGATGCCACCGGACGCTCCCCCCATACACACCCCTTGGCCCTCAAATCCCCTCTGCCAGCCCATGCCCCCACTCAATCGAATAGCCTCCCCCGCCCTTTCAGGCAGCGAGTTCCAGACTCCCCCCCCCCCCTCTGGGTGAAAAGGTTTTCCCTCACATCCCCTCTAAACCTCCAGCTCCTCACCTTCAATCTCTGCCCCCTGGTCATTGATCCCTCCACCAAGGGGAAAGTTTCTCCCTGTCTACTCTATCTGTGCCCCTCATAATTTTATACACCTCAATCCTGACCCCCCTCAGCCTCCTCTGCTCCAAGGAAAACAGTCCCAAGTCTATCCAATCTCTCTTCATAACTAACACTCTCCAGCCCGGGCAGCAACCTGGTAAATCTCCTCTGCCCCCTTTCCAGTGGCTGTCACATCCCTCCTGTAATGTGGATTCCAGAACTGCTCACAATACTCTCGCTGTGACCTAACCAGCATTTAATAACAATAATAACCTTCATTATTGTCACATTAACACTGCAATGAAGTTACTGTGAAAAGCCCCTAGTCGCCACACTCTTGCCATGATACGCCAACATGCAGCTAATGAACAAGAGACTTCCGGGTGCGGCGATGACCAGCTAAGTCGCACGTTTCAGCAGCTCCCGTTGGAACGGACTTTTGGGCTCTTGATAGGAGCCCCAACGGCAATTTAAACGGCCAAAAACACTGCGGTAAACCAGAAGGGAATCCCCCCGGACACGCATGGAAAAGGGAGAGGATAGCGGCCGGATTGCGGAGGATCCTCTGGAGCAGCGGCAAGGAAGGCAAGCTCAAAGCAAGATGGCATCGGAAGGTGGCCATTTGTTATGGGGCCCGGACCAACAAGAGTTCCTGCGGCGCTGTGTGGAAGAGCTGAAAAAGGAGTTGAAGAAGGAGCTGTTGGCCCCGATATTACAGGCGATTGAAGGGCTAAAGGAGGAACAAAAGACCCAAGAGCTGGAGCTTCGGGTCGTGAAGGCAAAGGCTGCTGAGAATGAGGACGACATACAGGGCCTGGTGGTGAAGACAGAGATACACGAGGCACAACACAAAAGGTGTGTGGAAAGGCTGGAGGTGCTGGAGAATAATTTGAGGAGGAAGAATTTAAGAGTTCTGGGTCTTCCCGAAGGCGCAGAAGGGGCGGACGTCGGGGCATATGTGAGCACGATGCTGCACTCGCTAATGGGATCGGAGGCCCCGACGGGCCCTTTGGAGGTGGAGGGAGCTTATCGAGTTTTGGCGCGAAGACCGAAGGCTGGAGAAATACCTCGAGCTATAGTGGTGAGGTTTCTCCGCTACAATGACAGAGAGACGGTCCTCAGATGGGCGAAGAAAACTCGGAGCTGTAGGTGGGAGAACGCGGTGATCCGCGTACACCAGGATTGGAGTGCGGAGGTGGCAAGAAGGAGGGCAAGTTTTAATCGGGCTAAGGCGGTGCTTCACAAAAAGAAGATCCAGTTTGGAATGTTGCAACCGGCGAGATTGTGGGTCACACACCAAGGGAAGCACCACTACTTTGAGACGGCAGAAGAGGCGTGGACATTCATTGTGGACGAGAAGCTGGAATAGTCTGGCGAGAGAAAGAACTTTTGGGACAAAGCGGTGGGGTGATTATGTGGGGCGAGGGAAAAAGGGGGGGGGGATGATTTTTCAATTTGTTAATCTTGCGATCCTGTAACTTTTCTCTCTCCCCCATGTTGGGGGGGGGGGGGGGAGTATGAGGAACTGTGGGCGCCGGCCATTAGGGGCGGGGCCGAGTGGGAAACGCGGGCTTTGTTCCCGCGTTATGGTAATTATGGCGGGAACAGGGACGCAGGAAGGAGGGGGCGTCGCACAGTGGGGGCCGAGGATAAGGGGGGAAGCCGAGGTCAGCCAGAGTTCGCTGACTTCTGGGAGCAACATGGGGGGTGCAACTATGCTAGAGGGGGATCTAGCGGGGGGGGGGGGGAGGGAGGGGTTAACTGGGTTGCTGCTGCTAAGGAGAAAGGGGAGCTGTTGTGGGGTGGGGTGGTCGAGGCAGGAGGGCACCGTCGGTGGGATATACGGGTACGTGGGAACCGGGTGGGGAGCTGGGTTAAAAAAGGGGATGGCTAGTCGACAAGTGGGGGGGGTAAAGAGCCCCCAACCCGGCTGATCACGTGGAACGTGAGAGGGCTGAACGGGCCGATTAAAAGGGCACGGGTACTCGCACACCTGAAGAAATTAAAGGCAGATGTGGTTATGTTGCAGGAGACGCACCTGAAACTGATAGACCAGGTCAGACTACGCAAAGGATGGGTGGGGCAGGTGTTTCATTCGGGTTTAGATGTGAAGAATAGGGGGGTGGCTATCTTAGTGGGGAAACGGGTACTGTTTGAGGCAAAGACCATAGTGGCGGATAGTGGGGGTAGATATGTGATGGTGAGTGGCAGATTGCAAGGGGAGGCGGTGGTTCTGGTGAACGTATACGCCCCGAACTGGGATGATGCAAATTTTATGAGCCGTATGTTGGGACGTATCCCGGACCTGGAGGCGGGAAAGTTGGTAATGAGGGGAGACTTCAATACGGTGCTTGATCAGGGCTGGACCGGTCGAGGTCCAGGACCGGGAGGAGGCCGGCAGCGGCCAGGGTGCTCAAGGACTTCATGGAGCAGATGGGAGGGGTAGACCCCTGGAGATTTAGTAGGCCTAGGAGTAAGGAGTTCTCATTTTTCTCCCATGTTCACAAAGTATACTCACGGATAGACTTTTTTGTCTTGGGAAGGGCACTGATTCCGAAGGTGACAGGGACGGAATATACGGCCATAGCTATTTCGGACCACGCTCCACATTGGGTAGACCTGGAGGTAGGAGAGGAAAAAGAACAGCACCTACTCTGGAGAATGGATATGGGCTTATTGGCGGATGAGGGGGTATGTTTAAGGGTGAGGGGGTGCATCGAAAGGTACTTGGAGCTTAATGACAATGGAGAGGTTCAGGTGGGAGTGGTCTGGGAGGCGTTGAAGGCGGTGGTCAGAGGGGAACTGATATCCATAAGGGCACATAAAGGGAAGCAAGAGGGTAAAGAAAGGGAGCGATTGCTGAAAGAACTTTTGAGGGTGGACAGGCAATATGCGGAGGCACCGGAGGAGGGACTGTACAGGGAAAGACAAAGGCTACATGTGGAATTTGACCTGCTGACCACGGGTAAGGCAGAGGCACAGTGGAGGAGGGCACAGGGTGTACAGTATGAGTATGGAGAGAAGGCGAGTCGGCTACTGGCCCACCAATTGAGGAACAGGGGAGCAGCGAGGGAGATAGGTGGGGTGAGAGATGAGGAGGGAGAGATGGAACGGGGAGCGGAGAGAGTGAACGGGGTGTTCAAGGCATTTTATGAGAGGTTGTATAAGGCTCAGCCCCCGGAAGGGAAGGAGAGAATGATGTGTTTCTTGCATCAGCTGGAATTCCCTAAGGTGGAGGAGCAGGAGAGGGCGGGACTGGGAGCACAGATTGAGATGGAGGAGGTGGTAAAAGGGATTGGGAGCATGCAGGTGGGGAAGGCCCCGGGACCGGACGGATTCCCGGTGGAATTTTATAGGAAGTATATGGATCTACTGGCCCCGCTTTTGACGAGAACCTTTAATGAGGCCAGGGAAAGGGGGCAGCTGCCCCCGACTATGTCGGAGGCAACGATATCGCTCCTTTTGAAGAAGGATAAAGACCCGCTGCAGTGTGGGTCCTACAGGCCCATTTCCCTTTTAAATGTGGATGCTAAGCTCCTGGCCAAGGTGATGGCGACGAGGATAGAGGACTGTGTCCTGGGGGTGGTCCACGAGGATCAAACTGGGTTCGTTAAGGGGAGACAGCTGAACACGAACATACGGAGGTTGTTAGGGGTAATGATGATGCCCCCACCAGAGGGGGAGGCAGAGATAGTGGTGGCGATGGACGCCGAGAAAACATTCGACAGAGTGGAGTGGGATTATCTGTGGGAGGTGCTGAGGAGATTTGGTTTTGGAGAAGGGTATATCGGATGGGTACAGCTGCTGTATAGGGTCCCGATGGCGAGTGTGGTCACGAACAGGCAGAGGTCTGATTAATTCCGTCTTCATAGAGGGACGAGGCAGAGGTGTCCCCTGTCTCCGTTACTGTTTGCATTGGCGATTGAGCCCCTGGCCATAGCACTGAGGGGCTCCAGGAAGTGGAGGGGAGTACTCAGGGGAGGAGAAGAACACCGGGTATCATTGTGTGCAGATGATTTATTGCTGTATGTTGCGGACCCAGTGGAGGGGATGCCTGAGATAATGCAGACACTCAGGGAGTTTGGGGAATTTTCGGGGTACAAATTGAATATGGGTAAGAGTGCGTTGTTTGTGGTGCATCCGGGGGAGCAGAGCAGGGGAATAGATGACTTACCGCTGAGGAAGGTAACAAGAGATTTCCGGTACTTAGGGATTCAGATAGCCAGGAGTTGGGGAACCTTACATAGGCTTAATTAACAAGATTGGTGGAACAGATGGAGGAGGATTTTAAGAGATGGGACATGGTGCCCCTGTCACTGGTGGGTAGGGTGCAGGCGGTTAAAATGGTAGTCCTCCCGAGATTCCTCTTTGTGTTTCAGTGCCTTCCGGTGATGGTCACGAAGGCTTTTTTCAAGAGAATTGAGAAAAGTGTCATGAGTTTTGTGTGGGCCGGGAAGACCCCGAGAGTGAGGAGGGGGTTCTTGCAGCGTAGCAGGGATAGGGGGGGGCTGGCACTACCGAGCCTAAGTGAATACTACTGGGCCGCCAATATTTCAATGGTGTGTAAGTGGATGGGAGAAGGGGAGGGAGCGGCGTGGAAGAGATTGGAGATGGCGTCCTGCAAAGGAACCAGCCTACAAGCACTGGCGACGGCGCCGTTGCCGTTCTCCCCGAAGAAATACACCACAAGTCCAGTGGTGGTGGCAACGCTGAAAATTTGGGGGCAGTGGAGACGACATAGGGGAATGACGGGAGCCTCGGTGCGGTCCCCGATAAGAAATAACCATAGGTTTGTCCTGGGGAGAATGGATGGGGGATTTGGAGCATGGCAGAGAGCTGGGGTTGTGCAACTGAGAGATCTGTTCGTAGATGGGACGTTTGCGAGTCTGGGAGCGTTGACGGAAAAATATGGGTTGCCCCAAGGGAATGCATTTCGGTACATGCAACTGAGGGCTTTTGCGAGGCAGCAGGTGAGGGAATTCCCGCAGCTCCCGACGCAGGAGATTCAGGATAGAGTGATCTCAGGGACATGGGTGGGGGATGGTAGGGTGTCGGATATATATAGGGAAATGAGGGACGAGGGGGAGATCATGGTGGATGAGCTGAAGGGGAAATGGGAAGAAGAGCTGGGGGAGGAGATTGAGGAGGGGCTGTGGGCTGATGCCCTACGTAGGGTAAACCCGTCGTCCTCGTGCGCCAGGCTAAGCCTGATACAATTCAAGGTTCTACACAGGGCGCATATGACCGGAGCAAGGCTCAGTAAATTTTTCGGGGTAGAGGATAGGTGTGGGAGATGCTCGAGAAGCCCAGCAAACCACACCCACATGTTTTGGTCATGTCCGGCACTGCAGGGGTTCTGGGTGGGGGTGGCAAAGGTGCTTTCGAAGGTGGTGGGGGTCCGGGTCGAGCCAGGCTGGGGGTTGGCTATATTCGGGGTTGCAGAAGAGCCGGGAGTGCAGGAGGCGAAAGAGGCTGATGTCTTGGCCTTTGCGTCCCTAGTAGCCCGGCGAAGGATATTGCTTATGTGGAAGGAAGCCAAACCCCCGGGCATGGAGACCTGGATAAACGACATGGCAGGGTTTATAAAACTAGAACGGATAAAGTTCGCACTAAGGGGTTCGGCTCAAGGGTTCACCAGGCGGTGGCAACCGTTCATTGACTACCTCGCAGAACGATAGAGGGAATGGGAAGGTAACAGCAGCAACCCAGGGGGGAGGGGGGGGGGAGGGGAGGGGAGGGCTCGGGCAGGTCCTCAGGGGTGTTTGTGTATAGATATTTGTACCAGGTTATGTATATTGGATTGCTTGATTTTATTTTTGGAGAGTTATTATTTTTGATATGGCAGTTGCCATTTAGTTTATATATTATTTATTTATTTGTTAAAACGGCCACTGTTATTTATACTGTTTTATTGTTGTAAAAAGGAAAACCTTTGTATTGTTTTGTTTGGCCAAAAAATTTTGAATAAAATATATATATATTTTTTTAAATGCAGCCAATGAACACATAGAATAGGACACGGCCAATGAGCAGTCAGGACACTCAGGGGTGGTATCTCACTATAAAAGGGATGAGGCCACTCACACCCCACCTCTTTCCACAGACCAACATCTACAGAGTGAGACAGGGTGTATCCTCAGCATCACCCCCCAGCACGTGGCTCAGAGCAAGGCTGGTTCAGTTAGACTGAGTTACTACATTTAGATTAGCAGAGAGTCGAACTCATTGAGAACTGTGCTAATAGTTCAATAAACACATTGAACTCACTTCAAAGTCTGGAGCATCTTTTACTCAAAACTGCATCAAGTGGCAGCTTGTGTTATTCCAAATTACATAACACAACAATTCCGGCACCTGTTCGGGTACACAGAGGGAGAATTCAGAATGTCCAATTCACCTAACAAGCACGTTTTTTGGGACTTGTGGGAGGAAACCGGAGCACCCGGAGGAAACCCGCGCAGACACGGGGAGAACGTGCAGACTCCGCACAGACAGTGACCCAGCGGGGAATCGAACTCGGGTCCCTGGCTACCGTGAATTTTATACAGTTCCAGCATAACCTTCCTGCTCTTAAACTCTATGCCTCGGCTAATAAAGGCAAGTGTACCATATGCCTTCTTAACCACTGTATCCACCTGCTCTGCTACCTTAAGGGACGGGTGTACATGCCCACCAAGACCCCTCTGATCCTCGGTGCTTCCCAGGGTCCTGCCGTTTATCCTGTATTCCCCTTGCCTTGTTTGTCCTGCCCAAGTGCATCACCTCACACCTACCCGGATTGAACTCCATTTCCCACTGACCAGCCCGTCTATATCCTCCAGTAATCGAAGGCTATCCTCCTCACTATTTACCACCCCACTAATTTTCGTATCAGGGGATGTCCCGGAGGACTGGAGAATAGCCAATGTTGTTCCTCTGTTTAAGAAGGGTAGCAAGGATAATCCAGGGAAGTACAGGCCGGTGAGCCTTACTTCAGTGGTAGGGAAATTACTGGAGAGAATTCTTCGAGACAGGATCTACTCCCATTTGGAAGCAAATGGACGTATTAGTGAGAGGCAGCATGGTTTTGTGAAGGGGAGGTCGTGTCTCACTAACTTGATAGAGTTTTTCGAGGAGGTCACTAAGATGATTGATGCAGGTAGGGCAGTGGATGTTGTCTATATGGACTTCAGTAAGGCCTTTGACAAGGTCCCTCATGGTAGACTAGTACAAAAGGTGAAGTCACACGGGATCAGGGGTGAGCTGGCAAGGTGGATACAGAACTGGCTAGGTCATAGAAGGCAGAGAGTAGCAATGGAAGGATGCTTTTCTAATTGGAGGGCTGTGACCAGTGGTGTTCCACAGGGATCAGTGCTGGGACCTTTGCTCTTTGTAGTATATATAAATGATTTGGAGGAAAATGTAACTGGTCTGATTAGTAAGTTTGCAGACGACACAAAGGTTGGTGGAATTGCGGATAGCGATGAGGACTGTCAGAGGATACAGCAGGATTTAGATTGTTTGGAGACTTGGGCGGAGAGATGGCAGATGGAGTTTAATCCGGACAAATGTGCTATTGATGAAGTTTGATTTAGGGAACAATGTCTTTTCCCAGGGATACTGGGAGAGAGCCTCCACTTCTCAGGAACAGAAGAACCTTAGAAATAGGAGACGGCCATTCAGCCCCTCAAGCCTGTTCCAGCATGCAGTTATAATAATAATAATAATCTTTACTGTCACAAGTAGGCTTACATTCACACTGCAATGAAGTTACTGTGAAAAGTCCCTAGTCGCCACACTCCGGCACCTGTTTGGGTACACCGAGGGAGAATTCAGAATGTCCAATTCACCTAACAGCACGTCTTTCGGGACTTGTGGGAGGAAACCGGAGCACCCGGAGGAAAACCCACGCAGGACACGGGGAGAACGTGCAGACTCCGAACAGACAGTGACCCAAGCCGGGAATCGAACCTGGGACCCTGGAGCTGTGAAGCAACCGTGCTAAACCACTGAGCCGACGAGATTACTCTTGATCTGAACCTCATCATCCGTTATCTACACATATCCCATGTCCCCTCAAACCCCCTTATCCAGCAAGAAATCTAACCAACTCATCCGGAAAGCTTCCATGGATCTCTGACATCCACAGCTTTCTGGGGGGGGGGGGGGGGGGGGGGGGGATTAGTCAGCACTGTTTCTTTAATACTTGTATTAGACCCCCGCTTATGTCCAAAGCGACCGGGGATCCTCCTTTATGAGCGATGAGCTGTGTC